>NW_022437036.1:6550952-6583362 GCF_009761245.1 Sapajus apella
CGTGGTGCCAGCTTCGTAGGATAACACCAGGTTTCTTGTTTTGTTTGCTTGTTTGTTCTCTGTTTTTATTTGCAACAGAGTCTTGCTCTGTCGCCCACGCTGGAGTGCAGTGGCACAATCTCGGCTCGCTGCAATCTCCGCCTCCTGGGGTCAAGCAGTTCTCCTGCCTCAGCCTCCCGAGTAGCTGGGACTACAGGCAGCTGTCACCACGCCCAGCTAATTTGGATAACATTGCTTTTAAAACATTACAGCTGTGCCTGCCACCCAGTAAATGCTCAAAATATGTGACTAATCATAATGATTATTTTCATTACTGTTGTTGGCAAATGATCGTGTTTTCCATTTACCGTAGCTACGTTATAAAGTTTATTGCTTTCGTGTATTTGATTTTTTAAGTGGGCTGGCAGCCGCAGGCTCTCTCGAGTTTCGGTTCTTATCCCTATGACCATCTTCCTCCTCATTTGCATGCACCCTGGAATTTTATGAGCACACCAAAAAATTCACCTGCAATTTCCCCATGTCCCTTTTGTCTTCTTGAGGCTTTCTTTAGAAAGAAGTGTGAAACCCAAGACCATTCTTGTAAACTAATAGCAATCCATTTATTTGATGGGGGCTTTATATTCCTTACCAAATGGTAAAAGCAACCCAGTAACTAGCAATATTTCTAAGTAGCGTAATTCACAGCCTGGGGCTTCCTACATCTGATTTAGACAGCAGAACACTTATCTTTCCCGACCGAAGTTTTTCTTAGCAAAGCAAGGTGGTTTTGCAAGAACCTCTACCCAGAGTGACCAGCCTCAACTCGAAAAAGTTTAATTTTGTCTTGTCTCTGTCCACCTCCAAATGTGTCCAGCATGGGCGGAAATTGTGACGTTAAGGAGGAAGTGTGGGCTTGGGGAACACTGAAACGCCAGAATTCCGCCTTAAATCCAGTGACAGAAGTTAGACCTGGACTCTGAATCAGGCCAGCCTGGCCTCAACTTCCACCTCAGCTGGAAGTTGAGATGTTCTTATTTGTAAGGAACACCAAACTAGTCACCGCCTCACAGCTTCACTTCCCCATTGGCTCTCTGTGCCTCAGTTACTCTCTCTGTAAACAGGCTGCCTCTGTGACTCCGGAGATCTTGAAATGAAACAATACAGGGACATCCGCTTAGCACAGACCCTCGTATGTAATTAGTGGTAAGCAAAAGTCTCCTATCGCCATTGTTACTAATACTATTATGATTATTACCGTCTATAGAATGGGACAAGCCCACCATGGCTGCAAGGTGACCTGGGGATTTCGGGGAGTAACACTGAGTGTTACCTACCCTTTAAAGCAGCTCTAGAAATCTGGACCTTGCTGTGAATAGGCATCCACAGTGCCACGGGGAGTGGATGAAATGCCGAAAAGAGATGTCTCAGAAGGGCTATAAAAGGAAAAGGAAAAGAGAAGGCCGGGTGAGGTGGCTCATGTCTATGATTCCAGCACTTTGGGAGTCTGAGGTAGGCAGATCACTTGAGGTCAGGAGTTCGAGACCAACCTGGCCAACATGGTGAAACCCTGTCTCTACTAAAGATACAAAAATTAGCCAGGTATGGTGGCAGGCACCTGTAATCCCAGCTACTCCGGAGGCTGAAGCAGGAGAATCACTTGAACTCGAGAGGCAGAGGTCGCAGTGAGCTGAGATCGCAACATTGCAATCCAGCCTGGGGGACAAGAGTGAGAATTCATCTCACAAAAGAAAAAGAAAAAAGAAAAAGAGAAGAGAGGCCAGGGAGGGTGGAGCACTTGAGGTCAGGAGTTCGAGACCAGCCTGGTCAACAGGGTGAAACCCTGTCTCTACTAAAAATACAAAAATCAGCCAGGCATGGTGGCACATGCCTGTAGTCCCAGCTACTCCGGAGGCTGAGGCAGGAGAATTGCTTGACTGGGAGGCAGAGGTTGCAGTGAGCCGAGATCACACTACTGCACTCCAGCCTGAGCGACAGAGCAAGGCTCTGTCTCAAAAAAAAAAAAAGAAGAAAAAAAAAAAGAAGAAAATAAAAAAGAGAATCATTGAGAAAGAGAATGGGACTGCAAGCCAGGAGGACGCAGGGCCTCCCTCCCCACAGCACACATGGCCAAGTGAAGCCACAGCCTACACAGCTGGGGTGTGAGCTGGGTGGGGCATTCTGCTGCCACCTGTCATGGTCGGAACAGGAATCGCAGTTACCAGAATCCCTGTGGGATGTCCCAGGGCCCCCTTACGCCAACTGGTTTATACTGATTACGTTGGATTGATTTCGTCTGTAATCCTCATACCTGCCCTGGAAGTAAAGTGCCATCAAGGTCCACCTTTTATCCCCTTCCACGGCCTCATGGAAGCTGCTTTTCTTTCTCCTTTTTCTCTCTCTGCCTAAAGAAATCACTTTCTGCGAAAACAAACAAACAAACAAAAAGATTCACATTTTACAAATGTCAAAAGCAAGGCACAGAGAAGTTAAGAAACATGTCCCAAGTCACACAGCTCAAAGGTGGAGCTGGGATTTGAGCCTTGGCAGGGTGACACCAAAGCCCACCTGCTCAGCTGCCCTGGATCTGCCCCCAGGCACCTTCAGAGAACGGGAGCTGATGCGGGCCCCCTCGGCTCTAGGCCTCAATGGAAAACCGTCCTTGGCCATTTGGTGTTTAACTCCCAGATTCCAAGCTGTCCTCTGGTGCGTCTGAGATCAGGGATGTGAGGCACTTGCTTGGGCCTTGGGTGGGAAGGGGGCGTGTCTGGGGAACGCGTGTACCAGAGTGAGCGGCCTTGGAAGTGTTCCCCAGAAGGAGCTCTATTTGTGGCACTTGCGAAGAAGCATCAGCAGGCAGAAGCAGCTTCATAAAGGATAGTTAATGGTATTTCTATTCACCAAGGTCCATTAACAGGGCGAGTCTCACGTTTGGCTGTGCCACACCTGCATGCATTACAGGAGAACTCTGGAATGGCAGCCTGGTTCAGGGTAGCTACAGCTCCCCAGGGTTCTGGCTAGGGCATTTTCAGATGCTCCCTGGGAGCCAGAGCTCAGGCCACCTGGAGCAGAGGGAGCTGTTGTGCAAGACTTGGGGCAGAACTCCAGCGTCCCCCTCAGGCAGAGAGGAAGAGAGGGCCAGGGTATGGATTGTGAAACCGTTAATGAAACATGCCAGGCTGTGACAATGAGCTATGCCTGTCTGCACATCCGCTTCCTGCTGTGAAGAGCTGAGGGGCTGCCTGGACGCTTGTGGAAGCTTCCAGAAGTCAGTCAGTCCTTCACAGAGCAGTAGGAGCACATCCACGGCTGCCTTTCCTCCCCTCTGCACACTTCAGGATGTGGGAAGCTGTGAGACCCCCGGCTGCTTGTGCAGCGACCGTCCTCCTCCTGCTCTTTACTCCAGAGATGGGAAATCCCTGCTGCACAGGTGCCTGAAGGTTCTGGCAACTTGGATGCAGAATCAAAGTGTGATTCTGTTATTAGCGATGAACCATAAGCCATACCATTTGTCATTATTTATTATTAGTATTAGAGATGGGGTCTTGCTCTGTTGCCCAGGCTGGAGCACTGTATTCGTCCATTCTCATGCTGCTAATAAAGACATATCCAAGACTGGGTAATTTATAAAGGAAAGAGGTTTAATGGACTCACAGTTCCACGTGGCTGGGGAGGCCTCACAATCATGGCAGAAGGCAAATGAGGGGCAGTCATGTCCTACATGGCAGCAGGCAAGAGCTTGTGCAGGGAAACCCCCATGTATAAAACCATCAGGTCTCATGAGACTTATTCACTACCACGAGCACAATATGGGGGAAATGCATGCTATTCAATTATCCCCCCATGATTCAATTATCTCCAGGGGATTATTACAATTCAAGGTGAGATTTATGTGGGGACGCAGCCAAACCATATCAAATACAATGGTGCGATCACTGCTGACTGCAGCCTCGAGCTCACAGGCTCAAGCAATCCTCACACCTCAGCCTCCCAAGTAGCTGTGACCACAGGTGCGCACCACCAAGCTTGGCTAATTTTTAATATTTTCACGATGTTGCCTAGGCTGTTGAGCTCCTGGGCTTAAGCAATGCCCCTTCCTTGGCCTCCCACAGTATTGGGATTGCAGGTGTGGCCGCTGCTCCAGCCCCCATTTATTAAATGTACTGAACAAACATTTATGGAACACGTGCCATCTGCCAGGTGCTATTCTAAGTGCAGGGGATACAAGAGATGGAGCTCCTCACCTAAAGGAGTCGGTGAAATCCCAGGTGGCACAGACAGAGGGAGTTTGACAACTGAGCAAAAGGAGAGAGTCTTGTGAGAGAGGAATGCCAGGCAGGGGACAGCAAGGACCTGGGGTGGGGGTGGAAGGACTATGGGCCACGCTCGCCCATGGGACCCTAATCCAGGATTCCAATGGGGGCTCATCTAATCCCTAAGCCCTAAGTTGACAAGCAGCTGCACTGAGCCGTGGCTGGCCCTCTGGGATGGGCCAGGGTCCCCCAGTTCACCGCAGGCCCCACTTTCCCCTGTTGCCTCTCCCTCAGGCTCTGGCCCCATGCTCAGGTGGTTTTGCTCCATCTCTGCTGAAGTCTAGGTTGCCCCTCTGCAAGTTCATAAGCACCGCAGTAGCCGCTCTGTTAGAGCTTGCCCCCGGTTCCCACCCAGTCCATCCTGCAGCCCTGTGGGGGAGGGGCAGGGGCTCAGAGGGGACAAGCCACTGGTTGGGAGGCCAAGGGGCCTGGATGGTCCTTGCTCTATCCAGCATTGTCCTGGCTCTTGCGTTCGGGACGTGTCCCTTGGAAAGAACAGCCTGGGCGGCCAGAGATTCCTTCATTACTCCCTCGCAAGGGAGGGGGGCAAGTGATGGCCAGGCACCTGCCTTCTTCCAGACAGTTCTCACATAGAGAATGGTCTGCCCAAGCCAGGAGTCTCCTGATCCTGGGGCCAGGTCCGTCCTCTGGGGGCGCATAGCCCAGGCCCCCAGGCCCACTCAGAAGGCAGACACCTGGGCCGGGGCAGGGGACTGTTCCCCGTTGCCCTCCAAATTCCGGACAGTTAGCTTTTGTGGGGAGGCTGCTGGCTCCAAGCCCATCTCCCATCCTCACCCACCCAAGCATCACCCTAGAGACAGACGGAGACCCTGGAAATGTGGCAGCTGCCACCCCATCTCCACCGGTCAATGCAGCCACCTTGGACTCATGTGTTAAAGGAAATGGTGAGGTCAACCCAGAAATGTAAATCTTTGTCACTGGCTCCCACCCCACGACAGTTTAGATTTCAGAGTGGGAGAAGCTAAATGACCCTCACTCCAAACCCCCACTAAGCACTTGGCCAGCTTTGCCTGCCCTGGAGACTGGGGAAAATGGAAACAAGAGGAGGGAAGAGAAAAGGAAAGGGGAGAGAGAGAAGGGAAGGGAGGGAGGGGGGGGAGGGAAGGAGGGAGGGAGGGAGGAGAAGGCGGGCTGTGCCTCTCCCTGCACCGCCCAGGGGCGGATTAAGGCTTCGCTCCCGCCCTAGATGGGGGCTCCTAACTCAGCCCCTTGGCAGGGCCCCAGCAGCTGCAGCCTCACCTTCCTGAGCAGGGGACAGGACCGCTGCTGCCACCTGCCGGGGCCTGGGGTCCAAAAGGCAGGTGAGACTAGGCCAGGGTCAGGCAGAGGTTGAGAGGTCAGGGACCTTCGGCCCCTTCCCTCCCACAGACATCACAGCCCCCATGGGGACTGGTTGCTTGTCCTTGGAGCCAGGCTGGCAGAACGCATTCATGCCACTTCCAGGAACCTCACCTAAGGAGAGAGAGGAGAGGGAGAGGCGGGGAGGGGAAGGAGGGAAAGGAAAAGGAAAGGGAAGGAGGTTGTCGGTGCAGAATTCCAGAGCCCTTTCAGATAACAAAGGACTATTTAAAATGACCTAAACTGTCAGCTGGGAGGCTAGGCTAAGGGTGCAGCCTGCTGGGTCAGCTGATTTAATCAGCCCTGCTCTAAACCCCTCCAGCCCTCACCTAAAGGAGGTCCCATTCCATGTCACAGATGCGGAAACAGGAGGGCCGAGGGCCCAGGGCACCAATAGCATCGCCTCTCACGCCCCGGTCAGCAAAGCTGAGAAGCCATGTGTGCACCTCAGGGCGGTGCCAGCAGCCAACCGTCTGCACTCTAGACAGCTGTCACTTTAAGGCCCCTGCATGGACCAGATGTGCAGCGCCCAGGTGGATCAGGAAAGCAACATGTAAACTTGAACCTGGGTGAGCTGTTGGTGGGGTTCTAGTGCCCCCTTTTCATTTAGAATGTTCTTAAATTTTCTTTGAGCAAAGACAGACTTTGAGAGGCTGAGTTCACTTGATGGGAGAGTTCTTTGCGTGGAAGTAGGGCTTTCCACCTAGGTGAGACTGGAGCTTAAGGAACCCCACGCCTCATTTGACAGTGAAAAAGCTGGTTGCCCTTTGCCACAAAAGACCCCCCTCAAGCAATTCCCCTCTGCCTTCCCCTCCAGCCAAGTCATCCCAGGGCCAAGCTCAAATGCCAGGCAAGGAAACTTCGATGGGCTAGTGGCCCAGGCAGAGACAAGAGGGAGTGTGTATATGTGTGTGGGGGAAGGGGGGTACATTGCAGAGACAGGAGGGAGTGCGTGTATGTGTGAGGGGGAAGGGGGGGTACATTGCAGAGACAGGAAGGAGTGCGTGTATGTGTGGGGGGAAGGGGGCACATTGCAGAGACAGGAGGGAGTGCGTGTATGTGTGTGGGGGGAAGGGGGGGTATATTTGCATGTACACTATCCCATTATTCTTGTGTAGGGCTGCTAATTTGCAATTTTCAGCAGCATTCTTCTTTGCTGGAAGAGCAGCTGGGCTTGCAGGGGCCTCCATCTCCCCTCTGGATTAGCTGTCCTGGGTTCCCTTCTCGGTCCTCCTCAGAACAGTGTGTCTCCCCACGGAGGCAAGCTATTTTTACAGGACTCTGATAGAAGCCAGGCCAGGTGGGTGCTGGGGTTGGAATCCCGGATTGTCCTTTATCATCCAGCCCTCGGCCATCAGAGGCTGGAGACTTGAGCAGCCCCAGGAATGTTCCCACTGGCGACTGTCTGGGAAGAGTCAGGGCAGCCCATGGCTGGCTATAAAAAGGCAGGTGGGAGCCAGGGACAGGCAGCCCGCTGAAAGGAAGCAGATCCCTCCAAAGCCCCAGTCTGAGCCGCTTCTCTCCCAGAGCCTAAGGGGTTCATTTCCCTAACATTTGCCTGGCAGTTGCCTGGGGTCCCTAGTCAAAGTCCATGCAAATTCAAGTTCTATGCCTTGAGGTTAACCCTTGATAAGCACTGTTCCTGATAGTCCTTAACATGCTCTGACTAGAGGGGAGCTGGTGTTCTTTCATCCTGCAGACACACATTAAGCACTTACTGTGTGCAA
The DNA here is from genome assembly GCF_009761245.1 of Sapajus apella. NCBI lineage: Eukaryota > Metazoa > Chordata > Mammalia > Primates > Cebidae > Sapajus > Sapajus apella. The sequence continues at coordinate 6,558,328 of NW_022437036.1, forward strand.
GCAGTGTGTTTGGGGCTCGTTTACCAGGGTGACCCAGACAGCCTGGGTCCCAGGGGGCTTAGGCGCTAACAGGGAAGATGGTCACACAGAACAATTACGTCTAACATAACTGGTCATGCTAAGTGCTAGGATGAAATTGAAATCAGGATCTCGCAAGAATGTTCCTAGTAGCTTATTTATAGCAGCCCAAACTAGAAACAATCCAAATGCTCATCAGTAGGCTTTGGAGAAACAAAAAATGACGCAGCAGATCATGGAATATTCTAGATGGATGAGAACAGTTGAGGCACCCAGCCACAGCGATGCATCCACACACATGGTGTGAGCAAAAGAAGCCAGACCAGGGGAACATACTGCGCCTCTCCACATCCAGACCAACCCAGAGCAGGAAAGTCGCCATGTGGGGTTCAGAAAAGGATCATGGTTGCTCTCGGGTGTGGGAGTGGTGACCCCTGGGCACAACGGGCTCCTAGGGTCATGCTCCATTTCTTGATCTGGGTGCTGGTTACCTAGGCGGGTTCACTTTGTGAAAACTCACTCATCTGGTTTCTTAAATGTTGTACAGTTTTATGTATGTATATTTCACAATAAAAAGTGTTTATAAGATACTAAAGCAGGGAAGAGGAGATGGAAGAGGGTGGTCCAGAATTAGAGTCATGATAAAATACACAATGCCCAGTTCAATTTGAATTTAAGATAACCAGCAAATCATTTTTTTGTATAAGTATGCTCACATATTACCAGGCTGCCAGCGTTGCTAGGAGCCGCTGCCCCAGGAATGTGGTCTACATCCCAGGAATCAGGCTTCCCAAGGTTTACCAACAGCACTAAAGATGCCCGCTGGACACGCAGATCCCTGGTGGGACAGCAGATGGGCTGGGCTGGGATACAGCCTGAGATATGAATCCCAGGGCTCCACAAGCCCGCTGGGCAGCCTGGCTCTGCACAGAGAGCTGGAAGTTGGTGCCAATGAGCAGGGAAGCACCAGCAGGCTGCCCACAGGGACATCCTGTGTTCGCTGGAAACAAAATGAGAACACACACAACAGAGCTGGAACAGTGTCATTGGAACCTCGTGGACAATGGCCACAACATCCTTTCTGAGTGCTCAGCGAATGTCGTGCAGCTCTATTACAAGGGGCAGCAGCATTTATTGAATGCCTACTGTGTGCCAGGGCTGACTTACATGATCCTAGCACTTCACGCAGAGTAGCTGCTTTGTAAGACATCGATGCAAGCACTTGTTTGATTCTCACGGTGGCCCTCCGAAGGGTCTGTCGTGGCCCCTCCACCTATCGTTTGGGTGGTGGCTCTGGAACCCTCCCCTCTTTAAGCCTCTGTTTCCGTCTCTGCAAAGCAGACATCATAACAGTGACAACTAGGCAGTTGCACAGTTTTCCAGCCTCGACCCTACTCACATGTGGACTGGATCATTCTTTGCTATGGGGGGGAGCTGTCTCATGGCTTGCAGGGGATTTGGCAGCATTCCTGGCCTCTACCCACTAGATGCCAGCAACACCCCCAACCTGGGTTTGTTCCTTTTTTCCTCAGACAGGGTCTCCCTCTGTCACCCAAGCTGGAGTGCAGTGACACAGTCATAGCTCACTGCAGCCTCACTCTCTTGGGCCCAGAGGATCCTCCTGCCTTAGCCTCCTGAGTGGCAGCTACTACAGGGGCACACCACCACATCCAGCTAATTTGTATTTTATTTTTTTGTAGAGACGAGTTCTCATATTGCCCAGGCTGGTCTCAAACTTCTGGGCTCAACTGATCCTCCCACCTCAGCCTCCCAAAAAGTTGAGATTATAAGCATCAGCCACTGCACCCAGCCGCACCCCAGGACTGACAACCAAAACTGTCTCTGGACGTTGCCAGTCATCCCCTGGAGAGCAGAGTCACAGGTTGAGAGCCACTGAGCTCTTATTATTATTAAATGAGTTTTAGCAGCACAACCCAAAGCCGCAATCCAAAGCAGCACCTACAATCACCACCCAGCTGAACACCCAAAACGTGCTGGAACTAGGATGTGAACACAGGTCCCATCTCCTGGCAAAGCCTGAGCCATGCCAACGCTTATCACACCTGACTGTGCTAGAGAATGCCAGGGAATCTTAGAAGTGCAGATCCTGCCTTCTGTGTCCAGTCTGTCATTGACGGGCATTTGGGTTGGTTCCAGGTCTTTGCTATTGTAAACAGCGCCGCAACAAACATACGTGTGCAAGTGTCTTTATAAAGAAAATGTGGCACATATACACCATGGAATACGGTGCAGCCATAAACAACGACAAGTTGGTTTCCTTTGTACAGACATGGATGAATCTAGGAACCATCCTTCTCAGCAAACTGACACAAGAACAGAAAACCAAACACCGCCTGTTTTCACCCATAGGTGGGTGACGAACAATGAGAACACTTGGGCACAGGGAAGGGAACAACCCTCACTGGGGTAGGTGCGGGTTGCGGGGAGGGACAGTGGGGGGCAGGGACGATGGGGAGGGATAACGCCGGGAGAAATGCCTGATGTATGCGACGGGGAGGGGATGGAGACAGCAAACCACCATGGCGTGTATGTACCTATGCAACAATCTTGCAGGATGCAGGATGTGCACATGTACTCCAGAGCCCAAATACAAAAAACAAAAGTGCGGATCCTGACCCGTCGGGTCAGGGTGGACCAGAAACGCCACCCTGGTACCAAGTATTCGACCGCTGCACTCCAAGGCCCCTGCCTGGAGCAGCGTGAGTCTGAGGCACTATGCCTTACGATCCAGGGTGGGGGATACAAAGGACAGACACAGCAGGCATTTATCCCCTTTCCTCTTTCTTCACGTGCTTGACAGTTTTCATAGTAAAAATGTGGGGTGCAGGTGGTGGGGAAAGAGCACATACCTGAAACCTTCTGTATGAAAATTCAAATGGTTGGACCACAGCCCGCAGGCTGGTCATCTGTGTTTGTAAGGAACGTTTTACTGGAGCCAGGGCTGGGTGTAGGGAGAGCAAGTGAGGCCGGGCAGCGCGAGGGCAGGGTTGCAGCCTGGCTTTATTTGAACATTTTGATATTTTGTATATCCTGGATTTTTTGCATCAATTTTGCATGAAAATGGTATTTATCTTAATGACTCAGCTTTCTGTGTCGGAGGGAAGGGCCTCACTCACCTTACCTCACCCCTGCCCTGCTTGAAGGGCTCTAGAAAGGGTCTAGAAAGGACTCCAGGAAGAAACCCAGGCTCTGAATGACCACTGCACTGGCCAGAGCCCCACTGCTGCCCCTTGCTGGCTGCATGGCTTTGGGCGGCAGCCTAAGCTCTGGGGACCTCAGTTTTTCCCCATGAAATGGGGCCAGTCACCCACATCACCACCTGGCAGGTATATTGTGAGGATTAAATAATATACACAGAAGTGTCTTGGGGGGTCTTAAAAATACTTGTTATTGGTTGGGCACTGTGGCTTATGCCTGTAATACCTGTACTTTGGGAGGCTCAGGCAGGTAGATCACAAGGTCAGGAGTTCAAGACCAGCCTGGCTAACATGGTGAAACCTCGTCTTTACTAAAAATACAAAAATTAGCCAGGCATGGTGGCACATGCCTGTAGTCCCAGCTCCTTGGGAGGCTGAGTCAAGAAAATCGCTTGAACCCGGGAGGTGGAGGTTGCAGTGAGCTGAGACTGGGTCACTGCACTCCAGCCTGAGACTCCATCTCAAAAAAAAAGGGCCGGGCGCAGTGGCTCATGCCTGTAATCCCAGCACGTTGGGAGGGCGAGGCGGGTGGATCATGAGGTCAAGAGATCGAGACCATCCTGGCCAACATGATGAAACCCCGTCTCTACTTAAAAATACAAAAATTAGCTGGGCGTGGTGGCGTGCTCCTGTAGTCCCAGCTACTCGGGAGGCTGAGGCAGGAGAAACGCTTGAACCCGGGAGGCGGAGGTTGCAGTGAGCCGAGATCACACCACTGCACTCCAGCCTGGTGCCTGGCGACACAGCAAGACTTTGTCTCAAAAAAAAAAAAAAATTACTCGTTATTGTCAGGAGGGAAGCAAAGGTGAGTTCAAATCAATGCCATGGAAGCTGCGAAGATGCAGGAAAACCTGCCGGGCGCTGGGCTGGGTCACTGAAGGTAAGTCCTGAACTGGGTTTGAGGAGTAAGAGGATCGGATGGGCTGGTAAATCCAGGAAGGTGTTCAGGCAGAGTTCTTCAGAGAGAAAGGCTTAGGGAAAGGGGTTACTGAGGCAGGCAGGACCCAGGTGACGGCGCTCAGTGAACACCTGGAAAGCCCCCAGCCCTGGCCAGCATGGAGATCCCACGCATTAGCCAATGAGCAGCTGCTGTCCATTATTCTCAACTGGCCAGGTGGGCCAGGGAAGTCCTTGTCTGGCCTGGATAGCAGCAGGGGACCAGTCACTCATACCAGCAGCACCCTTCCCACATCCACACCCCAAGCAAGCAAAGAAGGACTGCTGGAACACAATCCTTATGGCAACCCTGCGCCATTTAGGAGATGGGAACGTGGGCTTTGGAGGATCTGGGCAGAGAGGGAAGGAGATCCAGACCGTGGGGGCCTGGGCACAAGGAACCCAATGAAAAGACACAGCAGAGGACTTGGCCGTGGGCCCTGGAGAGATAAGGAGCCGGTGTGGCCAGCCCGGGACACTTCAGCCTCTGCTGCCTACTCTTCAGAACCCAAAGGACCCGCACAGGGGCTGGTGGGCAGCAGGAAGGAATCAGGCTCTGCCAAGTTGCTCTCTGGATTGGAAAGCACCAGATTCTTCCAGGAGAGTTAGTGCCTGGTCGGGGCGATTTCACTCCAAACTATGCCAATGGTAGTCCTAGGAGGTGTCCCCTGTAGTACGGCAAGTGAGCCACAGCTGGTGCGCGAGGCCGCCTTCCCTTCGTGTCCAGAGTGATGGATTGCACAGTTTCAGCAGGAGCTGGGGACAGCACCGACACACAGTGCTCCATCGAATGTCAGCATCGTCTCGCTTGCACTTCCCAACAGCCCTGTGCTGCCGGTACCATCATCATCCCCTTCTGCAGATGAACAGAGTGAGGCTTGGGGAGGCGGCATGGCTTGGGGAAGCGGCGTGGCTTACTCGCTCAAGGTCAGTGGCTGGCTCAAGGTCAGTGCCCAGCACTCAGTGGAGCGAGCTTCGTGGCAGCTCGGTCGCCTTCAGAATACGTTCTTAACCCTGGTCTCTTCCCCACTAGCATCTCCCCTGAGGACTCACTTTTAGCCAAATTCCCCCCAAAAGATGCAAAACATTCTTTTGTACCCTCTGGTTTCTTCTGCCTGTGTGAACTGGAGGCTGTGCCTAGTAAGTCCCCAGGACTTAGTTCCCAGGACACACACCAAAGTGCCTGCCAGCCTCCCCCACTTCAGCCTGATGGCTTTCTTTTTTTCTTTCCTTCTTGCTTTCTTGCTTTCTTTCCCTGCCTCCCTCCCGCCCTCCCTTCTTCCTTCCTTCCCTCCCTCCCTCCCTCCTGTCTTTCTTCTTTCTTTCTTTCTTTATTTCTTTGAGTCTTGCACTGTCTCCCAGGCTGGAGTGCAGTGGCACAATCTCTACTCACTGCAACTTCCGCCTCCCATGTTCAAATGATTCTCTTGCTTCAGCTTCCCAAGTAGCTGGGATTACAGGCACTTGCCACCACGCCTGGCTAATTTTTTGTGTTTTTACTAGAGATGGGGTTTCACCATGTTGGCCAGGTTGGTCTTGAACTCCTGACCTCGTGATCTGCCCGCTTTGGCCTCCCAGAATGCTGGGATTACAGGCATGAGCCACCATGCCCAGCTGAGCCTGATGATTTTCTAAACACCCAGTGGGGGACGTACAACCTCCAGGAAATCAAGCAGCTGTGTGGTTCCATATTTGTGATGAGGTCTGATTTCAGCAAGGAAATTGGTCAAGACAGCTTGCAGGATGTCAGAAAAGTTTCCTCAAAGATCATGTAGCAAGGGAGGTAGCGACAGAGGTGCTACACCCACCAAGGACAGGCCTGAAGGAAGGCAGCCTGCAGAGCCGGAGGACCCTGAGTGCAGAAAGATGTTAACATTGTGGTGTCGATGGTCACAGGGAGTTTGCACACAGCCCGGCAGTGCTACACCCAGCTGACACGGGATGTGCCTTTCAGTTGAAGGACAGGTGGAATAGCAATCATAATAATAATAGCAATTTATGGTGCCCGTATTCGCCTCCTATGTCTACTGTAACAAATCACCACAAAAAGGGTTGCTTGAAACTTATTCTCTTCCAGTTCTGGAGCTCAGGAGTCCACAGTGAAGTGTGGACGGAGTCACACTCCCTCCAGAGGCACTAGGGGATGATCCTTCCTGGGCTCTGCCAGCTTCTGGGGACTCCAGGTGTCCCTGGCTTGTGACCCCAGTGCTCCAATCTCTGCCTGCGACTTCACGTGGGCTTCTCCTGTGCCTACCCTCTCCTCTCTGCTAGGGACACCTATTATTGGACTTGGGGCCCACATTAATCCAGGGGGACTTCATCTTGAGATCCTAAACCACATTTGCAAAGACACTTTTCCCAAATAAGGCCACGTTCATAGGTTCCAAGGGACCATCCCATAACCAATCCCCATTGCCCTCCCTCAGGCTTAACCACAGGGGTCTCTTGGGTGTGGGGACTGCCCCGACTCTGAGACTGAGCAAGATGAATTGCAGGCTAATGTGGTGTTAACATCTTAACACACATGATGGTGAGACACATGCGCACACCCCATAAGAAATATGCGGGATCGTTGAAATTTCCAGAATTTCCTAAAAGTAAAAAACAAGGCTATGTGGGCATCATGTACCCTCTACTGATACCATGTGACAGAAACCCATCATCCAGGTCTAACCATGATGGAAACAGCAGACCTACTCGGATTGGAGGGCATTTCCCAATGCATCTGAGCTGTGCTCCCCAAAACAGTCAAGTTCATCAAAAGCAAGGAATGGTAAGATACTGTCACAGACCAGAGCAGCCTAAGGAGACGAGAAGACTGAGTGGGACGTGGTGTCCTGGACGGGCTCCTGTAACAGGAAGAGGACATTCGGGAAACGCTGGCCAACTCCAGCTAAGTCCGGAATTGAGTGAGTCGTAATGTAGCAATGTTGCCTTCTTAGCCCGGACAAATGTGCCCTGGTCATCGAGTGGGAGGACAACATTATGGGAAATTCAAGCTGAGTGAGGCACAGACGAGGATTCTCTTTACTGCCTTCCCACTCTTCTTCAAAGTTCAAGGCCAACCCCGAAGTGCTCAAGGAGCCCCAGGGCACTCAGAGATAGCTACGGGTAGAAAGCAAAAAGTGGAAACTTTCTTTCTGACTTCTTCCCCGAATCCTACTTCTCTGTAACTAAAATGTGGTGTGTGTTTTTTCCTCACCTTTGGGGAGTTCTTTGAAAGGTTCTTCCAGTGTTGGAAGATGTGTCCTTTGGAAGGAGTCCCAAATTGAGGGATCTCTGCAAAGATCCCAGCTTGGCTGTATTTTAAGAAACAGAGAAACCGCAGGGTCTGAGCTTCCGCAGGAGCAGGCCCTGTGCCCCTCACACCACCCCATCGGTCAAGCACCATCAGCAGCCCCACTTTCAAGAGAAGGACGCCAGGGCCAGAGTCACAGCCAGAGCAGAGCTAGGATTTGGGCCAGGACTCACCCCTCCACGGGGTAAAAACCCTTCCTCTCTCTCCCTCCCGTGCCTCCCTCTCTTCTATCCCAAAAGTCAAGTGCAGTCCGTCCTCACTTACCATCTTTGACAGGTTCTTGGAAACTTGAACTTTAAGTGAAAGATTGGACTCAAGGCCATTTGGGTCTCAGGCCTCAGCCAGGCACTTAATTGGTGTCCTCCTCTTTCCGGCCCAGGAAGTGGCTTTAAAAAGCTCCCTCAGAACCCAGCCCTGGGAACCCTGGCACGGTCAGTCCCTCCATCTGCAGGGAGGCCAGGAGGGGATGGATGCCAAGGCCCAGGCCAGCTCCCGGCACTAACCACATGTGGTCCCCACCGAGGGGCCCCGAGGATGGCCACACTCCCGCCCCAGGCACTCTGGGGGCTTACGCTGTCTGGGGAGGGAGGAGGATGTGGACACAGCACACCCTGTCCTCTCCCTGCCTCCTCAGGAGGAACCACTGCCCTTTGTGGACTAGGAGGTTCTGGGTTCTGCAGCCTGGCTCAGGACCGACTCGGAACCAGAAGGAATGAACTGCTCCCAGAAGCCACGACAAGGGGCATCAGTCAGGAGAAAACAGCCATTCCCAAATTGTTGGTAAGAAGCCTGTGGTGCGGGCAGCTCAGGGCCAGGGGCAGCTCAGGGCCAGGGGCAGCTCAGGGCCAGGGGCAGCTCAGGGGCAGGACCAGCTGCGTAATTTGCAGGGCCGAGTGCAAAACGAAAATGAAAGGCCCTTGTTCAAGGGTATTAACAATTTGGAGGCAGGGACCAGTAGGTCATTAAACCAATCCTGAGGTCCTCTGGAGTGTGGGGTCCTTTGGCATGTGGGGTCCTTCCGGAGTGCAGGTGACTAAATCACCACCCAAGTCACATGCCCACAAAGCCAGCCTCCTCAGGGGTCACTTGGCTTTCAGACAGTGCGACCCAGAGACAGCTTTCAACAGACGCCTTCACCCCAGAAGCCTGGCTCCTCTGGCCTCTCCCGGGGTTCCCCTTTGGTCAAAGTGCAAATCAATCAAGAAGTCAGAATGACCCACCCCATTATCAAGAAGGGCAGTGGGAGGAGCTCTGGGAAAAGTCAAGCTGTCACCAGGCAGTTACAGGAGATAAAGCAGTCAGTGGCCTGCGGCCCGCACAGTGTCAACTGCTCCCCAGGGCACTCCCCTGCATCCCATAGCCCCAGAAGAGAACCAGCTCCCAGCCAGGCCATGTCCACTCTGCTCTGGGAAGCAGCTGGGCACTTTGTGCCATCTACATGCCCATTAACCATGCTGCAGGATGGAACCCAGCAGTGGAAGGACCCTGCGGTTCAGGGGACATTCCCAGGACAACCCTGGGACACCTCTGGCCCATGGAGGCCAGGAGGACAGGCCCCAGGCCTGCAGACTCAGGGATGTGCCTTGGGGAAGGCTCCTGCCCAATTACACCTGGGGACCCATGGGATGCCTTCACATGGGGCACACGGGAGAGGGAGGTGGCAGGTCTTCCCAGCACAAAGCAAAGGGACCCTGGTGACAGAAGGGAGGCAGCCAAGGCTGGTGGTGGGAGGCGGGTGGCAGGAGGGAGCCTAGGGCGGGGGTTCACTCCTCACCTCACACCAAGCCGGCCCCCAACACAGGGCATCTGGATTGCAGAGCAATTACAGAGCGGCCGCACCCCGCATCACGTACACCCACGCCATGCAGAAGCTCTCCTAACAGTCACGGTGCCCACCTGAGGCTGCTTCACGGGTGAACAGCTGCTGACCCGCAGCAACGGCAGTGTCTGAACCCAGGTTCACGTCCCTCTCAGGTTCATCCGTCTGACGTGGTGGCTCTGGGCTCCTCCCGGCCAGGCCAGCAGGGTTGCGAGTGTCTCCCTCACCTCAGAGCCAGGACGTCAGGGGCCCAGAAGAAGTCCCCGGGGTAAAACGGACACCCCAGGGAGGGCAGGAGGCATTACCTGACTCCGTTTCTAAGTCAAATGAAACTTGATTTCACACAGGGAAGTGCCGGGCAGCCCCACAGGCCGCGAGCGCTGAGTGCCGCCTTGCTGTAACATTCTGCTGCCTCGAAATCCTCCATCGTTTTGAACCAGAGGCTCCACATTTTCATTCTGCACTGGGCCTTACAAATCACACAGCCAGTCCTGCCCCCCGCCCCCAGGTGATGTACAGACTCAAGGTCTTGCCCTAGGTGGAACATTCAGGTGTCGTCTGGTCTTCAGTCCTTACTGCCCACCTTTAAGTGCTCACTGTCAGAGGCTGGCGACCCCCAGACAGGGTGGAACTGCAGCCTCTGTCTGAGCTGAGGCTGGAGAACTTGACAATACCTGGAGTCCCTGAGACTGGGGGAGGCTGGTGTCCCTGGGAGGCAGTGCCCGGGGAAGACGGTCTCCACAGGCAGACACCTCTCCTCCCCTTCCCTGTCTTGGGAAGTCTCCCTCTTCCCCCGGGACCATTGCATTCCTGCTGCCCCTCCCTCTATTCACCCACCTCGGGGAGCAGCTACTAACTCCCTCCCCCACAGCCCCACTGGCTTCATAATCCCTTCAGGTGCCCCTGGATGGTGTGGGATGGGAGGTGCTTAGGTTCTTACACCATCCACTTTCTCACCAAATGTTGTTTCTGCTGCACTCCCCACCCCCGCCCCGGCCCCCGTCCTCACTGCTGTACTCCCCTCCCCCTACCCCATCCTCACTGCCGCACTCCCCACCTCCCCCCCCCCACCCCGTCCGCACTGCCGCACTCCCCACCCCCAGTCTGCACTGCCACATTTTTTGGAACAGCACTCAGGATTTTCTGAGAGGACCCCCTACCACAACTTGAATCCCTGCAGTCTGGGCAGGGAAAACCCCACTGTCAAAGCCCAAGCCACCTTGTGACTCAGTCCTGGCCGGTCAGATTCTTTCATCCCACAGGCCTCACTGATTGGCTTAGGGATGGGAACATGACTCACATCAGTCCAACAGGAGTTAATTCTTTGCCACTATTGGGAAGAAAGAATCCGACTTTCTATAGGAAGGGGAGGTGGCAGGAGGTAAGCCCTGGGCTCCAGGGCTTACTAAAGAAGATGGCAGAGTCAGAGTTAGAGAAAAACCAAGTCCTGATGACAGCATTTAAGCCCCTGGATCCAGCTGTGCCTGAAGCCACCCAGGGCCTAGATCATTTCAGTTACATACAAATCATTTTTCTCAAGCCAGTTGAGTCTGGTTTTGTATCACTCACACAGAAAGAGCCCTCAGCAGTATGCTATCTCCCAGTATGCAAAAGTTACAGCCACACAGGAGCTGAATCCACACTTGATTACCAAACACAGTGCCCAAGGCTTGGAGAAATTCCCAAAGCTGGCTGAGGGAAGGCTTTGGAATGGAGCCCATCCCTCTTGCTGACTTCTTTCTCAGGCAGTGTGTCTGGGAATCCTTCCAGAGACAGCCCTGGTGTTCCCTCACAGCACAGAAAAAACCCTGTCCCTTGTGGGAGGCAGAATTCTAACATGGTGGAGAACCCCAGCCCCTGCTGTGGACTCCCTGTGTAACCCCCTTCCCTGCGGTGCCGGCAGGACTGCATGAGAAAATCACTACTTAGTTGACTTGGGGTTGCTCAAAAGGGAGTTGGTCTGTGTGGGCGTGGCTTAAGCAGGTGAGCTCCTAAAAGGAACTGAGCCTTTCTTGAAGTCAGAGACTGGAAGTGAGAAAGGGCCCCGGGAGGGATCATGTGGTAAGGACCTGTGAGTGATCTCTAGAAAGTGACAGCAGTCCCAGCGAACAGCTGGCCAGAAAACAGGGGCCTCAGTCCTACAGCTGCAGGGAAATGAATCCTGCCATCAACCAGAGGGAGCTTGAAAGCAGATTTTTCCCAGTTGAGACTCCAGATGAGAATGCAGCCCAACCACCACCTTGACTGCAGCCTTGTCAGGTGCTGGGCAGAGGACCGGCTAGAATGCGCCAGACTCATGACCCATTAAAACAAATCATGAATGGGTGTTGTGGAAGCCACTAGGTTTATGATAATTTGTTACACAGCATAGAAACCAACATACCTCTCACCACCAGAACCTAGGGGAACCTGTCGGCTGGGATCAGAGGACAGACTGGCCCACTAAACAGTGTGGTGCAGTGGTGAGCTCTCAGCTCCTACAGGCAGGCCTCCTGGGCTCCCATGCCCATCTGACTGCTTGCTAGCCTCAGTTTCCTCATTTGCAAGATGAGATCTGAAAGGGCACTTCCCTCATGGGGTGGTCAGGATGGTTCCCATGGAGCACTCAGAATAATGCCTGGCACAGGGCAAACACCCAGTCACTGTTATTTGTTGTTGTTGATGCTGTTGTCATGGTTCTAGCAAGAATGTTTTGGCGCTCAGGGTCGAGTATGCCACACGCCTGGGTTGGATGTCACTCCTCCACTCACCAGCTGTGACCACGGGTCTCCCCTTCATCATGGTGAGCTTCGGTTTCCTCCTTGGAAAATCTGACAATGAAGGATGCATTCCCAGGGAGCTCACTGAGTGGAGTCCTGAGCACTGCATCGAGTCCTGAGCTCCCTGCCAACTAGCTCAGTCACTGAACCCAGCTGGGTCTATTGCCCACATGCAACAGAAAGCCAAACACCAAGGCACTGAGTTTTTGCAGCGAGAAGGTTTATTGTGAGTTCAATGGCAAAGAGACAGGAGGAAACACTCAAATCTGTCTCCCAGCTGAAGGCAAGTTCAGATTTTATAAGCATAGGGTAATATCTGATTGGCTCTTCCCGTCAGGTGATGCCAGGAGGTGTGATCTGATTGGATCCTGCCATTGGGTGAGGCCAGGGCTCAATCTGATTGGATCCTGGATCATGCTGTGTCCACTTCTTAATTTAGTCCCCACTTCCTGGCCCGAGCACTTAGGTTCCGTCCCTGGCTGCGTGCTTGGTGTATCTGGGCGTGCCCAGGTTGTGTGACCCTGAACCTAGAGGTCCATGGCAACTGAAAACAACTCACAACTTCGTTACATAAAAGTTGAATCAGATTGGTCTGGTGCAGTTATAGAGTTGCAGTCCCAGGACTCAATCTCAGGACTTCTGGTTCAAGGAGCTCCCTGCTCCCTGGAACATGGCTGACTAGAATGCAAGGCACCCTGGAAGCCTCAGTTCTGTAGAGAATCATGAGAGATGAGAAATGACATTCCACAAGAAATATTGAACTTCAACCCCATGGAGCATCTGCATGGAGCATGGGACAGAAAGTTTCCATCTGGAAGTTTCATGCATTTTTGCCTTTCTTTTTTTGACACAAAGCCTCACTCTGTCACCCAAGCTGGAGTGCACTGGCATGATCTTGGCTCACTGCAACCTCTGCCTCCTGGGTTCAAGCAATTCTCCTACCTCGGCCTCCAGAATAGCTGGGACTACAGGCGCCTGCCACCATGCCCAGCTAATTTTTGTATTTTTAGTAGAGATGGGGTTCCACCATGTTAGCCAAGCTGGTCTCGAACTTCTGACCTCATAATCCGCCCGCCTCGGCCTCCCAAAAGTGCTAAAATTACAGGCATGACCAGCCTCCTTTCTAGAATAAAGGGTAAACTCCACAAACCCATCCACTCTCCCCACTTGACAAAAAGCACCTTTAACTGCATTGACCTCAGCCTCGATGAGAGCCTCCCACTGTGACCCTGGCTGAGATGGAAATGGGGTCCCCGAGAGAGAGTCCCTCACCCAGGTCGCACACATGAAAAGTGGCGAGGCTGGGATTTGAAACTAGGTCTCCCAGACTCTACAGACCATGCACATGGCCCCTCTTAGAGCCATGTTTCCTATATTCTAGTGAGGAAAGAAAATCAGTCAAGAGTAAGAAAGGGCTGGGCATGGCAACTCCCACCTGTAGTCTCAGTGCTTTGAGAGACCAAGGCAGGAGGGTCACTCGAGACCAGGAGCTCAGGACCAGCCTGGGCAACAGAGCCAGACCCTCCCATCTGTACAAAATTAATAATAACAATAAAGGAGTCCAAGTATGTCAGATTGGGATGCAAACGATGGGGAGAAGTCAAGTGTTTATGGGGGAGAATTCGGTTTGTGTGTGTTGGGAGGGGTGGGCAGCGTACACCTCCCTGGAAAGAGAACATTGGAACAAAGACCTAGAGGGCGAGGGTGCGAGCCATGCAGCCACCTGGGGAAGAGCATTCCAGGCCGTGCAAAGGCCCCGGGGCTGAAGTGTGCCCGGCTGCCTGGGCAGCAGCAAGGAGGTGGCCGACATGGCCGGCCTGGTCGCTCTACCCCAGGGGCCGTCAGCGCCGCGCGCTGCTGTCACCTCATCGTCTGCGTTATATTCCCAGGGTTTCTTAAATCCCTGAGAGTTTTGATTGGCTCAGGTCATCTGTTGGTGCCAATGACTGGCTACCCCTAGGTCAGATGCCCACCCACGGTTCAATAACTGCACCACAGGGGTGGGATTAAGTCTCCCTACATGTGGCCACTCTGAGCAAGCCACCCCTTCTGCAATCAGTGTGGACGTGGTGGCAGTGACTGAGGTGTTCAGCGGCCCAACTGGCTGGTTTATTTTCTTTATCAGGTGCTGTGACCTCTCTCTAATAGCTGTGCCACCGTCAGGAATATCCCCTGACCCCAGGGCACTGAATAAAACCTTCCCCTCCAGCCAAGCCCATCTTCCACCAGCGGACTTTAGTGACCAGCTATTGTGAGCCACACTCTGTCATAGGGCCTGGGGGCAAAGTGGCAGGCAAGACAGGCAAGGTCCCTGTATCATAGCAATAGAGACATATAAATTGACAAATAACTGCAGAAATAATTATTTAAATAGATTCTGATGTGTTCAATGATGGGAAAGCATTGGGACTATGAGAACTTATAACAGGCGACAAGCCCAAGCTTCAGGGTCAGGGGGAAGAGCAATCACGGAAGACTTCCTGCAGAAGGTGACAATGAAGCTGAGAACTGAATGGTGAATCCAAGCCAGCCAGAGAGGAATGGGGGAAGAAAACAGGATTCCCAGAAGAAGGAAACAATGCATTCAAAGGCCACCAAGGTTGAAAGGAGTTCAATATGTTTGAGACAACCCAAGAAAGCCAGTATGTGACCAAGGTGGCCAAGATATCACGGCATGGATTTTCTTTTTTTTTTTTTCTGAGACAGTGTCTTACTCTGTTGCCCAGGCAGCAGTGCGGTGACACGATCTCGGCTCACTGCAACCTCTGCCTCCCAGGTTCAATCAATTCTCCTGCCTCAGCCTCCCCAGTAGCTGGGACTACAGGCGTTAGCCACCACACCCGGCTAATTTTTGTATTTTTAGTAGAGATGGGGTTTCACCATGTTGATCAGGGTAGTCTCGAACTCCTGACCTCAGGTGATCCACCCGCCTCGGCCTCCCAAAGTGCTGGATTACAGGCATGAGCCACCATGCCCAGCCCCTTGTCATCTGATTTCTAATGCCCGTTCAAGTCGGGGCCCAGCAGCCCTGGTGAGCTGAGAGCACAAATTTGAGTGTCAGATTGCTGTCCTGCCCACTGCATGCGCACACAATGTCTCTGGCTACCAGGGGTTCCGAGGGCCCTGCCTACAGTGAGGAGATCCAAGAGGCAAGCACAGCCCCGCATGACCCCACTCCCAGGAGGAGGAGGCTCTTCAGAATCAATGGCAAGTGCCACTCATGCCTGTCCTTTCCGGAGGCACTGAAGGACTTCTGTGTCACAGCCATCATAGCGTCGCTGGGTCCTACGCACGAGCCCGGCTTTCATCAGGTTGCACGCCCGCCGGCCCTGGGGAGCTCTTACCCACTCCTCTCTTTCATCTGCACCTCTCAGGCTGGGTCCCAGCCTCCCGCAACATCCCCAGGTGCTTCTGACAGGTGCCCGGGGAAGCCGGACTCGCCTCTCGCCTCCTCTGTGCACCCTCCCTCCTCGGTGTCACTTCCAGGACAGTGGCAGACACGCCGTGGCTAAGACAATGACTCCCAAGTTCCGTCTCCAGCCTGGCCCACCTGCTGACCTCCAGCTCGGGGTCCACTGCCTTCTCAGCAGCGCCGGGCGGGCTCATCATCACATCCTAATTCCTACCCCATCTGCACCGCGTGCAACCTTGTCCCCCAGAATTCACGTTAATCCGGAACCTCAGAATGTGGCCTTATCTGGAAATCGGGGCTTTCTCGCAGCTGGAGTGAGTTCACATGAGGTCATATAGGGGTAGGCTGGGCACTAAATCCAATGACTGGTGTCCTTATAGGAGAAAGATGAGACTCCGAGACTCAGGAAGAAGGCCGTGTGGAGACAGCGACAGGGACTGCAGTGACGCCACCGCAGACCAAGGACCCCCAAGATCTCTGGCGCCCACAGAAGCTGGAAGAGAGGCTGGGACAGATTCTCCCGCAGAGCCTCTGGATGGAAACAGAGCTGCCCACACCTTGATTTGGGATTTAAATGTCTGCTGCTTTAAGCCGCCCCATTTTCAGGAATTAGCTAAGCAGTCTTGCAGACGAATGCAACGTCCAAAGCAGGACTTAGAATTTTCTCCCTCACACCTGCTCTCCATCTCCCCCATCCCCCATCTCCACAGGTGCCCCACCCCGCCGCGCCCCTCGATGCTCAGGCTGAAATCTTTGCAGCTGCCTGCCTTCCTCCCTCCCTCCCTTCCTTCCTTTTCTCTTCTCTTTCTCTTTTTCCTCTCTTGCTCTCTCTGGCCCTCTCTCTCTCCCTTTCTCCCTCTGTCGTCCAGCCTAGAGGACGGCGGCATGATCACGGCTCACTGCAGCCTCCACCTCCTGCGCTCAAGGGAAGGGAGCAAGGGCCTGGGGCAGGTGGGGGCGAGGGGCCTCGGGCCTCTGCTGGCCTGGAAGAGGGTGCAGCAGGAGCTTGGAGGCTGGAGCCTCAGCTGCCTGTCGCCACTCTTTCCCTCCTGGCCCCCTGGAGTTCCGGTTCTCCAACCTCTCTGCCAGTCCGATGACCTGACGTCGTCACACGTCCCCAGCTCCCACCTGACAGCCAGCCACTCACCCAAAAACACACTTTGTTTTGAGATGGAGTCTCACTCTGTTGCCCAGGTTGGAGTGCAGTGGTGAGATTTCAGCTCACTGCACTTTGCTTCCTGGGTTCAAGCGATTCTCCTTCCTCAGCCTCCTGAGTAGCTGGGATTACAAGTGTGTGCTACCACATCCGGCTAATTTTTGTATTTTTAGTAGAGACGGAGTTTCACCATGTTGGCCAGGCTGGTCTCGAACTCCTGACCTCAAGTGACCTGCCTACCTCAGCCTCCCCAAGTGTTGGGATTACAGTCACCGATCTCTTTTTTTTTTTTTTTTTAAGATAGGGTCTTGCTCTGTCACCCAGGCTGGAGTGCAATGGCACCATCACAGCTCACCACAGCCTCGACCTGCTGGACTCAAGTGATCCTCCCAACTCAGCCTCCCGAGTAGCTGAAACTACAGGTGCACACTGCCAGGCTTGCCTAATGTTTTCTTTCTTTGTAAGAACAGGGTCTCACTATGTTGCCCAGGCTGGTCTCAAACTCCTGGGCTCAAGCGATTCTCCCACTTTAGCCTCCCAAAGTGCTGAGATATAGGCATGAGCCACTGTACCCAGCTAATTTACTTTGTTAAATGTTTTGTAGAGATGGGGTCTCACTACGTTGCCCAGGCTGGACAGTCATTCTTAACTGCCTTCCACAGGCACTCCTTTGTCAGAGTCAGAATCAAACCCTGAGGCTGTGGGGCCACATCATCCCTGCGCCTGGCCACTTCTCACCGCCTACTGCCCCCACCATGTGGAGCCTCTGACCTCTCTCTCCTCCTCACTTCCTCCCTGTTTCTGCCCTTACACCCTAGTCTGATTTATTTACGTATTTATTTTTTGAGATGAAGTTTCACCCTTTTGCCCAGGCTGGAGTTCAATGGCATTATTTCGGCTCACTGCAACCTCTGCCTCCCGGATTCAAGTGATTCTCCTGCCTCAGCCTCTCAAGTAGCTGGGATTACAGGTAAATGCCACCATGCCCAGCCCCACTCTAGTCTTTAAAACACAAGGCAGAGCGTTCTCATGGGTGCGCTTGTCCCCCATCCCACTCAGTCAAGTCCGAAGTCCCCACAGTGAGGCACAGGCCCATCCGACCTGACCATCCATCCCCAGACAGCCCTCCAACCTCCACCTGCCACAGTCGCCCTTGTCCACTGCCCTCCAGCCACACTGGGCACCCCGCTGCCACCCCGCCCAAGGCCTTTGCACTGGTTGTCCCCTCTGTTTGGCATATCCTGTGCCCAGAGCCTGGCTCATTCTCTCTGTTCAGGTCTCTGCTCAAATGTCACCTCCCCAAGGCCTTCTTGGTCCGCCCTGCCTAAGGCGGGCTCCCACCCCATCCTCCTCCTGCCCTTTCACTGTCTCTGACGTCCCTCCACCCGCCGTCGCACAGACAGCACGTGCTTGTGAGTTTCTTCCCAGCGTGGCTGTGCCCCTGGCCCAGAACCTGGCCCGAGAAGGCCTCAATAAACATGGACTGAACAAACGAGAGCGCAGGTGAATGAATGATTGAATGAACAAGTCAGCAGATGAGACCCATCTGACCTTCATTGCTCATGAGTGTCGCCAAGTTGCAGCTCTTGTGAGGAGCCGATAAGAATGTGGTTTCCAAAGTTCCGGTTCCTCTCGAGCAGCCAAAGGGCTCCTCTGTGACCTCCGTGGTGGGGGTAGCAGCATCTCCCGTCACAGACAAGGCTCTCGGGCCTCCTTCTCAGGGGCAGTGGGAAGTCAGGCCTGCATCCTAGCACCTGCACTGTCCCCACGGGCTGTGCAGCCCCAGGCTGGTTACTGGACCTCTCCGTGCCTTGGTGTTCTTATCTACAAGATGGTACAGGAGGACTTATGTGGCTGCAGGCTGTTGTGAGAACTGAATGCACTTATGCGCATCCAGGCTGAGAACGTCCCGGGTGAGTGCTCAGGAAGCCACAACAGGCGTCACCACTGTGTCACCATGGAAACAGGTGGTCTGCCATGGTATCCTCCTTCTCTTTCTTGGGGCAAGGCAGGGTGTGCGAATGTTCCCATCTGGAGCTTGGCCAAGCCGGAGCAGGGGATGCCACAGAGCCCTTAGCATGGTGACATCCCGGGGTTGGACTACGGGGCTGCAGTAGCCATGAGCGCACCGGTGTGCCAGGCAGATTTCACCTTCGGAGGTCTGCCTGGGACGAGCTGCTGTCCCTCCTCCTTCGCTGCTGCAGCAGACAGACCTGAACGGTCTCCCCTCACCGCCAGCTTCACAGAGGAAAGAGAAAGAAACTGAATGCCAGGTCCCCAGCCAGGAGGCCAAAGAGGCGGATCCCCAGAGGCGAGGAGTGCTGGCCCAGTGACTCCTTCGCAGGGCTCCGGAGCTGGCCAGCTGTGGATACTGGGCCCACCCTGGCTTTGTGTCCCCACAGGGACTGCACCTTCCCCGTGAGGGGACATGACCAAGGGCTGCGACCTCACACCTTCTGGCCAGGGCTTCATAGAGCAAGAGGGTCGTGAGTACTGCTCACAGAATGTGAAGTGGCAAACGCGGTGTCCTCTGGGGCCTGCACGCTCTCCCAGGACCCTCCACGCCACCACCTCCGTCTTCTCTCAGGCCGGGTCTACCCTGAAAACCCAGTGTGTCAGCAGCAATTTGCCCCAGACGGTCCCTGCTGCTCCCAGCACCTCAGCTCACCTGGCCATGGCCCCTGCACAGCGCACTCATCACTTGCCCTGGAAGCAGGACCCAGGGACCTCGAAGGACGCGCTGAGCACCCTCAGAGCAAAATATTTGTGACCAACGTGCCAGCAAGTTTCCCAAAGCCAAGTCAAACTTGGGCTCCAGCAAGCCTCCAGTGGTCCTGGGCAAGGGGTTCGGTGACATGGCTTCACTCGCCCTCTCCCCAGACCCCCCAGCCCTCCTGGCCACTCCCGGCAGCCAGTTTGTCACCGGGAGAGATGACAGGACTGGTGACCACACTGACAGCCAGATGTTGGTCCAACGCCATCAATGACACAGGAGGCTTATTGGCCACAGGAAGCTGAAGAGTGGGGCTGCAGCCTCACAGAGTGAAGAAGCGGGGGCCCGTGGGAGAGGAAGCTGCCCAGCCTCCGTTATGCAAAGTTAGGGGGTGCGGGGGGCCCTCTTCCTCTATTACGTAGCTATCTCTGCGCCGCTGCTGGAGGGAGGCTTGCACCTCAGCTGCACTTCCGAGTGACTTGGGGTGTCGGGTGCCACCCTGGAGATTCTAGCACAGTTGGTCTGGAGCATGACCTGGGCAGGAAGTTTTTTTAAGCCCTCTAGATGATTCTAGGGGCAGCCAAGGTTATAAACACAGGCTCCAGATTTAGAACATAGGATCAGATTCAGGAACAGAGCTTCAACTTACAGGCCAGAAGGCTGGACTCCACCCAACTGCGAGGATCACAGAGACTAAGGTGTGAATAGTGCCCTGGAGTTGGGCAGTTTACAGCCTGTGCAACTGGACACAGCAGACCTGATGGGGGCAGGGGAGAAACTGAGCATCCAACCCACTTTGTTGATGAAGAATGACATGGAGGTGCGGGTTCAGACCCCAGTGCTGCTGTCCGCTCAGGGAATTTGTACACAGTGCCTCCTGTGTGCGGGCGCTGTGTCCCCCACCCGTCACGAAGATGATATTTATGGGAGGGAGACAGACAGAAAACAAATAATCCTGCACAGGAATATATAATGACAGATTTGGTAAGAACAGGTGACAGGAAAGAGCAGGGGAAGTGCGGTGGGCAGGGTAATGCCCTCGACCGTCTCGGAGCCCATGACTGACTACCCTAGGCTGCTCGGCGAAGGGGAATTCGGGCAGCAGAAGGGGAATTTGGGAGGTTGTGAATCAGCTGGCCTGGGGTTGGGGAGATCGTCCTGGACCATTCAAGTGGGCCCGGCGTCCTCGCAGGAACCCTTCAGAGTGGAAGAGGGAACGGGAAGAGGGCGGCAGAGGGGAGGTTGGCCCGAGGCTGCTGCCTTGGAGAGGGAGGAAGTACGGGCCTGAATCCTGCCAATCACCCCAGTGAGCCAGAAGCAGGTGCTCCCCAGAGCTTCCATTAGGGAGCATGGCCTGCTGACACCTTGACTTGGGCTCACTGAGGCCCTGGAGGGAGGGTCAGTGGAGGCCACCCAGACACCTGACTCAAGGACACAGTGAGCTCATCAAGGGGCGCGTCAGGCCACTGCACTGGGGGGTCACATGTGATGCCAGCAAGCAGAAAACATACAGTCAAAGCCTAAAGGAAGAGTATGGTCTAGTTTGGGGACCAGAGGAGGCTTCCTGAAGAAATGGCATTTGGGGTAAGACCGAGAGGAAGAAGAGAAATGAAGCTTGCAAAGTAGGGAGGCAGAGAGAGCAGAGGGGCCAGGGCCCCGGGGCAGGAAAAACCCACTGTGAGCAGGGGAGGGAGAGCAGTCCAGTATGAGGCACATCGCACTCTGCCAGCCTCAGCTTCCTCGCCTGTGAAATGGGATCATAACAGGGTGTCCTCACTGGGAGAATGAAGTGGGCTGGGCAGTCAGACAGCAAAGTAGCTAGAGTTCTGCAGTCAGGCTAGACCAGGGTTCAAACCCTAGGTCTCCTGGTTACTGCTTGGGTGACCTTGGACAGGCCGTCTTCCCTACCCGAGCCCCCTTTTCCTGCAAGCCTGCTGTGAGTCTTAGATAAGACTGTGTCCATGGCGTCCTCAACAAACGTGGACTGTTGTTGTTGCTGTCATTGCCGTGGTGGTGGTGAGGGGAATAAGGCCAGAGACAGCAAGAGACCTGGGGGCTGAGCCAGGAGGAAAACAAGTCTCCTGTCTCCGGCCTCGATTCTGCAGTTTCTCAATCTGCAGGGCCAGGGTCAACTGAGGAAAGCAAAATTCAAGCCAGGGGAGTGGCGGGCCAGGGTGGCTCAGGAGAGGGATGTGTGTGTGTGTGTGTGTGTGTGTGTGTGTGTGTGTGTGTGTGACTGCAACAAGCAGCATGCATGTAGAAGTGTGGGTGTGGTTGGGCATAGTAGCTCATGCCTGAAATCCTGGGACTTTGGGAGGCCGAGGTGGGAGGATCGCTAGAGGCCAGAAGTTCAAGAGCCACCTCGGCAACATAGTGAGATGAGATCCCATCTCAAAAAAAAAAAAAAAAGTTGGGTGTGAGTGAGTGTGTCTGTGAATATACACAGGTGAGTGTGCCTGGGTGTGAAAAGTGGGTGAATGACTGATGTATGTGGACACCTCCCCAGAGCCACCCCCGGAAGGCTCCCGAAAAGGCCTGGCCGATCATTCACAGGAGCCAGTTTACCCCCCTGCAGGGCAGCGGCCAGCCAGGCCAAGGATAAGGGGCAGGCTTAGCTGGGTGATGCTGGACCAGATTAAATGTTAAAACAATATCCGGGCCTGCGGGTGTGCACGTAGAGCTGTGCCTGCTGTTCTGGATGATGTAGCTGATTCCTGGTGGCCACGTCTGATGTTTCTACTGGGATTGAGACACCCCATCCCTACTCCTGCCACTCCGAGTTGAAACACCCATCTGGGAGTTGAGGGCCCTGCAGCCCAAGAACAGAAACCAGGGGAGAAACCCCACCTCGAGGGGCTGCACCCTTGGAGGAGACCATGGCGCCCTGCACCTGTCACCACTGCCCCATGGCAGAGGTCCCCTCCCTCATCCAACCAGACCTGGGTTAAAAACCTCGCAGCTGTGTATTCTAGGGCAAGCCGCTCATCCTTCCAGACCTTCCTTTCCTTCCTTCGTGGGCTCCCTAAACGACTTCATCAGATTGCTTCCAGAGGATGAAATGCTTCTAAAGATCTGGCCCACAGCCGGACGCGGTGGCTCACGCCGGTAATCCCAACACTTCAGGAGGCGGAGGTGGGCAGGCTTGAGCCCAGGAGTTCAAAACCAGCCTTAGTAACAGGGCAAAACCCCGTCTCTAAAAAAAAAGAAAAAAGCTTAGCTGGGTGTGGTGGTGCACGCCCGTAGTTCCAACTACTTGGGAGGCTGAGGTGGGAGGATCGCTTGACCTTGGAGGTCCAGGCTGCAGCAGGCAGTGATCATGCCACTGCACTCCAGCCTGGGCAATGAGCAATACCCTGTCTCAAAAAAAAAAGGCTTTCCCTGGGGCCAGCATTTAGTAACCACTCAATACACGTGAGCTGTTGAGGAGGCTTGGATGTTACTATTAGCCATTAGAATATGAAACAGCCTGGAGTTAAGTTCCCCACCCAGCCTAGTGGGATAGGGAACCAGTCACAATTCTGTCCATAGTAAGAAAAATAAGCCAATGCCATATATATTGAGTATCTGGATTGTGACCTGAAGTTCTTACCTTATTACAGGGACATAGACCTGAACTGGCGTGTGTTGCTGTCATTAGGATCACTGCTGGATCCTTGAGAGCAAGGACCGTGTTGTCTTTTGTGACCTCTGTGTCCCCCTGCACATAGTAGGTGCTTGATGTTGCTGCATGAATGAGCAAAGACACCTGAACGGCTGGGAGGACAGAAAGACGGCAGTCAGTGTGTCCTTATGCCTGATCGACTTTGGTCTGGCCTCACTGGGACTCTGTTTCTATCATGAAGCAGAGGGTGCAAGAAATATTCACCAAAAGGCTCCAGGTCCTGGTGGGTTTCTTGCAACTACAGATTGTCTTTTTAGACAGCGTTTCTCCAGAGCGCAGCTGACCTCCTAGGTCATGTTTCACGAGGATAGTGGGGTGGAGGGTGGAGGATGGAGGAAGTAAGCCTCCCCAAAGGAGTCAGCACTTAGACTATGAGGTACTATGCGGGCGACTTCATATACCTCACCTGATTTAGTTCTCACAACAATCGATAGCTTATCTTTCCAGCTGCAGTCGCCCCTGCCTGCCAGACACAAATCCGTATCTGAGTGTTTCCCTGCCCTATTTTGTCTGTGTTGTCTTATGTAAAATGCAGAGTCTCCCATCATTCCTTATTCCTTTTTGTTTATGTGAAAAATGTGTTTTTCAATATCCTGCCCTTTTCCCTTTAAATTTGGAGCCCTCAAAATCATCTTTCGAGAAAGGCATAGACCTGTCCCTCGGATGCGTCCTTCACTTTGGCAAACAAATCTCCAAAAATGTCAACTTTGGCAAATAAATAAAAAATGATGGAGACTCATCTCCTCATTTTCTTCCATTGACAAGACAAATCATTCATATGCTACAAATGAGGAAACTGAGGCTCAGAGAGGTATAAAGGTACTCAGTGTAGTACACAGATTTTTATAAAATGACCCTGATTCATCCCTCCTTGTACCCACAGCTCTTTGCAAAATGGTTTGACAGCTCTTTCCATCAAGGGGCAGAGGTGATTTCTAAACTCTTGAATCAGGTTGGTCTTGTAACTTGCTTTGGCCAACACAATTGCTGGAAGTGATGCTGTACCCAACCTAAGCCTCCCAAACTGCCTTTCAGGTTTCTTCTCTCTCTCAGACTCCTGCCTCCATCAGAACAGTCTGCCAAAGAATGAGAGACCAGTTGTTCCCATCACTCTAGATGATGGAGCTTCCTGCAGACCTGGCAGCTGACCACAAAAACGCATGAGGGATCCCAGCCCACCCCAGAAGAACCACCCAACTGATGGTTCAGGCTGAATTGTCAACTTACAGAATCGTGTTTTAAGCAAGTAGGTTTTGGGATGATTTGTTACATAGCGGTAGCTAACTGATACACTCACAGCGCACAACCGTTAAAGGCTAAGTCAGGACTCAAGGCAGGAGGCAGGTTGTGGGACTTCAGAATCCACACTCTCAACCTCTGAGTTTTGCTGCCTCCCAGGATAACAATGAGGACAACAGGGCCTAAGCTGCTGAAGATCCCTTCTCTTTTCTACCAACTTTCAGCCCGCGTCTTCCGGGGAACGTGCCTCATCCTGCCCTCTCTTGCCCTGACACCTCCTGTCTAAGCCGAGCTCTTTGATTCCCCACCCTTACGAGGGTCTGGGTGGGGACAAAGCACTGGCTCCCACTTCAGATTTCCCTGCGCCCCTACTTTGATCAGCTCTATCCCTGCTCGTTTGCAAGGTTTGTTCAGAACGCTGGCGAGAGCCAATGTTTCTACACATACATATCAGTAGCCATGATGAAAACCAGCTGTGAGGTTTAAAAATAGCCCCAAAGGGCTGCCAAAAATGCCAAGTCCTTGGCTCGGAGAGGAGAAGCCAACCCCAAGGTGAGGCCACCATCATCAGGGAAGAGTCTTAGCTACCACGTGCCCAGGAGTCTTCCAAGCCAGGCCCACAGTGCTTGCCGAAGGAGCTCGGCTAAGCCCGAGTCCCCAGGAGCAAAAGGCCCCGGAGAAGCAGGGGTGGAGTTCAAGGCCCAGAGACAGCAAGAGACCTGGTGGCTGAGCCAGGTGGAAAATAAGTCTCCTGTCTCCAGCCTCCACTCTGGACAGCTTCTCAATCTGCAGGGCCAGCGTCAACT
>NW_022437036.1:6583462-6649350 GCF_009761245.1 Sapajus apella
ATTCCTTCTCTCTTCCATTTCAAAGAAAGAGAAACTGCAAAGAAAGAGGAGGAGATGATGATGGAGCCAGGCTTTCCCTGGGGGAAGATAAGGCAGGGCCCAGAAAGCCCCCAGGAGCCGCTTCCCCCTCCAGCTTCCCAAGCCCCCTGTTGCCACTCCCCCCTCCCCTCCTCCCCTCCTCCCCTCCTCCCACCCTCCCCTCCCCCCCCCCCCCCCCTCCCCTCCTCCCATCACTCTCTCTCCTCTCCTCTTGTTGCCTCTAAAGGGAAGAGATTGCCTGGGTCACCCTCAGGAATTCTGTGATTCTAGGCAACTGATGTCACCCTTGAGCCTCAGTTTCCTCATCTGTCAAACAGGGGCCTGCCTTGCTGGGTGTTCTAAGGACTTGCTGGGCCAGTGAGTCGGCAAAAGCCCGATGCCATCTTGTCTTCTTTGGAGGAGGATGGAAATGAGGAGGGTGCCCTCCTCTCTTCTCCCTCTTTCTCCCTCCTTCCTGCCCCCTAGCCTCTTTCCGCTCCCACACGCTCCTGGTCTGGCCCCCATATGACCATCTGCAGAGCCAAGTCCTCCCACAGTGCAGTCCTGTTGCCCTGGGGCACCCTGAGCCCGGGCCAGGCCCGCTGCTGCGCCATCCCCAGCAACTCCCACACGAGCCCCCTGCTGTGCATTTGGCTCACAGCTATATCCCAGTGCCTAGAATGCTGCATGCACATAGTAGGTGCTTAACAAATATTTGTTGAGTGACTGCAGGAACCCACAGTAATTGTTCCCATTTACAAATGAGAAACTGAGGCTTCAACAGGTTAGCTAGCTTGTAGCAGAGCGCAGCCCTTAAAGCTTAAGGGGACCCAGGATTGGGGGTGAAAGGTCCTACCCAAGGTCTCAGAGGCAGGATTTGAACCCAGTTTTGCTGGCGAATGACACCCCATTCTCTCATCCATTCTAGCCAGCTTTCCCCTTACAGGCCAAAGCGTGTCACATAGGCGATGTGTGGCCTTAGGTGACTCACACACCCTCTCTGAGCCTTGGTTCCTGCGCTTGTGAAACAGAAGACTGACCAAGCTGCACTCAGGCAGAATTTCCCTTGGTTCATTTTTCTCTGTTCTCAGCATCCAGCACAGGCTCTGGCATGAGGTCCACACCAATAAATCTCTGTTAATTAATTAATTAAAAGGACAAGTTTACGTTAGAATGTGGAGGTCTGCTCTGGAGCTCTCTGGTTACCGTCTCTGGGAGCACATTCCTTCTCTCTTCCATTCAAAGAAAGAAACTGCAAAGGCACAGGAGACACGACACACAGGTTATGCAAGCAGGATGAGGGCCCACCCCAGCAGCAGAGCCCCCCTCACTCAGAAAGACCTTTCTCCTCGATCAAAGCATGGGTGAATGAATGGGAAATGCCCGGCTTTCCGCTGAAATGCAATCTTGAGGGAGGCGATGTCTCACAGGTCACCGTCCCAGCCTCGGTGCTGACTTTGATGCGCATCAGCTCCTGGTCCGGAGCGCGTCTGCGGGGAAATGCCCTACATCTCCAGCTCCGCAGGACAGTCGTTACGGCTTCTGCGCCCGCGCTGTTCCAGGCCCCAGGAGACTCCAATGAGCAGCCAAACCCCATCCACCCCCGAGGGAGCGGATGTCATGTGGGGCATCCGGAAGGCTCTGGGCAATTCTGCTCAGAATCTCAGAGGTTCCAACAGAACAGTGGCAAGTTTGCCGCTGACACAATCAAGCGCCTGAGTGGGTGGTCAGTTTCAGGAGATCCCAGAGAACTTTCTGGAAAGGTTGGGCTGCCTCTAGCAGTGTGTGCCCCTAGAGTGAGAGTCAAAGATGGTGGATACCCAGGGAGCCCCAAGGACAGGTTCTGGGGCTCTCGGGACACCCAGGCCACAGCGGTCTTCCAGACACCCCACCCTCCACCTCCAAGCTCACCGGTCCTGCCCAGGCTGCCCATCCTCTGCGTGTCCTAGTCATGGCCGTCGTCACTCACAATGTCACAGCGTCCCGGTCAGCACCTGACTCCGGCTAAAATGCTAAAAACAGCTACATTACCTTGCCGGCCTCCAGACCATGAGAACAAACTCACCTGGCTTAAACAGAGTGGCTGGGAGAGCACTTTTATTAGGGCCCACACGTCCTGACATAGGGCTCCTGGCTGCTCCCCAGGTTAGGGACTGAGGGGTGTCACTTTTATAAACTGCCAAGCCTACCGGACACCGGGGGCTATGATGAATCCAGGCTGACCGTCAGGTCCTGGCACCACTCACCCCAGAGGCTAAGGCCAGGCTGGAGTGACCAGTGGGCCCGGCCCGCCTGAGCTGCAGGGAGGAAGAGGGGACAGGCCTGGCTGCAGGGGCTATGACCTGTGCAGTGGCAGAGGGACCCTTACGCTCAGCTGTTGGTTTAACTCTGTTGCTATCTTGAAAGTCTTCATCCTTTTGGAACAGGGAGCCCCATTTTACTTTGCACTGAGTGCCTGATTCTGGGACTGGGGCTCTGAGGCGCTCATGAGGTAGACCCCTCTCTGCAGGAGTCCCAGAACTCATAAAGGGGCTTCAGAAATGAGCAGCCGAACCACAGACACCCCCAGGCCAGGGCCACCCTCTCCAGTATCTGTGCCCAGGTGTTGGGCTGCACCCATGGCTGTCCTAATAGGGGTTGGGGGGACCCCGCATGCGCACACACGGCCATGCAGTCACACGTGCCACAGCGGCTCACCCCACGCCCGCAGTTCCAGCACTGGGAGTGACTGGGAGACCTCTCCATGCCCGCCATCACCCCTAAGATAATGAGACAGCAGGGAGGGCAGGAAGAGCTGAGGAGGGGCTGTCAGGGACAGGAGAGCCCTTGCCTCCCCCATCTCCCAGGAAAGAAGAGACCCCCCTCCCTCACCCTGATGTCAATCTCCCAGGAGCTCCCTGCAGGGCCCTGAGAGGTGTGCTTCTTGTCCCCTTCAAATCCCACTGCCAGCCAGAGATAGCATCTGTATCACACCCATTTTAAGGATGGCAAAACTGAGACTCCAAGAGGCAAAGTTGCTAGCTGGAACCAAGATGAGCAGACACGGGAGCCCAGTGCCCCATAGTGGCTCCCAGAAGAGGACCCGACCCTTGGGCCCCTGGGCCCCCAGTCGGCCCGCCCCTCCCCCTGCCCATTCCTCTGCCCACACTGGTTCATGGTCACGGGGGTCCCCCCTCCTCAGCCTGCACACACGTCCCTTCCTCATTGTAGGCACAGGTGGAGGGCAGGTTACTGCCCAGGGACCCTCAGTGTGCTCCTGAGCCCCCGCCCGCTTCCCAAACCCCCTGGTCAGCCTTGCCCTTTGGTCTCAGAGACCAGGCATCAGGAAGGGGCTGACTGGTGGGCAAGCAACATCCAAATTGGAACACCCTGGGGGATGCAGGAGTGGAGTAGGGTCCTGGGAGGGATGGGTCATTTCTTGGCCTGGTTCGGGGGCTCCCGTTCCAGCTCCAGGAGTCCCAGGAATGTTTCTCCACCGACAAGTTTCCAGATGGAACTTTCCCAGAGGTTCTGCATGGCAGTGCTTCTGGAGGGGATCCGGGACTGTCCACCTGGACTTCTTAGGGTGGGGCTCTGCGTTGAGCCGAGGGGACCACAGTGCACAGTGTTTGCTGGGCAGGCAGGGCAGCACAGGAGGAGAGATGACAGGCAGGCCTGCTGCTGCCCGCCCAGCTGCCGGCCTCCGAGCCTGGCCAAGCCCAGCTGCCCTGGCCTTATTTGGTAAGAGCCTGTGCTGGCCTGGCCGCGCCGGCTGCCAGCTGATGGGACACCCAGAGCCCTGCGCAGGCCTGTGTGCACACCAGGCCTGTCACCCAGCTCCTTGGCCAGAGGTGGCCGATTTGGAGGCGGGAGATCCCAGGGTCAGGCCAAGGCTGTGGCAGCTTCCATCGGATCCCAGCCCAGGGTGGGACAGGGATTCCCTGGCTTTTGCCTATATAAGGCCGAGGAGAGGCAGCGGAGGCTGAGCAGCCCGAAGGCCCCGGAGGTATCGGCTTAAGAGGGTGTTTGGCATTGGGCACAAGGCCTTGGATTCTTGTAAAAACCTGGCAGGGAAATTGTTTGACAGCTTTGACAATGTGCTGAAGTCTCGGAGGGGAACCCGGCCCCTGAAGCAGGCTGGCCAAGGGCATGTGACGCTTCAGCTGCCTCCAGGCTGAGAGCTTGGGCAGCCGGGCCAGACCCGCCGCCCGAGGAGAGGCCAGCCCTGGGCAGTGGTGCCCGGGAGAGGGCAGTGGGAGTGGCCCCCAAGCTTGGCTTCCTGGTCTGTGTGGAGTGTGAAGCAATGCCCACTGCCCAGGGGGTCCTGAGGGCTCAGGGAGGTAACAGTGTGGGGGGTGCCCCCAGGGTGCCATCACAGAGCTGCCAGGCCCCTAGTCCTGCTTTGTGCCAGATATGCTGAACAGACTTTGTCTCTGTCCCCTCATTCATGCCTCACAGAGACCACATACTCAGACACTCTTCTCATGCCTGCTGACAGATGGGGAAACTGAGGCTCAGAGGAGGAAAGGGATTTAAGACTCTGGGCTCTCTCCAGCCCACTGGGACCTGCACAGGCCAATTCTTCCACTCCAAGACCACATCCTGAGCTTTGATTGGGTGGGGCCCCATCCCAGGCCCAGGACAGCTGCTCAACAGCCATGACCCTCTCCAAGGAGACAGATATTCTTTCAACTAAGAGGGACAGAGAAGGCCTCTCTGTGAAGTGACCTTGAAGCCGAGGCCCAAAGATGACAGAGGGAAGAGCACTGTGCTCCAGGCAGAGGAAACAGCGCTGGCAAAGGCCCCGGGGCAGGGCGAGGCCTGGCTCAATCTAGGGCAGCTGGGAGGCCTCAAGGCTGGAGCAGAGTGAGCAGTGGAGCTGGGAGATTCGGTCCTAGATCACAGGTGCTTCCAGGGTCTGTGGGGAGTCGAGTTTTATTCTGAGTGGTGGGAAGCTGGATTTGAAACCGGAGCCCTAATAATGTGATCCTCCATGAATCCCATGTCTGCATCTACTAAGTGCTCTATACTCATTTTCTCACCCAGCTCCCCACCCCTCATGACTGTGAGGGGAGCAGTCTCTATCCTCAGTTTACCAAAGACGAAACTGAGGCTCCCAGAGTCAGTGCTGCAGACGGGGACGGGGCCCCTCCCTCAGTTCTGTCTGGTGCTGGAGGGCAGCACCCCGCCCAGTGGCTGATCTGGGCCTGAACCCCTGCTGTCCCTTCTACCGCCCTCATCGCCCCACTCAGGTTTCCTGCTGCCATGGTGACCAGCTCACCCGGCTTTGCCCGGGACTTTCCCAGTTTTAGAACTGAAAGTCAGGCTTCCCAGGAAAGCCCTCAATTCTGGGCAAACTCAATGCTTGGTCACCAGGCCTGGCCAGCACCACCAGGAGCTCAGGGAGAGGAGAGAGGTGCCCTCCCCACCACCGCCTGGCCCCATACCACCTCTGCCAGACCGGGCAGGGCCGTGGAGAGGAAGGCAAATAGCAACCAGTGCCCAGTGTTCGGCCCAGCCCCACCTCCTGCCAGCACCTGGCAAACACCTTCTGCGAGGGGGTCATCGGGACAAAGGGAGGGCAGGGTGGGGGTGGGGGTGGGAGGGCGGGGGTGGGGTGGGGAGGGAAGTGGGAGATGGGAGAGTGGGAGGGCAGAGCAGGGGGTGGGGAGGCGGGGGCAGTCAGGGAAGGAAGGAGCTGGAGGAGCGGGAGCAGCCCCAGAACTGGTCACACCGGGAGAGCTCTTCCTCCAGGGGGACAACACAGGCCTCCCTTTGAACCCACAGGCTCTGTGACCCTGAACATCTTCTGTTGCTTCTTGGTTGCCCAGCCTATACCATGGGAGAGCAACAATGGCCAGCAACAGCCAGGAAGCTGCCGGGTGCCAGGCTCCAGGCTAAGAGCTGTGCTGGCCACCACCTCCTAGGAGGCACAGGCGCCCTGGGGAGGAAAGGCTTGCTTCTCTGTGCCGACAAGGAGCAAATTCCAGAGAGGTGGAGACTGCCTTGGGCCACACAACTGCTCACCCACCGTAGGGCAAGAGTCTGAGCCCAGAACCACCAGCTTCAGCTCCTGCCCAGTGCGGGAGGCAGTGTTCGCAGGGTGCAGGCGGGGCCGGCTCTCGGAGGGCTCCCCTCGAGGCTGCACCAGCTGTGGATCCCTGGGCCCCCTGCAAGCTGCTGAGCCTTCCTGGGCCTGTTTCACACCTAGAAAGCAGGGCTAACAGGGGTACCCACCTCGTAGGGTTGGCTATTTACTCCACAAATATTTATTAGGCATCAACACGGTTGTAGATCTTGAAGATACCGCAGAGAACAAAAGAGACAAAAGTTCCCGCCTAGAATTTATAATCTGAGGTGGGGGAATGCCGACAAAAAAGTAAATATTTGTCGGTGGAAGGCACAGAAACTTTTTTTTTTTTTTTTACTTAAATGTTTATTTTAGCCCTCTGGGAGGACGAGGCCAGTGGATCACTTGAGGTTAGGAGTTCGAGACCAGCCTGGCCAACATGGTGAAACTCCATCTCTATTAAAAATACAAAAAGTAGCTTCCCATGGTGGCACATGCCTGTAGTCCCAGCTACTTGGGAGGCCAAGGCTGGAGAATCACTTGAACCCGGGAGGTGGAGGTTGCAGTGAGCTGAGATTGTGCCACTGCACTCCAGCCTGGGTGACCAAGCAAGATTCCATCTCAAAAAAAAAAACAAAAAGAAAGAGAAAGTATAATACTCTAATACACACTGTTCAGCTATCCCTAAAACATGATTTTACTAGATGTGAATACATAGTGTATCCACCTGCGTCTAAAACAGGTCAATCTATCAACAAATTTAAATAAATTTATTGATACTATTTATATAAAATTCTAGGAAAGTCAAAACTATAATGATAGAAAGTAGATCGATGGTTGGTGGTTGATGGGTGTAGGAGCTGGAGAAATCTCACTTTCAAAGGGCATGAAGGAGATTTTAGGATGAAGGAACTCTTATATCTTGATTGTGGTTACATACTACATACAATCACCAAATTCACATAACGCTACCCTTAAAATGAATGGTCTTATATATAAATAATACCTTAATTTTTCTTTCTTTCTTTCTTTTTAAAATCTTAATTTTTCTTAAGTAAAAATACAAAGCTAAGAAAAAAAGTTTAGGGGCCGGGCGCAGTGACTCACACCTGTAATCCCAGCACTTTGGGAGGCAGAGGGCCAGTTTGGGAAGCTGCAGTGAGCCAAGATTGCACCACTGCACTCCAGCCTGGGTGACAGAGTGAGACTCTGTCTCAAAAAAAAAATTAAATAAATAAATACATAATGTTTATTTTAAAGGGAAATTCTGTGGCACCAATGTCAATGGAAATGCAATGTCACTTGCTTTGCAGACGACTCTGCAAACATCAGTCATATTTAGTACTGACCAGGATTTCAGATGCCATCGCAGCGTGTTCATGTTCCCACCACCTGCCCACACTGGGAGCCTGGGACCTGCTTTCTCAGATGGAGAGGGGGCTAAGCAGGAGTTGGCCAGTATTTAAGACACACGAGCCCCCAGCTCAGCCGAGAAAGAGAGAGCAATCACTGAAGAGGAAACGCCATCCCCCTGGGCACCATGCCTGCCATGCAGGACATCCCGTGGACTTCAATGGCCGGGGTCCCATTTCCGGCACATTCATCCAGGCCAACCCCATTCTTTGGAGTTGGGGAGGCTGGACCCCAAGAGCAGAGGTCACATCAACACCCATACCAGCCTCAGACGCGTCCCCAGGGCGTGTCTCCCCTTGTCCCCTCCTCACAGGTAAGAGATCCCCAAGCTCTGCCCTGTGCCAAGGGCATCTCCGAAATTTCACAGCTACCTTTATGTGGCAGGTGCCTGGAGCTGGAGCTAGCCTTCCAGCACCTACAACCCGGGCGTCCTCCCAGAGGGAAACACTGTGTTTAACGGCATCAGTTCAACTGTCCAACTCCCACGAAGGCAGAGTAAATGGTCTGACTCCGTTCCCGGGCAAACACAAGAGTATGCACCAATCGGTGTGTGGGCTGGGCCTGGCCACCGACACAGGTCTCTGGGGATGGCGGCTCGCCCGCATTCCAGAACCACAGGCTGGGGCATGCCTGGCGGGCGGCAGGCCCTTTATCACCAGGCGGAAGGGAAAAGAAGCCCTTTGTCTTGGGGTCACATCCCAGTGTTGGCACATCCCCAGGAGCTGCGGTCACCTCCTCTTTAGTGGACAAGGTTGCCTTCATGTTGCTAAGAAACAGCTTGGAGGGAGGGGAACCCAAGCTCCAGGTAGGGCTGCCTGGGTTTAGACCTCAGCTCTGAGCCCCTGAGTGGCGGTGGAGGAAAAGCTGGCCTCTGCGTGTCCCCTGCTTATTGTAAAATGAGACACTCATAAAGCACAAATCACAGAGCCATGGAAAGGATGAAAGAGCTAATGTGAGCGTGGCACCTCACATAGTGTGCATGCTCCACAACAGTGAGCAAGGGACGTCTGGGTTTTTTCTTTTTTCTACCTCTCATTTTAAATAACCCACTGTGAACGCTTTTGCCGCTGAGGGTTATTTCCTTGCAGAACCCCGCCTCAAGACGATATGTGGGGTCGGGGGTTCATGTAGCTTCGTGGGGCTTGTTCCATGCAGACAGAAGCATCTTTGAGATCAGATCTGTTTACAGCAAAGGGATGTGTTCTTTTCCCTGCATCCTTTGCAGCACTGGGCTTTATCATTTTATCCATTTTTTTTTTCTAATTTGATCAGCAAGGCTGGCCATTCTTCCATGTACCAGTTAACTGGCCATATTTTCTCAGGGATGAATGGTTGTTCACCACCTTTGATTGTTTTCAAGTGTGTCTGGGACAGTGCCTGGTGCTGTCATGGAGCTGGCCAGCCCACACTGGAAGCATCTTTTAAATAGGAAGAGGAGGGAGGGGCTTGAAGCTGGGGGAGATGGGGAACCCTCCCATGCGATCCCCACCATCCCTGCCTTCCCTTCATCCTGGGTATTTTGGAGCCTGCCAGCTGAGGAGTGCTCTCCCAGGATCGGGACTGAAGAGCGCCGAGGCTGGAGAGGAAGAGGAGTGATCACCGATTCTGTTCCAGGCAGTGAGTCAGGCGTATGCCAGGCACCTTTCCTGAACCCAGCAATGCTCCTCCCCTGTCCCTGGCTCTCCTGGGAACCCCTAATGAGGTCAGAATAAGCCACTCCGTCAATGTATGATCCTCAGATGACTGTGTCCCTTTGCTCCTTAATCATTCAGGTGTCCAGATTCTCTAATAGCAAGAAGCCCAGAACCCCCTTCTCCAGTCCTCTCTCGCGTTAAATCTTCCAAGGACTCCAAAGTCTTTCTTAACTCACTGCTGGGGGTCAGCTGCCAAAGGTCTCTGCTGCCAGGTGTCTTGCCACCACATGAGGACACCGCTGAAGATGCACGCAGAGCAGTCCTGCAGACACTGTGTGCTGGGCAGGGGAGCCCACACCACCTTTGCCTGGGCATTGGAGGTCACCCACACTTGGGACCTGAGTTTACAGCTCTCATGGGTCACTCTTAAATACTCAGAGCAGAATGCCAAGTGACTCCCCGTGCACCCTCCATGCACCCAGCACCCAGGACCTGGCCCATCACTCCCCTCTACCGCCGTCACTCTGGTCACAACCTCCTCCTCCTGCTAGGCTGGGCTTTCTCAACCGCAGCCCCTTTGACATTTGGGGCAGGATCTTTCTCCGCTGTAGGGATCATCCTGGACATGGCAGGATGCTTGGCAGCACCCCTGGCCTCTGCCAATCAGGTGCCTGTAGCACACCCACCATTATGACAACAAAAAATGTCTCCAGACACTTCCAATGTCCCCTGTGGAGAAGAACTGCCCCCAGTGGAGAGCCACTGCCCTAGACTGCTGGGACAGCACCCTCCACGCCGGCCTGGACTCCCTCCCTGGCCCCTTACCTCCCTTTCTTGACACCACAGCAGGGGTGAGCTTTTAAAAACCCACACAGCTCGTGATGCATGTCACACTAGGTTCAAAAGCATTGGGTGGTTTCTCTTGATATTTGAGATCCACAGCTGTGCCTCGGCCCCGGGCCCTGCAGGCTGACCTCACCCCTGCCTCCGGCTTGCCTGGCTCCCGCCACACCAGGCACAAGAGCCAGGCCTCTGACGTTGGCACCCTCTGTCCTCTCTGCCTTAAGCTCTGTTCAGTCTCTCCCTGCATTCCAGGTCCTTTCACATCCCAGAGGCCCGCAGAGGCCCTGGACCCCACCCCTGGTGTCGCCCCTTTCTGCCCTGCCTCTCAGTCCATCTGCCTGATTTATGCCTTCATTGCCCTTCCTTAGGTATCTATCTGATTTCTGTTCTACTAATTTTTAATTTATTTGTATTGATTTACTTCTGTCATCCCCATTAGACTGTCAGCTCCGTGAGGGCAGGGGCCTGTCTTGTTCCCGGCCATACTCCAGAGTCTAAAACGGCACCTGGGTTGTGGGAGGCACCCAGGAAACACCAGGTCCATGAAGGAATGAATGAAATGGGCGTGGGCTTCTCTTGAGTCTGGGAAATTGGCCTTGTCCCCACATGGCTGTGGAGCTGTCGTAGGGAGGCTGGAGTCACCGTCCTGTGGGCCTCTGTGGGCTCGAGAATCCGACACTCAGCCTAGGACCTGCAGGCTCCGTGCCTCCGGCTCTTGGGAAACAGGTGGAAACTTCCTTCCTGAGGGCCGGAAGAAGCCGCAGACCCCGCCACACCCAGTCCTGGCCCAGCTCGAGGCGAGGCCCTGGGTCTAAATATAGAAAGTGGGTTGTGAGAGGGAGGGTTTCTTCCCCGATAAGAGGAAGTCGCTGGTCTGATTAAAACCAGGGGTTTGTTCACCCCTCATTGAGACAGTCCTCCCCACAGCCAGGAGAAAGGAAATGTGGCAAAATGACCCCAGGCGATGGGGCCCTCCAAAAAGCCTGGGAGAAGGCACTCAGGAGGCAGGTGGTCTCTGACTGCTCCCTGGGGGACGGCTGGGAACCCTGCTCTGAGACGCAGGGGCTGTGACTTCCTGAGCCAACCCTAGTCACTCTGGGTCTCAGTTTGAATAAAAAGGGATCAGCCAGATTTGATTTTCAAAGCCGGTGTTACCTGGTATTGCCTGAATCAGGAGCTCTCTGAGTCTCAGTTTCCCCATCTGCAGAATGACCATGCCTGTAACAGACGGCTGGCAGGGGTCAAGGAGGCAGTGTGTGTGGCCAGCCTAGGACAGAGCCGGGCACATGATGGGGGCTCCAAAGGTGTGCGCTGCTGGCAGATGTCCACATGAAGTTTGGGATCCCGGGCAGAATGAATGCAGAGCTCCTTGTTGAAACTTTACCAAGAATTTCAAGATGGCCTGGGCGCAGTGGTTCACACCTATACTCCCAGCACTATAGGAGGCCAAGGTGGGCGGATCACTTGAGGTCAGGAGTTCGAGACCAGCCTGGCCAACATGATGAGACCCCCCCATCTCTACTAAAAATACAAAAATAAGCCAGGAACGGTGATGCAACACCCATAATCCCAGCTTCTTGGGATTCTCCTGAAGCAGGAGATTCTCTTGAACCTGGGAGGCGGAGGTTGCAGTGAGCAGAGATCATGCCCATGGGTGACAGAGTGAGAGCTCTGTTTAAAAAAAAGAGAAAAAAATTTCAAGACAGTTAACAGCAGAGCATGAAACCCTGTACAAGGCACTTCTGACCCCTTCGTGACTGTCCAGCTGCCATAGCTAGGGTGATTTCTATCAGAGGAGCCTCAGGGAGCCCACAGAGCAGTGTGCAGCCGCCAAGGTGGCCTTTTCACAGCCCACCCGGAGCCCAAGTCCACCCCTCCCCGCCCCCACCTGCTGCCCTGCTGTGGTTCCATGGATGCGCCCATTTCAAGAAGGTGATGAAAACAGTAAAAGGTGATGATGCCCAAATGCCAGTCCTCTGGGTACAGGTGTGACAGGGCTGAGCCCTGGGGTGGGGGGGGGCTGCTCTTCCAAGAATGGGCCTCACCTGTACCCCTCCTCCCTGGACCTCAACTGTCATCAGTGGAAAACACAAAACCAAAGCACGGCGCACAGTGCAGCTCATCCACGGGGGGGCCGCGCAGCTCATCCACGGGAGACATGCAGCTCATCCACGGAGAGGCCGTGCAGCTCATCCACGGGAGACATGCAGCTCATCCACGGGGAGGCCATGCAGCTCATCCACGGGATTCATGCAGCTCATCCACGGGAGACCGTGCAGCTCATCCACGGGAGACATGCAGCTCATCCACGGGAGACATGCAGCTCATCCATGGGGAGGCCGTGCAGCTCATCCACGGGAGACAAGCAGTTCATCCACGGGGAGGCCATGCAGCTCATCCACGGGGAGGCCATGCAGCTCATCCACGGGGGGGCCGCGCAGCTCATCCACGGGGGAGCTGTTACACCGACGCACACAAAACTGTGGTCCTACAAATTGCTGTAGCCATAAATATGCCGGTGGAGCCAGGCGTGGTGGCTCACGCCTGTAATCCCAGCAGTTTGGAAGGCCAAGGTAGGAGGATCACTTGAGGTCAGGAGTTCGAGAACAGCCCGGGAACATGGAAAAACCCTGTCTCTACAAAAACTACAAAACAAATTAGCCAGGTGTGGTGGCATGCACCTGTAGTCGCAGCTACTGGGGAGGCTGAGGCACTTGAACTCGGGAGGGGGAAGTTGCAGTGAGCTGAGATCGCACCATTGCACTCCAGCCTGGACGACAGAGCGAGGCTGTGTCTCAATAAATAAATAAATAAATAAATACGCAGGTGCAAGCCCAGGCAGGGGAGGCAGCGTCTGCCCCACTCAGCCCTGAGCTTGACTCTGAGGAGCCAGGACAACAGCACAACTCAGCTGCATCTGTAATACTTTATTTCTTAAAGAATTAAAAAAAGAAAGAGAGAGATTAGTGACAAAATATGACAAAATCTTAATTATGTGTAATTCTGAGCAGTAGGGGTTTGTTTTATTCTTCCCTGAAGTTTTCTGTAACTTTTCGTTTTACAATGTAGATTTTGCTGAAAAAAAAAAAAAAAAAAAGCCTGCGAGCAGGTGGACTAGAAGATAACTGTTCTTTTACTGACATCCGTTAAGGTGCCCAGGAAACAAAGCATTAATTGAACGCCTACTGTGTACCTGGCACAGGGCTGGGTTCCAGGGAAATAAAAATGAGCATGCCCCCTCCAGGAGCCCAGCAAGGTCAAAAGAAGAGGGCACCAGCGCCAGGCTGGGACCTGCACGAAATCACCTCCTGGGTGTGGGGCTCATGTTTTCCTATTTTATGGGAAAGCCGGTCTCAGGTATTTTTCTCCTTCTGCAGAAGGACGGCTGGAGCCTTGCAGGAATTTGCTTTCGGACACCAAGGGCTATTGTGTGAACGTGGCATCCGCAGGTACATTCAGGCATGGCTATAGGTTGGGGGAAAGCTCCTGCCCACCCCACTCCACCCCAGAATCCCCAGCCACCACAGAGCCCCTTCAATGAACCAGAGGCATCGCCTTGAATTTTCAGCAGCTTTTGAAGGTGGGCACAGGAGTCTGTGCCCTTGAGTGTGGAAGTGGCCTCAGCTGGAGCTGCTGCCCTCCTGGGAGCTTCAGCAGCCTCCCTGGAGATGACTGGCAGAGGATGCACCAGGCAGGGCCAACCTGCCCCTTCCCGGGGCCCCAGGTTTATCCAGAAGGGGCCAGAGAAGCATTCAGGGTGGGACACGCAGCCCCTCTACCCACCCAGAGCTCCAAGATCTCCTAATTTCCATCTCCTTTGTTTGTTTTAACTTTTTATTTCAAAATAATTTTAGACTTACAGAAAAGATGCAAAGAGGCCAGGCACAGTAGCTTATGCTTGTAATCCCAGCAGTTTGGGAGACTGAGGCAGGCGGATCACCTAAGGTCAGGAGTTCGAGACCAGCCTGGCCAACATGGTGAAACTCCGTCTCTACTAAAAATACAAAAATGAGCTGGGCATGATGGCGCCCACCTGTAATCCCAGCTACTTGGGAGGCTGAGGCAGGAGAATGGCTTGAACCTGGGAGGCAGAGGTTTCAGTGAGCTGAGATCACACCACTGCACTCCAGCCTGGGTGACAGAGTGAGACTTCACCTCAAGAAAGAAAGAAAAGGTGCAAAGATAGTAAGTACAGAGAGTTCCATATGACCTTCACCCAGCTTCCTTAATGTCAGCATCTTACAAAACCGCAGGACAATCAGCAACACTAACTCATTCACACTGATGCAATTTTTTTTTTTTTTTTTGGAGACTGAGTCATGCTCTGTCACCCAGGCTGGAGTGCAGTGGTGCGATCTTGGCTCACTGTAGTCTTTGCCTCCCAGGTTCAAGTGATTCTCCCACGTGAGTCTCCCAAGTAGCTGGGCTTACAGGCTTGTGCCACCATGCCCGAAATAATTTTGGTATTTTTAGTAGAGACAGGGTTTTACTATGTTGGCCAGGCTGGTCTTGAACTCCTGGCCTCAGGTGGTCTGCCTGCCTCAGCCTCTCAAAGTGCTGGGATTACAGGTGTGAGCCATCACTCCCAGCTGATACAATAATATTAATCAGACAATAGGTTATATTCAGTCCTCTTCCTGATGTCCTTTTTCTGCTCCAGAATCTCACATCACACTGCAACCGACCAGGGGCCTTTCCTTGCTGTTTCTTTGTCTTTTGTGACCTTGACATAGTGAAAAGTGTTAGGCATTTTGCAGAGTGTGCCTCCGTTCAGGTTTGCCTGATGTCCTCTTGTGTTTTAAAATAATATGTAATTCATATTCCACAAAATTCACTCTTTTAAAGTGTGCAATTTAGGCCAGATGCTGTGGCTCATCCCAGCACTTTGGGAGGCTGAGGCAGGAGGGCCACTTGAACCCAGGAGTTTGAGACCAGGCTGAGTGACATAGGGAAACCCCGTCTTGACAAAAAAAAAAAGTTTTTAAAAAGTTAGCCAGGCATGATGATGAGTGCCTGTAGTCCCCAACTACTTGGGAGGCTGAGGGAGGACAGCTTGAGCCCAGGAGTTTGAGGCTGCAGCGAGCCATGATCACACCACTGCACTCCAGCCTGGGCAACAGAGCGAGACCCCATCTCTAAAATAAATCAATACAAAAAAGCATAAAATGTAGTGGTTTTTAGTGTGCATGCAAAGTTGTGCAACTGTCACCATGACCTAATTCCAGGACATTTCTGTCACCCTGGAAGGAAACTCTGTCCCCAGACCCCTCTCTGTCCCCCTCGGTGTCACTTCCTCTCTCCCGCCTGTCTCCCTCGCTCCTTCTCCGTGCTTTTCTTTCGGGTTCTGTTGGAGTGGCTGCCTCTAAGTCACACTGGCCACTCCACGTCTGCCTCTCTCTGTCCAACCCACTCCGTTTCTCACTCTTCACTCTATGTCACTCTGTGTATGTGTGACTCTCTCCTTCTTTCATTCTGAAGGCGACACCGGCAAAACCCAAGAAAGCAAACCAAGTCAAGCAAGACAAGCCCTTCTCAGTGCTCTGAGGAGGTGGCGGGTGGGGAGAGGAAACATCTGACGGCTCCAGCTGGAGGGGCAGTCCCGGAGGCCTCTCGGAGGAGGTGACATTGAAGCCAGACCTGAAGGGGGAAGGGAGCCAGCCCTGGGAGTGCTGCTAGGAGATATCCAGGTGGCAGAGCAGCAGGAGCAAAGGCCCAGCGGCAGGAGGGAGCCCTGGGGGGCAAGCCAGGGTGAGCGGAGGGAGAGGAGCCAGGAGGAGGCCAACCTAGAGCCATGGACCTCAAACTCCTCCTGGGCCTGGGCTCGCTGGCTCTGAGGCAAGAGCACGAGCCAGCTCAGGGCAAGGCCTGTGGTGAG
The DNA here is from genome assembly GCF_009761245.1 of Sapajus apella. Classification (NCBI taxonomy): domain Eukaryota; kingdom Metazoa; phylum Chordata; class Mammalia; order Primates; family Cebidae; genus Sapajus; species Sapajus apella. The sequence goes on from NW_022437036.1 coordinate 6,599,295, forward strand.
CCAGTGAGAGTGAATGGGACTGGGAGCCAGGCCATGGGCTCAGCACTGGGGACCCTGAGCTGGGCACAGCCCCACCCCTGCCTCATAAGAAGCCTACAGCTGAATACCATGACCTGGACTCAAAAAAAAAAAATCATACATCCCTTTACTGTATTCAGCCGTTTACTCCAGGAACACTTAGTGAGTGTCTGCTGCATACCAGGAAACATGCAGAAAAGCAGAACCACTCAGGAGGGGCTCAGCATAGACAGCCACTTGCTCATCCAGCGCACAGCCATTGGTCACTTATATTCACCTGGCGCACAGCCATTGGTCACTTATATTCAGCCGGCGCACAGCCATTGGTCACTTATATTCACCCGGCGCACAGCCATTGGTCACTTATATTCACCCAGTGCACAGCTACTGGTCACTTATATTCATCCAGCACACAGCCATTGGTCACTTATATTCACCTGGCGCACAGCCATTGGTCACTTATATTCACCTGGCGCACAGCCATTGGTCACTTATATTCATCCAGTGCACAGCTACTGCATGCCCAGGGTAAGAACAGAAGGCCCTCAAAGGGACAGCTGATGCTCACAGCACAGTTTCTGGAGTAGAATGACATGAGTTCAAGCCTCAGTTCTACTGAGTAGAGGTGAGTGGCCACAGCCACATCACTCGCCCTCTCTGAGCCTCAGTTTCCTCCTTTGTAAAGTGGGCTGCTGTGAAAGCTAAGAGAGAAAATGTCCCCCAAGCTCCCACCTAATGTGCAGAGCACTTCTTGCCCAGTGTTGGGTTTATCACCTGAACGATGGTTGTTCTCCTGGCTGGTGGGGAGAGCTGCCCAGGCCAGGAGGATCCCAGGGAGGCTGGGAACCGGGGCACCCTTCCCCTGCGACACAGTTTAGGCAGCTGGGGGTGGGGTGAGACAGCACATTCAGTAGCTGGATCCTGGCCCGTGTCCTTGAGTCACCGAGGGTAGCACCAGGCTGGTGCCCAATAGCACAAATGAGCCTCATTTGTGATGCAAATGGCTGGCAGGGGCCACGGATGGGCAAAGGCACAGCATCCACAGCCAGGACCCAGGAGAATTTATTGTGAGCAGAGGTCAGGGAGAGGAGCAGGGAGAGGCTGGCTCCCTAGCCAGCCCCAAGGAATCTTTCTGAGCGGGTCAGGGGGCAGCAGGGACCCTGAAGCAGGGGTGACACATTCCTGGCAGTTGACAGGGAAGGCTGGGGCCGCTGGAATGAGTAGGAAGACATCGCTGGCAGAGGGCTCAGTCCTGCTGGAACCAAGGGTCATCTCACCAGGCTTGTCTTCTGGACTCCTGAGAACCCAAGGCCACACTCTGTCATACCTGCCCCTTTCTGGTCTGGCCCTGCTGGGCCTCCAGCCTCTCCTAAATCCCCTGCCAGGCTGCAGCCACACAGACCTGCTCTCCAGGCTCTTTGCCACCTCGAAGATTTTCCATGGCTGTTCTCTCTGCCTGGAAGGCAGTTCCTGTCATCAACACCAGTCTTTCTTTCCACGGGGGCCCCAGGCAGCCTTCTCTAGAGTCTCGGGGTGGTGGGCACAGGTGAGTGAGAGCAGAGCAGGAAGAGGGCAGGGAAGACCCACGGTGACTTCCAAGGACCCGTGGTGGCTTTGGAGGCTGGTTTGGGGGCATAGGTGAGCCACCTTGGGAGACTCCAGAAATAACAGTGAAACCATTTCAGGAGGCACAGGTTCTGCTCACTGCATTTGGGGAAAAATTCAGGAAAGTGGGGCCTGAGAGCCGGTCCCTCTGCCCCCGCACTGTGCCGTCCTGGGAGTGCTATGGGAGGACTAAAGAGGAAGGTGCAGATGAAACGGGGGCCCTCAGAGGGGCTCACTGCCAAGGTGATGCCAACAGACCAGCACATGTGGCTGCATTCCAGGGGAGCCTGAATGAGCTGCTGCCTCCATCGCATGGGATGGGAAAGCCCACCCACGCAGCTGAGGGCGAAGAAAGAGCAAGCTCCTTGTGTGCTAAGGGGCCTGGTCAAGATGCATTTAAGAGGAAAGAGCCGGGTGCCATGCAGAGCGGATGGCCTGTGCTCGATTCGGGGAGAGTAAACACCCACCTGCGCAGACCGCAGTGTCCCCAGCTGGAGACACTGCACGCCTCAGGAGAAGAGAACTGGAAGGGACAGGGTGGAAAGGAGGCTTTCTGCTACCGTTTCCTGAATCCTACCGTACACAGGGAATCGAAGCTGGGCTCATTCTGTGTTGAAATGCCACCACCGGGCCAGGTACAGCGGCTCATGCCTGTAATCCCAGCTCTTAGGGAGGCAGAGGCAGGAGAATAGCCTGAGCCCAGGAGTTCAAGGCCTGCGTGGGCAGTAGAGCGAGACCCCATTCTCAAAAAAAAAAAAAAATTGAAATGCCACCACCGTTAGCAGCAGGCAGCTGATGTCTGAAGGCTGGAGAGCCCTGAGGCTAGGGCACAAAGCAGGGTGACATGGGGTCCATCTCAGTGGGACCTAGCTGTCCTCCCTCTTCTCACTAAGCCAACCATCCCAGCACCTGCTTCTCCACCAAGAACAGTGGTGCCCCCTCGCCTCGGGGAGAGGAAGCGTGCAGGGTGTGGTGGAGGCAGCCTGCAGAGCCCGGATGCCAGGTGGGAGACTCCGGGAGGTCCCAAGCACTCTCTGGAAGGCTGGGCGGAAGTGGAAGTGGGGGTCACGCTGGGACAGTCTCCGGGTCAGCACTGCAAGTGCAGCCGTGCAGGGAGGGGAGGAAGCTCCAGGAGTCAGGCCCCTGCTCCCAACCCCCAGAGAGTTCCACCCCAAAGCCGCCAGCAGCGCTGGTGTTGTAAGAGGATGGGAGGATATGAAGTCACACGTCCCCATCTGGGCCTCTCCCCACCTGGCAGCCTCAGCCTCCGCTCCCTGACTACGCTCCTGGCCTCTCGGCCTCCCTGCAGTTCCTCAGCGTGGCTGAGCATGTCTACCCCCCAGGCATTTGGACAGGCCACCACGTCCTCCGCAAGACTCTCCCCCTGCGCCTCACGGTGGGACCTCTCCCCAGGCTCTGCCAGCCCTGCCTCTCACCTGGCCCCTGCTGACCCTCCAGCATCCCACCTGCCCGTTTCCTTCACAGCCCCCCTCACACTCAGTGCTGAGCAGTGAGCCTCCAGGGGCAGTAGCCACACCCACCTGCTCGCTGCTGTATCCCCACCCACGTGGCTGGCACAGAGGTGCAGCTCAGACCTCATTTGTGAAAAGAACAAAGGGAGACTCTTTGGGGCTCAATGCACTGTCACTTAGGGGGAAAATATTAAGTGGTTCGGAGGCTTATCAAAGGGAGAGCCAGAGTCCAACCCAGGCTGGGGAGTTTTAGAACAAAAAACAATAGATCACCCTGCATGATAAAGGAGGTTAAATGTATTTTAGGGGCCAATGGAAGGGAGGTGCATCTTCTTTCCTGCAGACTAACCCAGAGTGGGAAAGCCAGGGGCACCTGTAGAGCCTTGGCAGAGAACCAACATTGGCTGAGAAATGGTGAGAGTATAAGTCCTTATAGCAGTGTTTAAGCTGCTGGATCCAGCCATTCCTGAAGCCAACTTTATAGCTGCATGAGCCAGTCAAGTCCAACCATTCTCCAGGAAGGGTAATCGAAACTGGGCTCATCCAGGTGGAGCTTTTCCCAGGTTCCCTACCAAATGACAGAAACCCCAAGTCAAACTGCTGGGGTGGGCAGGATAATGGCTCCAAGACATCTCTGTCCTAATCTCTGGAACTCACAAATAAGTTATATGGCAAAGGGACTTTGCAGATGTGATTAAGGTTATAAACCTCCAGACAGGGAGATTATTTCTGGATTATACAGGTGGGACCAATCTAATCCCAGAAACCCATGAAAGCAGAGAACTTTCTCCAGCTGGAGGCAGAGAGGGGTGGGCAGCAAAAGGGAAATTGCAGAGATTGAGCATGTGAGAGGCGCTCACCTGCTGTTGCTGGTGGGGCCGTGTGTAAAGTGTAGGAACAGGTCAGGCGCGGTGGCTCACACCTATAATCCCAGCACTTTGGGAGGCCAAGGCGGGCGGATCACCTGAGGTCAGAAGTTCAAGACCAGCCTGGCCAACTTGGCAAAACCCTGTCTCTACTAAAAATACAAACATTAGCCAGGCGTGGTGCGCACACCTGTCATTCCAGCTACTCAGGAGGCTGAGGCAGGAGAATCACTTGAACTCAGGAGGCAGAAGCAGGGAGTTACAATGGTACCACTGCCCTCTAGCCTGGGCAAAGAGCGAGACTCCGTCGAAAAGAAAAAAAGAAAGAAAAGAAAAAAAAGAACGTGCAGGAGGAACACGGCAGCCCCCAGGAGCAAAGACCTGCCCCAGCTCCCAGCCAGCAAGGAAGGGAGACCTCAGTCCCACAAATGCAGGGAACTGAATTCAGCCAGCAACTGAATGAGCCTGGAAGTAGATTCTTCCCCAGAGCCTCCAGTAAGGAATCCAGTGTCACCAACACCTTGATTTCAGCCTCGAGAGATCTCAAGCCAATGTCCCATTTGCGGCAAGACCTACAAAACTGTGACATAATAGACAAGTGTTCTTTAAGCCACTAAGTTTGTGATAAGTTGGTAATAGAAAACCAAGACACTAGTTTAATGAAAAAAGAGAACTGTCTTGTTCTCTCACTGTCTAGCTTCAGGAATGGCTGGATCCAGCAGCTTAAACACTGTCATCAGGACTTGGCTTCTCTGCTTCCTGCACCCTGCTACCTCCCAAGCTGACTTCATGCTCAGGCTCCATAGGGTCAACCTGGCAGCTTCAGACTCTGACCCCTCAGGTTAAAGTCCATGGAAAAGGGGTCCTGCCTCTCCTCCAGCCAGCCCAGCATAAACTTCATGGTATTTCATTGGCTCTAACTGGGTGATGTGCTCATAACTGAACTCATTACTGAGGCCAGTGGCCTGCAGTGTTCTTATTGGCCAGGTCTGGGCCTCATGCCCACCCCCATGGGGCGGGGTAGGACTGGACTCACCTGAGACCCAGGGACTTGGCTGAGAGGAGGGAGGGTTCCCCCGGGGAAGCCCTGGGCACAGTTCCAGGCCATCTGGTAATTGGCCTCAGAAGCCCTAGTGCAGAGGGATGGGAGTTCTACCTCTAATTTGCCTCATCTTACTTTCCAGAGGAAAGATGCTCCATGGGTGACCTGGGTGGAGGAGCGCCCCAGCACCCCCATTCTTGGACATCCCACCCCCGCCCCACCGTGCCTTTAGCAGAACCTGCCAGTCTCCCACCCGGGGCCACAGGAAGCCTCTGGCTCCTTGGAAGCATGCTTTGTGGGAATCAGAGCAAATAAACTGGTATTTATCCCATGACCCCACGGGGTGGCCGTTTGTCTCTGAGGCAAATATGGTCAAAACTGAATCTTGTGGCCCTTGAAGGAGAATGAGGCTGTCCCAAGAGGAGCTCAGAGGGAGGCCTTCACATTTACCCTCCCACGGGCATCTCTGAACTCTGCTGGAGGACTCCCCAGGGGCGGGGGAGGGGCCTGGGCTGCACCCCACAGGCCGTTCCCAGGGCAGCTCCAGGCGGGGCCCAGCCTGTGGCTGGGATTGGCATGCCCATCCCCCACTGCACTGCCTCAGGAGGACTCACCCTACGCGGGTGACTGTGGGTGACAGACGCGGCTTCGGTGACTTTGAAGCTTGGAGGGTCATTTAATTTAAATCCTCTAGAATCCACGTGAGCAGCAACTATTGTAAGTTTCCTATTTTGTGCCAGACACTGGCCGTGGCAGCTGGGCGCTGCCGTGGATGGGTGAGAAACGCCCTTGCCTCCTGAGTTCACATTCGGGAAGGAGGCAGATGTTAAAATGAACAAACAAATAAATGCACACTGAGCCACACAAACCCTGAGAAGCCCGGGAGGAGGCGGGTGGTGTCGGAGGGTGGGTGGAGGAGGGGGCGCCACGTCCATGCCCGCAGGGAGGCGCTCCGGGCGGTGGAAACAGCCTGTGCAGAGGCCCCGCGGTGGGAAGGTTTCAGCAGGGCCACATGTGCACCCAGGACTCCGCAGGCAGCATTCCTTCCACAGACATTTATTGAGTGCCGAGTGCACGCCAGGCAGGATGCCGGGCACTGGGGAGAGTGGTGAGTAGAGCCCGGCCCGGCCCCGTGCCCCTGGAGCTCGCAGTCTAGCAGGGCAGACAGACCCCAATCACATGCCCTGGAACCTCTTCCATTTCTGGTGAGCACTGGCTGGAGAAGCGCTGGACACTGCCTCTGGCAGTTTCCCTGGCCTCTCCATGGCTCCTCTCTCTCCAAGGAGCTGGCCCCACCTGGAAGGCCAAGCTTCAAGGTGAGGTTAGGGGCTGCATGCATCCCGGGCCACCTCCCACAGGGTGCGACCTGGCTGGGTCAGCAGTCTGCAGGGAGCCGGGTCCCTGTTTCCACCCCTCCGGAGCCTGGCACAGGGTGGGTCCCAGCCAGGGATCACCCTCCCTTCTCCTCCACCTGCACTCATTCCATAGGTGGTCTCTTCCTGCTGAGGGTGGTGGCAGCCTCTGTCTGCTGACGCCGGGGTGGTCTCTGGGGGCCCTGTCTACCCTTGGCACACAGGAAGGCTGTGCCTCCTGCCCATCGGAGGTGAGGTGTGGTTGTATGACTGGCTCTGGAAAGACGTGGGCCAAGTGACATGAGCACTTTGCTCCTGGGCAGATGCATGAAGGGCACTGCGTGCTTTCCCTCCATCATGTGACCACATTGGTCCCTTCAGCCCCAGCTCTGCTTGTCCAGGGTCCTGCTCCATGGGCCACAGTGACACGGAATGGCCTCCAGCATCCACAGACATGTCCCAGAGGAGAACGAGCTTGTGTGCTTTCAGCCACTGGGCCCCACGGGTTGGCTCATGGCAGCATTACCCATCCATCCCACCCAATGCAGCGCCCAAGGCCCCTGAAGCCTGCACCCTCCTGGAGCCCGGCTCATGTGCCAGGCACCTCCTGCTGCCCACCGGCCCATGTCATCATGGCACAACGGGACTCCTGGTTTCCCGCCCCCAACATCCTGCTCCTCTCCCGAGTCACACAAGCAGCACACGCATCCTTCCCACTGCTTAGGCCAGAAAACAGAGCCTCCATGTCTCTCTCTCTGCCCCCAGCCCCACATCCATTCCGCCAGCCAAGCCTGTCAGCTTTCCCTGCAAAATAAACCCCAGATTCAACCGCCTCTCACCCCCTGGCCTTTCCACCAAGGAGGGGGAGCGTGCCCCTGGCCTGGACTTGGTGGGGGCCTCAGCCTGTCTGGTGTGATCCACACAGCAGACACCAGGTGCTTTCCATACCCAGCACACTTACCCTCGCTCCTCTGCTCAAAATCCCCGTGGCTTCTCCTTTTGTGCAAGAATGAAAACCTATGCAGCTTCCCCTGACCACAAGGCCTTGTGTGATCTGCCCCAGCTTCCCCTCTGGCCTCTCTGACCACTCTCGCCTCTAGCCACAGTGGCCTCCTTCGTGTTCCTCCAATAGGCGGAGCAGGCCCCTGCCCAAGGGCCTTTGCACATGCCACGCCCGCCGCCCACAGGCTCTCACCCGAACACCTCCATCGTGTACTGCTTCACCCGCTTCTGACCTTCACCCCAGTGTCTCCACCCCAGGGAGGCGATCTCTGCCCCACCCACTCCGCCTTCCTTCCCAGCTCTTAATCACCATCTGACATACAATCTTGAGTTTTTAGTCCAAGAGTAGAGTATGTTCCCTGAGGGCAGGAACGGTGTCTGTTTTGTCCTGGTTTCTTTCACCCCTAGCCCCTACTGGTTTTTGGCACATTGGGTGCACTCAGTTGACATCAGTTGTTTCTGTTTCTATTTTTGTTCATGACCCTTTTTTAGAATGGTGGCTCCTCTGGCACGCCTCTGGGTGACTGCTGGGTGGAAGTCCCGGAGCTGACCAGGACATCATTGACACTCATCATGGTCAGTGGTTAAAAAAGGAGCCACTGCTACACTGGCCTTGTCCTCTGCTCTCACGCCCACTGTCCCCTGGGCGAACTCTGGAGGTATGAGGTGAAAGTGACACTACCATCCCAAGGATAACCCTGCAAACTGCATCTGCAGAATGGAGACCCAAACTGCCTGTTCCTTTGAGACCCCAACCAAAGTGGGCGACTCGTCCAAAAATTGCTCTCTGTTCACCAACTGCATGCTGAGTATGTCAGGGGCTGGAGGTTCCCAAGGGAGCCCAACACTCAGGCAGCAGCAGATGGCAAAAGGTCACAGAGATGGAGTCCCAGGGGAGAGAGAAATTAATTCTGAAAACAAAACTTAGAAAACGCTTTCTGGAAATGGTGCATTTGAGCAGGGTCCTAAATGAATTTTTAAGACATTTTATGACCTTTGTGTATTGTTCGCTCAATCTAGAAGCTTCTTTCCTATCTCTCTCTGCCATCTGTTTCAGTTATCTATTGCTGTATAACAGACAACTTGGTGGCTTAAAACAACCAGCATTGTATTATTGTGCATGAGTCTATGGGTTGACTGGGCTCAGCAGGGCGGTTCTTCTCCTCATGTTGTTGGCAGTTGTCTGGGGGCTCACCTGGGCTGGAGCATCTGAAATGATGCATTTCCAGGACTGGTGCCTTGGCAAGGATAAAGGAAAAGGTGAGTCCTTCCCTTGTGCCAGGTAGTCTCAGGGACTATTCCCTCTCCACATGGCTTCCTTCCCAGCCCCTGTCTAATCCTTTAATCATGTCTGTTTATTGTTACTTGTGCTTTTGTTCATTGTCTACTTCTCTTAGTAAACTGAAAGCCTGATTTTGTCACTGTCTGTTCCCTGATGTATTCTCAGAGCCTACCACAGAGCCTGTACACAGTAGGCACCAATACATATGAGTTCAGTGAAGGCAGAAGTGACCAGTGAGCGCTATTACAAGGGAAGGTGGAAAAGCAAGTTGAAAACAGTGAGGTCCTACTGAAAAAATAGTTCTGAACATGTCACCCCAGGACTGGGGGAGGGGACATGAGAGGGAATGGCCCTTTGGACTTCACAAAGTTCTGTAACCTTCCAGCGTTTTACTGTGAGATTGCATTTCTTTTTAATCTTTATTATTTTTATATTTGCAGAAGCAGCACAGATTTGTGACACTATATTCAAACAAAGATGGGTATAAAATACACAGTTGCACCCCTGCCCGCCAGTCCTGAATTTCCATGGCCCCTTCATCAGAGCACCCCCAGGCTCCAGGATGAAGCCTGATGTTTGGGAGAAACGTTTGTCATCAGTCCAGTCACAGCCACGGAGCCAGAGGCAGGGGGTTGGGCAGAGTTGGGGTGGGTGGTGGTGGTGGAGAGCTTGCAGGAGGCTGAGTTATTCCCCAGTTTGGTGAAACTGGAAGTCAAGGCTTCTAGTGTAGCCTGGGGGCAGTACCTGGTGGCTTCCTCCCTGCTGCGGGATGTGCCTGCCCCTGGTCACCTCCAACCCAGGATGTGGAGACTTTGGGGACAAACAGGCAGAAGCATAAGGCACCCCACCCTGCAAACCATCCAAAATAAAAGAGATATTAAACTATACATATGCATAGGGAAGGTCCACAAAATTCTGATTTTTCCCATGGTGACATCAGTTGCTTTTTTGAAATATTCCATGGATTTGCCGATTCTGGACATTTCATAAGAATGTCCATGCAAGAGGTGGGCTTTGGTGTTTAGCTTCTTTTATTTTGCATCAGATTTTCAAAGTTCATCCATGTTGTGGCGTGTGCTGGTCCTTCATTCCTTTTTATGGCCAGATAATTTTCCATGGCATAGGTATATCAATTTGTGGATCCATTCTTCAACTGATGAACGTTTAGGTTGTTTTCACTTTTTGGATATTATAAACAGTGCCGTTAAGAACCTTTGTGTCCACATTTCGGTGTGGAAGCATGCTTTTATTTCTCCTGGGTTTTTCTAGGAGTGGAATCTCTGGGTCACGTGGTAGCTCTCTCTGTTTAATCGTTTGAGGAACCTGCTAGATTGTTTTCTATTTTCCATTTCTATCAGCAGTGGCCGGGGGGGTGGGGGGGTCCAATTTCCCCACATCCTCGCCAGCACATGAGTTTCTCTGACTTTCTCATCCCAGCCCTCCTAGTGGGTGCGAAGCGGTAGCTCATCTTTTTCCTTTGATTTGTGTTTAGTGTTATTCTTTTAAACCAGTTTACCTTGTAATAAAAGCCAGCCCCAAACTGTACTCTGCAGAGGATTTTGGCGGCCTGAAAAGGAAGAGGAAGGGGCTCCTAACCCCCTGCTCTAACCAGCTGTATCCCAAGGGGATTAACAAAAAACGTATTTTACACCGAACCATCAAAATCCAGAAAGGAAAACAAATGTGAATTCATCCAACTACAGATAGCGGAGTCTGCTTTCACTGCCAAAGAAACTAAAGAGGAAAGCAAAGAAAAAATAGAAACATTTAAAAAAGAAAGGAAACTAAACACAGAGGTTCTTTTATTTTAAGGCCAGGCTTCACCTTAGTATCAGTCAGAGGTGCTTCAAAAAAATACCCATGCCAGCCCCTTCTCCCGAAGACTGGGTTCTGGGCGGGGCCCAGGCAGCATTGCTCTCAGCAGCTCCTGGAGCTTGGTTCTCAGGGGCAGCCAGGTCTGGGAGCCCTGATAACAGGGATTGTTCTGGGGTGGGGCTGCCAGAACGCTTCTCACTCTCATGGTCACGAAGATGCGGCCGTGGCTTTGGTGGGGTCTGAGAGTCCAGGTGAGGTTGGAGCCCGTGAGCGAGGGGATGCCATTGGTATTGACACAAGTCCAGCGAGATCCCAAGATCCTCAGAGCTGGGGGTGGGGAGGCGGGGAACCTGTCGAGTCTCCCCAGAAATTAACCGGCTCAACGTAAAGGGCCCGGAAGCAGGAGAGGGCACTTTCTCAAGGCAGGGGTGACAGGACCATAGCGGCAGCCTGACCCTAATAAAGCCTGGCCCACCTTCAGCTTCTCCCTCAAACCTGGCCCTCAGTGCTTTTTCTACTTCGAGTTCTAGGAGGCACTACAAGGTATTATTATTTCCTTTCTATTAATGAGGAAGCAGGATCAGAGAAGGTGAGTGACTTACCCAAGGTCACACAGCTTGTCAGGAAAGAAACTCAGATTCACATTGAGGTCTGTCTGATTCCAAACACTTGAACTATTACCCTTGCGCTAAACCATCCCCTGAGGCAAAGCTAACTCTGCTGGAGTAGGGACCAAGGTTGGCGATATCTCTATCCTTCCATTCATCCCTCCATCCATCCCTTCCTTTACCCATCTCTCCTCCCTCCCTCCCTCCATTTCCCCATTCATCTTCCATCAATCCTCCCATTCACCCTCCCTCCCTCCATCCATTCCCCCATCCATTTCTCCATTCATCTGTCCATCAATCGCCTCATTAACCTTCCTTCATCCATCCATTTCCCATCCATTTCTCCACTCACCTGTCCGTCTATCTCCCATCCACCCTCCATCCATCCATCCATTTATGCACCTCCCTATCCATGCCTCCACCCATCCTTTTTCCCTTTCATCAGTCCCTCTCTCCCTCCCTCCCTCTCTTCCTCCCTCCCTCCCTCCCTCCCTCTGTCACCTAATTGCATAACTGTTCTCTAGAAAGATGTCGAGGGGGATAAAACACGCATTATCTGACACTGTTTCTGCTTCCTTCCCTACATGACTCTCCCATGACTCCTAACCAACAAATTAAAATGCCTGCCAGGCCTCAGTGAGAGGCACAGTAAGGATTGGTGAGGACTGTGGCAGGCTGGAGAGCACGGGTGTGACTGCCGCCGTGAGGACTCTGGGCCAGCGCTGTTAGAGAAGCTGCTATTCATGGTGCCTTTCTTCTTTCTGCCCTGCCCACCCTGAGGATGAGGACCACAGCTCCCCACACCCCTGGCTACCTTGCAGGCCTTTGCTAAACCTCAGCTTGAGACGCAGGACTGTGGCCTTCACGGGCCACGCCCTCCACCTAGGCCTGCGGGAGCCAAGCAGCCTTTGGTGACATTCTGCTCTCCCGTGGCTCAGGAGGGCTGTGCTTGCCGGCTGAGCAGAGGCTGTCCACACTGCACAGGGCGAGCCATCCCAGGGCACACTGGCCACGGGGAGCAGGGTGCTGCCGCTGCGTGGGACGGCGGGAAGCCCGGGCTCAGCTCATCCTCCAGGAACGAGGTTGTCAGGCCCAGAGAGGAGGACGAGGCAGCCCAGGCTCCTGCCTAGGACGCTCTGAGGACAGGCCCTTATCCACAGACAGTTGCTTAGAAAGAAAAAAAAATGAGAGAACAAGCATGGGATAGAGGTGACAAATACACAGGAGGCCCCGGAGGCGGCTCCAAGGGCCACGCTGAGTTATTTGAGTCGGGATAAAGGAACACGGAGAGAGTGCCTCTCCCTCTCTCTCTCCCTCTCTCCCTCTTTCCCTCTCTCTCTCTCCCTCTCCCTCTCTACCCCCATCTCTCTCCCTCCCTCTCTGTCTCTCTCTCTCTCTCTCTCTGTCCCTCTGGATCAGACAGGTGGCAGGGCCAGTTCGCCCTGGCCATAGAGGTTACAGCAAGGACGTGGGATTTAGTGGCGAGCCACAGAGAGCTGGCACTGTGTGACTGTGCACGTGCCGGGAAACTGTGTTCTGAGTCACACGGTTAAAGATGGAGTGGGTTCCCCCAGACAAGCGCCGGGACCCCAGCCCTCCCCTGCCGAAGGCTCAGGCCCCGCAGAGAAACCAGAAAGTCGGCAGAAGAGAGGAGCACAGACGCCGCCCACCAGGACCCACCTGGAGCGTGCACACACAGATCAAGAGCAAGAGACCAAACACCCAGCCCCGTTCGCTAGCTGTTCTTCCTCAGCTGCGAGAAATAGAGAGCCGTGGCAAGAAAAAATAAAAGCCTCCTGTCCTACGACCATTCACACCTGGTCTCCTTCCTTCTGCTTCTGTTTATATGCATATGTAGATTATCTTAATAAATTAAAGGAAATGGTCACATTCCCCCCGCCCCCAATAGCGTTAATTTTATAATTATAGAAAAAAATATCTTTATTTTAATTTCTCTAAAACGCCCCCATCCCTGGGGCAGGGAACCAACCAGCAGGAGGCACCCGGGAACCCTCTGAGTTGTTTCCGCTGCACCAGGCTCAGCCGGGCTGCGGGTGGAGGGCGGGTCACTCCACCATGATCTCCAGGCCACCGTGCACCCCGATGTGTACACCAGGGCTTGAGGCGGGAGCAGGCAGGGCAACGGGGCTGATAAGCAGAGCCGGGCACTTATCGGCCCCTGCGGGAGGCCCAGGAGGTATCTGGAAAGCCAGGTGCCCACCCTAGGCTGTGCCCTGCGCAACACCCAGCCTCAGGGCATGCTGGGCAGCTGCCCCTGTTATTTGGCAGCATCTGGAGGCCTCCCATCCTCCTGCCCAGGGGACTCCTGGTTGGGTGTTTATGTCTCTGGGGAACAAACACAAGTGTGACTCAGCAGCCAGGGCAGGGATGGGGAGGACGCCCGGCTGGCTTTGGGTGAGGAAGGTGGAGGATGGGTGTGGTGGCCAGAACTCAGTCCTTGGGGTACAGTGGCGTGTAGCTCCAGGTTCGGGATGCACGGGTCCAACCCCGGGCTCTGCCACTGCTCAGCTCTCTGGCTGTGGACAGGCATCGAAATCTTCTCAGCCTTGGCTTTCCCATCTGTGAACTGGGCACAGTCAACTTCCCACAGGCTGCTGGGAGGGTTTAGGGAAATGACAGGTGTAAGCCATGGCAGGTCTCCTATAAATGCCAGTTTTTATGTGTCCCAGGCTTGAGGACAGTTCCAGAAATGGGAGACTGAGCCAGGAGGGGTTGTCCCGTTGGACTGTCATCCTCAGGCAGCATCCCGAAAACCAGCAGGCGGCCCCCCAGGAATCAGGGGTCTTCTTGCACCCACCCTCCATCGCTCGGCTTCCCCTGCGGGCAGGGGGGCTGAGGGCTCCACACCGGGGCTGCAAGGGGCACCTTACCTAATTCATCCCCTGCAATCCTGGCCACAGCCCTGGGAGGCTGGACCTTGGTTATTAACCCATTTCTAAGTGACGTAACGGTGGCTCAGTCCATCCCCTGAGGTAGCCCGAGCATCCAGCCCCTCCCACCGCACCTTGTTGGCTCTGCCCGCAGCCGGCCCAGGCTGGGGGTCTGCAGCCCAAAGGAGGCATGGGTGGGGCTTAGGGGACAGGACTGAGCCTGTCAGGGTGTTCCGCTGAAGCTCCAGAGGCCACATAGCCAAAGCCAACAACACAGGCCTCGGAGGCAGACCGGCCCAGGCCCGAAGCGTGATGGGTCAGCTACTCCTCACCAGGCCACCTCCCCGCTCTGAGCCCCGGTCTTCCCCTCTGCAAAATGGAACCATGACTCCACTCCCTGTGGGAAGATGCTAAGGAGAAGGAACAGGGCCAGCATGCTGGAGCACATCAGAGGGCACCTCTTGGTGGCCCCAGCCCCAGCTCCCCCCTCAAGGACCACGAATGTGCAGGCACTGTGGGCCTCCGGTCCTGCAGGCACGTGAGCAGCCATGTCCAATGAGAGCTGTACGCCAAACTCCCAACACTCGCTGAGGCAGAAGCTCGAGCTGTCCTCCTGGAGCTGCCCCTAAGGAACCGGCAACCTCGGCCATGTTCAGTGCGCACTCTGAGCCTCAATTTCCCCCTGGGTGGAATGAGCATAAGGATAGGCCCGGCTCACCCCACTGGTGTGAAGGTAAAGACAGGCGTGGTCAATTCCAGTCTTCCTAAAGTGCCTTGTGAATGGGACATTACTCTCATGGACTCAGAGCCTTATTACTGGAAGGACCTGAGGCAGAAACTACACATTGTCTGCACAAAGACATTCCTGCGTCTTCCTCCTTAGCAGAAGGCTTTCTGTGTTCCAAGTAGCTATGTGACCAGCTAAACACCGACATTCCCCACCCACCCTTGTGGTTAAGTATGGCCATGTGACTAAGTCTGGCCAATGAAATGGAAGAGGAATGTTGCATACAACTTCTGGGAAGGCTCCTGGAGAAGTCTCAACTTGAGATACGCCAGCCTTCCCCTTCCTTTCTTCTGCTGCCTGGACTTGAACATGATGGCTGGCACTCCAGCAGCCATCTTGGTCCCTAAGATGGTCTTAAGAAAGGAAGCCATGCTTTGAAATGTTTCACTAGGATGATGGAAGAGGCCTAAGTCCCTGATGACTGTGGAGCTGTCATCCAAGCCCTGGACTGCCTGCTTCAGACTTCCTTTACGTGAGAAAAATAAATAAATGACAGGTAGCTAAGAACCGCCCTAATTTTAGATTTTCTATTGCATGTCACTGAACCTAGTTCTAAGTAATGCCAGTCCTTTGAGGTTGTATATGCCAAGAGTCTTGGTTGCAAAGGAAAAAAAATCAAATCAAATAGGCTTAAATAAAAGGGGGAATGTATTAGCTCTCAAAAAAAGTCCAGGGTCTAGCTTCAGGCATAGCTGGATCAAGGGGCCCCCAAAAATGTCCCCAAGACCCAATCTCTTCTCCTGTCTCCTTCCTTGGCTCTCCTTTCTCCTGGGCTGGCTTCCTTCTCAGGCAGTCTCTCCATAAGCACAAACTCCTCTCTGCTCCAGGCTTATCTGCTCCCAGCTTGGCTTCCTCAACAGAGAGACAGCTTTCCTGCCCTAGGAGTTCCAGTGGACTCCCATGGACCCACACAGGGTCACACACCTATCCCTGAACCATTCACGGGGTCCAGGGGAGTAGAATATGCTGACTGAGCTGCGGAGTGAAGGGTGAGGGTGGCTCCTTTGAACTACCCAGCCTGAGGGTGGTGCAGGGGCAGCTTCTCAAGGAAACCCAGGTGCTGTCCCAGGAAAGGAGTGGATGCTGGGGAGGCAGGACCGGTGGGGCTACCCAGGGGTCAGCTCAATGCATGCAGGAGAGGAAGTGAGGTTCAGAGAGGGTGGCACCCAGGCAAGCCCCCCATCGGGCAGAGTGGGCAGAGCAGAGCAAACCGGGGCTGACATGAAGGTGACCTCACCACGGTGTGGCTTCTTCCTGTGGGCCGCAGTGGCTGTGGCTCACAGCTTGTCCTAGTCCAGTCCCTCTGCGATTACACCCTCAGAAGGGAGTGACAGCCCAATGGTCTCGGAGAGGCCTTTTTTCCTCTCTGGGCCTCAGTTTGCTCAACTGGAAAGTGGGGTGAAAATGGGGCTCTGATCACTAAGGGAAGCACCTCTCACCCCCCACTGCCCCTCCCCAGCAAGAAGTCTGCAAACCAATGCCATGGGACAGGGTGGGGTCTCAGGACCCTCTGGATCCTGCCTGCCTCTCCCGGCCCCCAGCTGGCTCACAGCAGCCACGTGCCCCAGAAGTCTCGCTCTGCCACTGCCGCCCGGGCCTGGTCCTGCCCGCTTGGAAGGTAACAGCTTGGAGGTGGTCTGACCTGTGGGCAAAGCCGGCTGGTGGGGTGACCCCGGTCGCACTGCTGAGGCTCTCTGGGCCTTGTCATCTCCTTGAAGAGGGGAAAGCAGGAGCTTATCCAGGCCTCACAGGACTTGGGCACCCAACTCCTGGGGGCAGTGAGTGCCCGGCCCATGCTGCTGTCATTGGGCCGTCCCAGCTTGGTGTGCAAACCCCAAAGGCAGCGGCTTCAGGTGACCCCAGGAGGCACAGCAGGGGATGGAGGATGAGTGAAGAGAAGGGGCAGCCACGGACTCAGGTCACCCCAGAGTGACCGCCGAGGGTGGCGAGGGAGGGGCATCTATCCCCTAACTCCCTGGCAGCCTGCTGAGGGCTGCCCCAGGGTGTCAGCTCCCTGGCCTTCCTGCTCACCTGTGCACTGGCAGAGCCCAGGCCGATGTCCAGACAGAAAACCCTCTCGGGCTGGAGGGCTGGCAGTGAGAAGCCTTCCCTTGCGCTGAAGGACGCTGGCAGCCAGCATCTGCCACCCAGCCAGGTGAGTGGCCAGGCCTGGCACCTCCCTCACCTCCCATCCCTTCTCCCTCCGAGCCCTCGGGCCGGGACCTGCTCCACCTCCCTCTCCCGCAAGTCACTAAACCCTCAAAGCGATGGCTGCTGCCCCGAGCCAAACAATGGGGGTGGGTCCTGTACTGTCACTCAACATGCAGGTGCGTGTGTCTGGGTGCACATGTATGTATCTGTGTCGGTACATGGGGGTGTGCAGGTGTCTGTCTCCACATGTATGTGTGTGCACGTCTGTGTGTGCCTTGGAAGGGTAGCTATGTGTGCAAGCGTTTCCGTGTGCATATGTGCATGTGCTGTGTGAGCCAGGGTGCGTACATGTGTAAGTGTGATGGTGTGTCTGAGAATGTCCGAGTGTGTGTGTGTTTCTCTGTGTGCGTGTATCCCTCAATACCACGGGAGTCTGTGTATGGCACATACATGTTTGTGTTTGTGTATCTGTGGATGCGTGTCTGTGTGTAGATGTGTATGCAGTTATGCCTGTAACGGTATGTGTCTATGAGTGTGTATGGGGGCAGAGATGTGTGTTAACATGTACATATACACAAACATACCTGTGCATTCGTGTGTGCATATCTGGCCCTCTGGGCACCAGAGGAACACAGCGGGTAGGACAGAAGGTCCCTGCCTTGGGAGGACATGCACGACCCTCTTGCACAATAAGGCTCAAGGCCGGGGCCGGTCTGGCTGGGCTGAGCCTGCCACCTCCATCAGGCACACCCCGCCACCTCCATCAGGCCCGCACCCTTCAGCTCCAGGCAGGCCTCTCTCACCACATTTCCTGGCCGCCCAGGAAAGTGGGCTCCAGCCCTAAGCATGTTGGTCCACTGGTGTGGGATACCTGGAGGGTAACTGACCATCCATGAAAGCACGTGGCACAGCATGTGGCGCAGAGTCAGTGGCCACAGGGGTAGCGCTGGGGTTAGTAAGACCCTCACGGCCGGGGCTGGTGGCCACGCCCTGCATTGCAGCTGCCCTCAGCCAGCCCCTGCTTCCCACTCAGCTCAGGCGACAGAATTTCTCTCTCCTGGCTTCATCACCATCCAGTCTTCAATCCTGGGATCCAGGAGATGTTTTCAAGGCCTTGAGGCCTTCCCGAAGGCCTGTCCCCAAAGCTGCCAGCAGCTGATAGTGACAGGAAGCAAGCAGGCCACCAGTGGCCTTTGCGATAACTCTGGCAGTACCCGCAGCCCCCCTCGATGGCCCCCCAAGTTCTTATCAGCTGCAGCAAGTCTCCTCCTCTGGGCTGGAAGCCCCATGCTGACCTCCCTGAACCCTCATGAGTGTTTGCAAACTGAGACAGCCGGAGGGAGGGGCCTGGGAAGAAGCGTAGCCCCTACAGGATCTCCATCACCCCTCCCCGGAAACCTGTCAGTCTCCACCCCGTGACACTGTGGTGTCTCCCCCAGCAGATGATAAACCCCAAAGGGCAGCCCTGTCTGCTCTATCCCCAGCGCTCTGCGTGTGACCCAGCACACATTTCCTGGGATGACTCAATTGAAGGAAGGAGTTAATATCCTCACTAGCCCCAACACCTCCTCGATGAAGGGGTGTGATTTCCCCAGGGCTTTCTAGATGCTGGGCCTCTCCAGCCCCAGAGTGAGGCTTCCCTCCCTTCCTAACTCTGCCCGAAGGGCAGCCGTCCTCAACAGCTGCCATCGCCCCCTCAGGAGCCCACACTCAGGGTCCTCTGGTGGCAACTCCCCGTCTCTTGGGGAACTGTCCTATTCCACCGGGATCTATGTGGTGGGGCTGCCAATCAATCCCACATCCAGGCCCCTCCCCAGCCACAGCTCCAAGTAACCTAAGCGCAGTCCTCTCCAGGTCTGAGGCTGACGGTGGATGATGCGCGGTGGATGGGGTGCCAGGCCTCCCCTGCATTAGCGGGTGGGAAGAGGGGCTGCGTCTGTTCTGCTTCGGAGGCTCAGCGGCTGGTGCAGGCCAGGCACTCTGGCACGGCTGCCCATGAAATTCTGGGCTCCTGAGCCAGGAGGCGGAGCATGGGTGATACCCACAGGCACCAGGGGAGCTCTGTGTTTCGAGAGAAAAATTACAGACTGACTTTTTCTTTAAAGAAAACAAGTTTTATTTTTATCATCAGAACATTCTAATAAAAATATTATTATGAGATTAGCTACCTTTATTCTCTGGGCCTTGACTCTGTCCCAGGCCTGCCCTGGAGCGCCTGCACGCTCAGCTCCCTGAGGTAGGTCCGGAGGGAGACCCCCCCGCGCTGCCCCCCGCCCTTGGCCAAGATACCTCTCACCTTGCACCCCTCCTTGGACCCCCACAGCCCTGGATGCCCCATAGCAGCCCTGCCATGGCTGGCAGAACAGCCTTCTCCCTTCACTAACCCAAAGACAGGCAGGAACGGTCTTGGGCTGGCACACAGCAGGTGGTACAGGGGGAGAGGGAAGAGGTGCCTCCTCCTGCATTCAACCACCCAGCAGGCAGAGCTCAGGGCCCCAACAAAGCTGGCACCACCGTGGTCTAGACCCTGAGTGGACTGAACCTGTGGGTCACTCCCTTGCCCTTCCACAGTGGTTAGGGAGCTGGGGGGGAGGAGCATCAGTGTCACAGTGAGGGGGTCCTGAGACAACTCACTGTGCCCAAGCAGGTGGAATCAGACTGGCGCGGGCGGGCCCGCGGGGCCTGCTGTCTGCAGTGCCTGCCCCACCGAGAGGCTCCTGGCCCGCAAGCTGGCAGACACTTTATTACACAGAAACACTGTCGTCGTCCCCGTGGGCGGAACCAACAAAAGCAAGTCTCTCCAAGTCAAAAATAGGTTTTGGATTCTTGGTGGCGGCAGTATCCGCTGAAAAAATAGACTGAACTTCTGAAATTATCTAAGTAGCAAAACAATTACAAGAAAAAAGTTGCGACTTCAGTGCTTTGACTGAAAGGGGCCTTTGGCCGGCAGCCCGACACCAGCGGCCCCTGCGCGCCTGGGAGCTCCTCCGGCTTGAGGAAGCCACCCACGCGCCCTGATGGAGAAAATGGGACTCCAGCAGGAGGCTGTGTCCCCACCTGGGACCGCACTCACAGTTTGCGAGGGTCAACTTACAATCAAGTCCATTCACTTCTTGCTCTCAGGTTCCCTGGAGTCAGGCATCTCTGCAGGGTCCAGGGCGGCCAGGGGCTGCAGAGGGTCCGTGACACCCCAGCCAGGTACCGCGGTGGACACAAGCCTGAGGGCACCTGGAGTGTGGAGAGGCAGGAGAAGGTGCAAGGAGAGGCTGCTGTGGTGTGCAAGGAACGTGGGGTTGCATCTTTAAATAGCTCTCAGTCATTCTTCAAGTCCTCCCTCAAGACACCATGGGACCTAGATTTAAAGAGAAGCTGTCTCTCCATGGTCCCAGGGCGCAGGCAGAGTGCCCGGGCGGTCTTCAGAGGCACGGGTGCTGGTGGCACCTCACTGAAGCTCAGCCAGGCTGCCGCCGGCCCACTGTGACCTGGCAGCTCTGTCTGCTGTGAAGGTGACAATGCCACAGTTCTCGGGGCAGGAATGCCCCTCACTGCATCCTGTCAGGCTGCAGCTGTGGCGCCTGGTACTGCACGAAGGTGGTGCCTGCGGGGGCTGCAGCCGAGAGGGCCTGGGGCACAGCGGCCGGGTAGCTGTAGCCCATGAAGCTGGCAGCCGTAGCTGGCGAGGCGGCATATGGGTACTGGTCGTAGGCAGCCGGTGGGTACTGGGCATAGGCCGGGCTGGCAGGCGTGTACTCAATGTAGGGCGAGGACAGTGACGGGACGGGGGCAGCCGGGATCACCACGCTGGGCTGCACGATGGCTGGCGGGTAGATGTAGTGCGGGGTCAGCCTGTAGGGCCAAGCATTGCAGGTCAGGGCCGGGAATGGGGTCGGGTGTACAGCTGGGCGGGTGGTGGGGTACATGATGCGTGCCGCCCCTACCCTGAGCCTTGATTTTCATCATTTCTGGGCTGAGGGCTGCAGGCTCAGGACTTTTGAGCTGGCTGTTCCCGCCACCCACCAGGCTCCCTCCTCCCCTCTACTGCTCCTCTTCAGTGAGGCCCTTCCTAGAGTGCACTCCCCACCCCAGCCCTACACCCCACATCCCCAGGGCTGATGCAGAAACAAAAACGTTGGATGGTTGTTTTCAAATGATCTGAGGATTTGAAGACACGACAGCGGAGCATGAGATCAAATGTGGGCCCTGTGCAAAGGCCCAGGGTACACGTCTGGGAGTCCAGCCCTGTCCCCTTCCCTGATCATCTCCCCGACACCCAACACCCACCAAGTGACACTGCATGCTCTACTCCTGTACACACCTTCACCCCCGCCAACACTCGCTCTCATGGGGCTTCCTTCTGTCTCTGCCAGCAGACTGTGGCCTGCCACAGAGCTCTGTGAGGATGTGAGACTGACTGCGTGAATGCTGGAGCAAAGGAGCGCAATGGCAGTGACCACAGAGATGATGGTGCCATTAGCAGCCCTCGGAAACGTCACACTCTGTACGGTGACTGAGCGTATCACCCATCGGCTTGCTCTTCCCATCGTGAGGCCCATTTCACACACGGGGCCAGGTGACTTGGCCAAGGTCTTACAGCTGATGAGGTGGAGGGGCCAGGAGTCGGCCAGCCTCAGAGCTGTGCTTTTAACCCTACCCAGGCAGGCCATCATGGAAACGCGTCGAGACCACCACTTCCTGCCTGCTGTAGGCTAGCCAGGCACACAGCATGCCCAGCCCTCAGCACGGGGAAAACAGAAGCTAAAGGAGGCAGCTCTCCTGGCCTGGGCCTGCTCTGCCAACCAGCTGCTAGGTGGCCCGGGGCAAGCAGCTGAGCCTCAGTTTCCCATCTGAAACAGAACACCCACCTCAGCGGCATAAGAAGCTGCTGCAGAGCCCAAGGCATGGAGTGGCCCTGCCAGGGCACGGCACTGCACACCCGGCAGCAGTATCTCCCCTGCCTTGCACGCCTGCCTGAGTGATGTAGGCCAGGCCCGCAGGGAGCGACCTGGAACCTCAGCTTCCTTCCGCACCTGTAAGCGGGGGGCCCCACTCAAGGGAAGAGGCTCCGGGGAAAGTACATCTGTCCCTGCATTTTCCTGCACTTGGCAGGGACGGAACTGGGCAGCTTTCTGGAGCGCATTTTGGCAACACGTAGGCCACTGCAAACACAGGCTCCCTCTCCAGAGCCAGAGTCCCCTCAGGGTCAGAGAGGAGCCCTGGCTTCTAGCACAAAGGCACGTGCACTCAGTGGATCCTGTAGCCCCTACAGAACAGTGGGAACCAGGAAAACCCAGATGACAGGGGTGCGGGCGCCCTGCTCTTCCCACACAACGGGCGGCAAACACCTAAGGGACACCTGGCCTGTGCCTGAGGGCCCCCAGGGTCCCTTGCTGCCCCACCCCGTCTGGGAAGAAGTCCCTCCACGGCGCCACCCTCTCCACTGCTGTTCACTTTCCCAGGTGGGGCCACTGCAGTGGCTGCTGTAGCCACACCTGCAGCCCACACGGCTCGCCCTCCGCAGCACCTGTCCAGACGCCCTGGAGCGGCGCCTCCTCTCTTTTTCCCAGGTTCGAAGCCTCTGCCGTCCACCCTGCATCCTTCATGGGAACAAGAACCTTGCACGGAGCTAGGCCTGGGTTCAAATCCTGACTCTCGAGCTGTGATGCCCTTCTTATCTGTCTGCCAGGATGCAGCAGGGATCTGACCACACAGCCCCTGCTCTCGAGGGGCTTAGCTTCTAGGATGGGGAGAGGCACCAAAACGCACCAACTCATAAACCAGAGTTGGGGGGACTCCAGGGAAGTCAAGGCAGCAGAGGGCTATGATGTGTGGACAGCAGATGAGGGAAGAGGCCAGGTGGCTTCCTGAAGGAGTGCATGCCTGCAGAGACCTAATGATGAGACAGAGCTGGCCGTGGGGGAATGGCACTGCGGCTCGACAGTGGAGGCAAGGGCAAGTCCGAGCGTCTGAGGAGTGGATGAGGGAGCCAGCACCCTCTCTGCACAACCCTCCAGCGGCAGCCCCACCACAGGGCAGCTGGTCCGCTGACCCCTGGCTTCCACCGCACACTCAGCTCCACACTGGCGACAGCCCACACCCCGCAGCACCTCAATCCCTCGAATCCTCCCCACCTGGGTGCCCGGGACCTGCCAACGCCTCTGCCTGGAGCCCTTGTCCTGGTGAGGCTCCTGGACCCCACATGGAGGCCAGCCTGCCACCTCCCTGTGCTGCCCGACCCCCCACTGGACAGCGTGCTCTGTCAGAGGGAGGGCTCTGTCTCATCACCCAGCTTCCTGCCAGGGCCAGGCCTGTGGGAGGCACTGGGCACACGGTGCTGACGGAACAAAGGCCCGGTGAGTGGCACAGACCCCACTGAGAAAGACAAGGAGCTCTGGCCAGCGGAGGAGGGGGGCCCCAGCTGGGTCTCAGAGGCCTCCCTCGAGAAGAGGGCGAGTGGAGACACAGCAAGGACTGTCTTGGGGCTGTGCCCAACAGGCCGTCCCTGGCATCACCAGTGTCCCCTCACCCAGCTCTCAGAACCTCAAAAATTCCTTAGTTGGAGGCCATGGAAGCTTTGAACCCACTTCTCCAAACATGGGCAGTGGTGCCCCTGCCTCAGACACCTTCCCCCAAGTATTTGCTAAAAAATGTGTATCCCATGCAAACTGCAAAGGCCAATGCAGCCCAGGGACCAGCATGAACAGGCCCCAGGGCCCTGATCCACAGCTGCCTTCAAGAACTGCTGCCCAGACCAGGAACGCAGAACATAGGGCATAGGGCCGTGGGGCAGCTGGGTTCCGGCCACACTCAGCTCCAGGGCTGCTGTCACTTCTATCGGGTCCCCGATGCCCCACATCATCGGGGCCACAGCTCTGCCTTGGCCACCAGGGAGCTGCCCCACTCAGGGACACTCAAACACAAGCGTGGAAGGGCAATTTCTAGGCTGGGGAGGAAGAGGGCTCTCCAGTTTCCTGACCCTTGGGGACACTGCACGTCTGTACCTTTTCATCTTTCTGTATGTAAAGGGCCTGGGATAACTTACAAAACATTTTCAAGGCCACAAAAAAGATGCTAGTGTTAGCCCATTTCCCAGAGAGGAAATCTGAGGCTCAGAGAAGCTGCGAGCAATTTGCCTCATCACAGAGCAAGGGAGTGACACAGCAGGGCCTGCTGTTGGTAGCTATGCCTTCGAGAACTGTCTAGGGCCCCAGGTTCGGCTCAAAATAAAAGGCAGGCATGGCAGGGGCCACACCTCCAGGTCCTCAGCAGGAGGGAGAACACAGGGGAAGTCAAGGTGGAAGGAGCCACGAAGCCCCCCAGGCAGGAGCTGTGCTCCAGTAGCTTCTCTCCCTCCTTGGGCTGCGCCTCACCCTGCACTTGTCTGAGTTACCAAACAGGTTTCAAAACTTCCAAGGCCCAGTTTCCTCATCTGCAAGTTGGTCCCACAGAGGCTGACCTCCAGAGCTCGCTGTGCGGCCCTAGAAGCACCACTAGAACAGCAATTCCCAGCCTGAACAACTGTGCCCCAGGGCTTGCTGGACACTGCCTAGGGACAGTCCCAGCTGTCACAATAGACAGCCAGGAAAACGGGTGAGGGTGCTGCCGACATTAGGGGTGGAGGCCCGGGGTGCTGACTGCTTCCTACAATGCCCAGGGCGCCCCCACAACAAAGCGAAGCCGCGCTAAAGGTCCGTAGTGCCAAGGATGAGATGCCCGACTTCGGAGCATCAGAAACCACGAGGGAGGGGCGAAGACAAGGAATCCTCACTGCTGCTCTGACCCCAAGTGCCCATGCTGGGGAGCCTGCAAAGGAGGCAGGTGGGGACTAAGAGAGGCAGAGGGGCACACACACCCACGAAGCCACGCACGCATGGGGGAACCTGCTGAGTGGTCAGGTAAGAAAGAAAAATGTAGCCAAACCACCAGCCCGCGCTGTCCAAGGGCAGCCCTGCCCCAGCCGCAGGCCCAAGACTCCATTTCCTGGCAATGCAGAGTGGGTGCGTGCACCAGGCAGGTTCCTCAGCACCCCCACCCACTCCAGGCTCAGAAAGGTCAGGTGCCCCAGCCTCTGCATGCAAAGGCACGGCCTGGTAGCCCCACGCCACCCCATCCACCAAGCCTCAGCAACACCGTGTCCCCAGCAGAGGCTCACCTGCCAGAGCACATGCCAGTCTGGCCCTGGTGGGACTCGCCTGCCCTCTCCACCTCAGTGAAGAGCCCACCAGGCCACCCAGCACTGCCCTGCCCACTCAACCCTGCTGCAGCCCCTGCCCACACCATCTGACAGGGAGCACCCCTGCTTCCATCCCTCAATTCTCCGATCCTCTTCCTCCATCACCAACCCTCCAGGCCCAGCCTCCCTCCACCACCACCACGGCAGGGCCATGCCACGGCACCCGCCTCCCATCCCTGAATCCTTCACCCAGTGGCGGCCAGAGCTGTCTTAAAAACATCAAGCCCCGTCACCCCAGGACCAGAAACCTCCAGCTGCCTCCCAGAAGAAAACACAAACTGCTCCCTCATGGCTTCCTGCGTGATCACCTACCTCTTCTAACTCATCTCTGCCCACACTATGCCCACCCTGGCCACACTCCTGCTGTCCTGGGCTCCTTCTGTTCCCAGATTCAACTCCTTCGCACCACAGGGCCTTCCCACCTGCTGCTCTTGCTTCTTGCCACAGCTCAAAGCTCACCCCTGGGGGCCCCACCTGAGCCGAGGCTTGATTTCCCTGTGATCGGAAGCCCCCAGGTCATCCACCTCGAACAATGTCTTCCCCACAAGGGCAGGGTCTCGGCCGCATCCCCAGCGCCCCTGCACGGCATGCAGCCAGCGCTGAGCGCCTGAGGCACGCCCGGGCTGTGCAGGCAGCTGCAAAGAGCCCCCTCGGAGTGGCTGCTGCTTCCCAGTCCAAGTCCCTACCCCAAGAAGGCAAAGAAAGTAGCTCAGCCTTGAGCAGCCAGGGCTCAGCAAGCTGGAGGGACAGGTGGGCATGGCTCCACCCAGCAAGTCACAGCTAGATAGGCGCAGTCTGCCAGCCTCTGCTCCCACCAGGTGCCTGGTGCCCTGGGTGTCCTTATGGTGCCTCTGGGGAACCACAGGCCCCAGGGGGCTGCTGTGAGGATGTAACGCTCTGTGCGCCCAGGAACCTCAGCAGCATCGGTGCCCCGTGGGCCTGAGGAACAGGGCCTCCCTCTCCTAGGATGTTCAGCCCTAGATCGGGGGGCTGCAGCCAACGACCCTTGGTGAGCAAAACACACCAGCGACCAGGGCGGTCAGGTAGGAATCTGAAGATCGGGGACCCAGCGCCCTTCAGGGCCCCTCCTGTCTGGCCAAGGCCCACCGGCCTCTGCAGGAAGACAGCACTAGAAGCCACTCTGGAATCAGCCTCTGTAGGGCCACTGCTAGAGGCCCCTCCATACGCCACTGCCCGGCTGTTCCCTCACAGCAGAGGCAGGAGCCTCCCTTCCTTCCAGTTTTCCTACAGCTTCCAGCCCCAGAGTGACCAGGCGCCTGTGCCTCCTCATCCTCTGCAGAAAACTTCTGTCCTCCTGCCAAGACCCCCGAGAAGGAAGGGCCTTGCACCAGTCAAAGGCGGATCTGATCCAGAGAATGAATCCCACCACTTGTGAAAAGTCCAGGCAGAGCGAAGGAAGAACCCACAGGAAGTGGTGGGACAGACCCCCCAACATGCCACCCAAGCCCCTTCGCGATGCTGGACACTGGGTGCAGGCACTTAGCTGAGGTCAGGGGTGTTTGCAGAAAGACAACTCGGGTTCTCTGCTTCCCTCCAGTGACAGAGCCTGGGCAATACTAAACCCCCAAATCATGGAGCCACTGAAACAAGCCACCATTAGGGCTGGAAAGGCCAGGTGATCCCAGGGGGGCTGGGCACGCAGGAGCTGGCTCTGCCACAGCCCAGAAGAGGACAGGGGGACCCAGCACCTGGTCCAGACTGGAAATCTGAGGTGCCTGCCTCCCTTCCATTCACACGTGGCCCAGGCAGCATCTGCACCCTGACACACCCAGGGTCTGCACGCAGCCAAGAGCACCCCCGCGGACTCAGTCCACCGAGACTCAGGGGCCCAAGGGCAGAAAGAACCCAAAGTCCAGATCCTGGCCCCGCCTGTCCAAGGTGCATGGTCACTCAGCCTCTCCGGCCTGTTTTGCCCTCTGTAAACTAAGGGTGCTGCAGAGCCCAACAGTCTGCCTGTGTGACAGAGGGCTTGGGCCTCACGCACAGAGTCTGAGAAGCTCCTGGCTGGCTGGGTGAGGGGCGTGCAGATGGAGCCTGGGAGGCACCTGCTGCCCCACACGCAAAGCAGAACTCTCAGTGAAAATAACTGACCACGGCCCAGGAGGACTCATTTTCTGAACATAAAGTCGCCTCTGAAAATAAAAACGAAAAAGGCAAATGAGCCCATTTCACTTTCCCTGCTCCCTGGGGGCCTTGCCCCGCCACAGCAAAGACGGACTGCAGCTCTTTGGGTTCTGACTCCTGCCTGGCTGGGTGTGGAAAGGCCCCAAGGCACCAGGCAGGCAGGAAGCCAGGCCACGGCCCTGCCCCCGGGGAATCCCCAGTGACTTGCTCGGGGGAGGGCCAGGAGGTCTGGGGACATTCAGGGTCTCTGGGGCACTGTGTGGGGCACCAGCACAGAATGCAGGTCAAATGCCCTCTCAGTGGGGCAATGCCAGGCCAGGGCAGCATCTCCACCTGAACCTGTCCAATCTCCAACTTCTGATCTACTCCCCAAAACTGGACTCCACAGCAGCCTCCACCCCAGCCAGGGCCAAGCCCACCTCCCGTTTCCTAGGCCCAAAGCTCCAGAATCTCTTGGACTCCTTTTTCTTTCCCAGGTTCTCTAAAGTATGTACCCAGAATCTCCCAGGGCCGCACCCTCATCTCATGCCTGGATTACTAGGCATCCCCTAAGGGCCTCCACCCACCATCCAAGCCCTAAGCAGTCTAGGCTCAACCCAGCAGCCAGAAACAAAAACTCTGAAAACAAAAATGCAAAGTGACCCATCCCTCCTCTGCTGTGAGTCTGCGTGGCCCAGTGTCACTTGGGGAAATGTCACAGTGCCTCCCTGCGTCACCAGGGTCCTCAAGGAGTTGAAGCCACCCTGCTGGGCCCTGAGCCTCCCCATCTGCTCCCTTCCCCTTCCTAGCTCCTGTCGCCTTCTGAGGCATGCTGACCTCCTGTCTCTGGCCCCCTCTCACCACCTTGGTGCAGAAGACACTGTGGTTAAGAGCTGGAACCAGGTCTCCCCTCACCCTCCTCGGCAGGCATCCCCAGTTCCCTACTCCACCCACACGAGGTCAGCAGGAAGCCCCTGATGCCCCCAGCACACTGCGCAGCTCTCAGCCTGTCCACCCTAGACACAAGGGGAAACTGAGGCTAAACGAGGACAGCTCAAGCTCAGGCCTCCACCTCAGTCTGTGATCAGGCCTCTGCCCCAAAACAAAGCTCTGGCCCCTTGGCCCAAGCCTTCCAGAAGAGGCTCCCCAGGTGAGCAGGGAGCCAGGGTAAGAGCTCATGCTCGGAGAGGAGCCCCTGCTGCCTAAAGGCTGCTTTCTGTTCCAGCAGACAGGACAAACAACAGGTGCGGCACGGGCGCCCGCCCTGGAGGGCCACGGCGCAGCCCACGCCTGGCTCCAGATGAGCTGCCAAACAGGAAGCCTCGGTGGGGGCGGCAGGGCCACCGCGCGACACCCTCAGAGTGAAAACGTGACGCCACAATGGGGGGGGCAGTCACTTCCTCCCAGCCCCCATGCCGCCTGGCTCTGACCGCAGCTGCTGCCCCAGCCCCGTGGCTCTCACCCCGTGCCCGCCACAGCGACCTAAGGCTCACCTGTTGCCCTTAGCCTGGGCCGCTCGCTCTGCCCCGGGTGCCAATAGGGTGCACTTCCCCACTCGCCTCATCCTCAGGGGGCCTTCCCCAGCACATGTGTGCGCA
Source organism: Sapajus apella (assembly GCF_009761245.1). Classification (NCBI taxonomy): domain Eukaryota; kingdom Metazoa; phylum Chordata; class Mammalia; order Primates; family Cebidae; genus Sapajus; species Sapajus apella. Next base: position 6,628,138 of record NW_022437036.1, read on the forward strand.
CACGCACGTGCCCACACACGCGCACGCGCGCCCTCACCTGCAAACCCTTCCTCTGGCTTTGTTTCATTCTGTATTATAAAACACTCCCAAGAAGTTGCAAGAACAGTACAGAGAGGTCCTCTGTACCCTGCCTCCTCCAACCCCCAAGGGCACATCCAAGTAACTAAGGACATTGGCAAAACCAGGAAACTACCATGGGCACAGTCTAGGAACTGGACTGCAGGCCTGCGTCACCCTGCACCGTTCTCTGCATGCACTAACTTCCGTTATGTCACGTGTAGTTACACACCAAGTGTGAAGCTGTATCACACACAGACACAACTCCCCACCGCTGTACTCAAGACCTGGGACTGTTCAGTCCCCACACAGGCACTCCCTCCGCCAGCTTCCTGTTTGACTCCATGCATCCCCATGCGGGCCCATGAGTGCACAGACAGAGCGTGAGCACCCTGAGATCGGGAGCGGGGTCTTTCTTATTCAAAGGATCCCTGGCACCAGGCCCGGTATACAGCAGGAACTCAATAACCACCCGATGAATCAATGATGCTGGGAGCAGCTGTTTACATTCTCCCCAGCTTGTACGTTCCAGCCTCTGGGAGACACGCATCTTCCCATCACCGCCTCCCCTGTCCCTCCTCTTGCCCTGGAGACCCAGGTGCTCTGCCCAGGCCCCGTGATGGCAAGGGCAGCCATAAACCACCCGGTCAATGTGGGCACCAGAGACCTTCACACGAAGGATGCAGGGGTCCCTGAAACTACACATGCGGTGGGGCAGGCACAGGCCTGGGAGAGGGTCTCCCGACCACTGTCAATCTCGGGGCCTTGTGCTCTGATTTATCCAAGAGCTGCCACCTAGCCAGAGGGAGGCGCTGAGTCTTATAGGAGGGACAAGAGCCTCGCAGCCCTGGCTCAGGTCCCACAGTCTGGGGATGTGTGAACCCAGCAAGTCTCTCAATTGCTCTGAGCCTCGGTTTTGCACAGACCCTAGAGCAGGGCCGGTAAGAGACGCGTCACTGACAAACTGTGGTGGCCAGGCCCTCATCTACAGGAGCTACACACACAGTCAGGTTAGTCCTGTAGGAGAGGGAGTGTTACCGTTCCCACTCACAGATGGGGAGTAGCCCGCAGAGACCGGCTGGGCCTGGCCTCGAGCCCAGGCAGATCCCAGGGCCCTCGCTCCTAGACATGGCCTGTACTTGACACCCCCGAGTCCCAGGAGCCAGTCTTGTCTTGAATCCCCTGGTGGCCATGTCCTGTCACCCAGTTGTGGCCAGTGAGATTTAAATGGAAACGTGTTGAGGCCTGTGAAAGCCTCCACTTTTCTGCTAAAAGAGACAGAGGCAGTTCATACTGTCCCTTATTGTTCTTTCTGCCCTGAACATGGGTGGGATGTCAGGAGTTGTGGCAGTCATCTTGTGACCATGAGGCAAGGTCCAAGAGACTCACAGACACACTGGTCCTCAGACCACTAAACCCAGGGGACATTTGGCAATGTCTGGAGACATTTTTGGTAGTCATTACTTGGGGGAGGGAATGCTACTGGCTTCTAGGGGGTGGAAGCTAGGGATGCTCCATTCCCTTCAGACGTTCCATAGGTCCTCAGGGAACAGGCGTCAAGGCCACAGCAGGGACCGTAAATAGGCAGGAAGACCTGCACCCAAGGAAGCAGCTGGCCCTTCAAAAATAACCCAAGGAGAGGCTCTGGGTGCAGCCAGGCCCAGGACAAACCTTGGTTGCCGGTGCACTCAGCCCAGGAGTAAACAGACACCCCTTGACATCAGGGGGCTCTTCTGGACCAGACCAAACTGACTGGACACAGACCCTCTCCAGACCACTGCACACCACCCCCTACAACTGGCAGGTGACAGACATGCTCGGCTGGCAGACACCCTCAGCAGGCCACGGCCACCGGCTCCTGCTGTGACTGTCATGTACTTGCCACCGCCGAGGAAGGCTCCTCCAACCCCGGACCCACAGTTAGGTCAGAAAAGCACAGGTGAGTTAGGTCTCACGAGAGCCTGTTCAACTGAAAAAGGAGGAAACAGAGGCAAGGAAACCCAGGCACATAGCAGAAAGTGTAAAAACTCCCTGGCAAATCTTTCTAAACTAACATTTGAGGCCCAGCCAGGAGAAGATTCCGCAGGGTCTTGCCTGAAAGCAGAGCTGTGGGATCTTCAGAGTTGCCCAGCGCAAGGTATAAAAGGTGGGGCCAGAAAGTCAAGGGAGAGTTCAGCCAGGCACAGAAGGGGTTAACGGGTAGACAACCCTCAGCTGCCTGGGCTCCTGGCTCCCACCTCCCTCCATGCCCTCAGCCAACAGCAGGGCAGGTCTCGATGCCAGCCCAAGGCCAACAAAACTGGCCGCTGAGTCAGGCCGGCTGTGCTCCCGGGGCCTGATTGTTCACAAAGACAAAAGGGACGCTGACGGCCTAGCTCTCCAGCTTGGCTGGCAAGCGGGGGCCGGGGGCAGACAGCTGACCCAGGCAGCCTGGCCCACTACCTCCCTGGAGCTGCACCCGAGGCTCCCACCACCCACCTCAGCAAGGCCCCGGTAGGGGCCGGGGGCAGTGAGACTCTGAGGCTTGAGTTCAGCGCTCCCAGGAAACCAAGCGCAGATGGTCCCTCTCACACCGTCCCTGTTTGGGTCTCCACCCCTTGGCAACCAACAAATAGAGTCTGTGGCCTCTTCATCGTCATAGGTATTAAATGGCCAGCCAGCAGATACAGTTACAAAACACTGTCGTCTGAAGTTGAGTGCACACAGCGACAGAATCTGTGACCCATCCCGACTGCTTCTGGACCGGTGGTGTTCACAGGACTCCGGAACAGCAAGGGAGAGGTTGGCCAGGGCCCTTCCCGCTCTCCCCTGCAAGAAAGCCTTTGTTCAGGCACTCAGGCACACATCGCCTGTGTTCCGATCTCCTCCCAGACACCTATTACCTTGCCTCCTGGACAGGTGGTTAGCCTTTCTCTGCCTCAGTTTCCCCATCTATAAAGTGAGAATAGTTTCAGTCCCATCCTCAGAGGCCCACTGTGAGGACAGGAGCAGACTTGGTGGGGAGGCCAGATCACCCAGCCCGCCTGCCCGCACACTGTTCTAAGTGGTTTAATGTTCCTGCCTTCTGGATGAGGAGGACGCCACCTGCCAAGACAAACCCAGGTGGTAAGGCGCAAAGTCAGGATTTGAACCCATATCTGCAGGCCCCAGAGGCCAAGCACTGACAGTGATGGAGTCCCAGAGGCAGCTGCGTGGACCAGAGCGAGCGGAGACGCAGGTGGGAAGGCCTGGTCCCACGGTAGCAGAGAACCGCCGGCGCTGGAAGTGCATCGTCACCTCTGGGCAGCAGCTCTTGTCCAGCCCGTGCCCTAAGATGCCTGCAGTGGGCCTGGGGAACGGAGCCAAGGGTCCGGAAAACAAGGAACACCCTCCTCATGTGGGCTGAACCCCAGAGGAAGAAGCTTAGTGAAGGCATGAAGCCTGGCGTGCTCCCAAACACCTTCTAAGATGACTCTAGACATCTACAAAACAGATGCCAGGACGAGAAGCACCGGGCTGCCTGCTCCCACCACCCCACACGCTCCCTTCTCAGGAGGACAGAAGCACCCCAGTGGGAAGCTGAGCTGCCCAGCCACTCCAGCACCCTCTGGCCAGCGGCTCCTCCCACTGCTACACTCACACAAACCCACCAATGCACAGGGAAGCCGGTGGGGAGCCCCCGAGGCACCCCTCAGGGCAAGCATCTCCAAAAAGTAGGCACAGCAACTTCTGCTGAGGCCTCTGACCCACTCGCCTAGGAGCTGGGCCCAGCCTGGTTCCACAGGAGCCTTGTCCACACTGTCCCAGAGAGACAGGGCCCTCCTCAAGTTGTGCACCTCTCCATGGAATCCGCATGGTGTGGGTGTACACACGTATGTACACACACACACACGATCAACTGGCATTAGGGATCTGGATTCAGAAAGCTCATGAAGTGCCAGTGGCCTAAAAGCGGTGGTGGTCTCTGAGCTGCCTTCCCCTCCAACTCCAACCGCACCCCATCAACATGCTGTGCTGGAGCAGAGAGCTCACATGTTGGGGCTGGGGAAGCAGGCCGCACGGCAGGCCCCGTTGTATCCCGAGCGTGTGTGTCCTTCCCCAAGCAGCTGCTAGGCCTTATTAGATGTTTTTAAAAGGGCAGGGAGGTGGGAGGCGTTTTAGGATGGGGGAGAGTGGGATGTGCTGCTTCTAAATGAGTCAGACTAGGATCCCACAGACCAGGCCGCTCAGGCAGGCGGCCTCCGCCCCAACCCCGAACACATCCTATCTGCAGCAGCGTTCACAAACATCAGACCTCGATGGCAATGACCTATTGCCACCATCTGCCCCAGCACAGAGCGGGTGAGAGAGTGCCTGGGGAAGAGCCCAGCCTGCCAGTCCCTAAGAATCATCAGCAAGCACTACCAGAGGGCGTCACCCGCACCAGGCCCACCCTTAGGCCCTCCATTCAGACACCTCAGACATGCTGTGACCACCCCCATTTCACAGGTGAGGAAAGTGAGGCCACACACCTATCGAGGGAAGCTGGGGTGCGCACCGAGGCAGGCAGGCTCCAAGGCTCACAGTCCCCTGGGCAGTGCGGCCCCTGCCCAAGATAGAGAAATGCAATCTGCCTTCTCTCCACTCCCTTGGCATCAACGCAATCACATGTCTGAAAACTGTCATTTCACCAGCCTTCCAGACCAGGAAGCCCAAGGCCCTCTCCACCTCATCTCAACAGCCTGCCCACCCCAAGCCAACCACATCCACTCACCCGTAAGTCCGCTGGATCAGTGCAGGGTGCAGCTGCTGCACCCCAATGGCAAAGCCTAAAACGAGAGAACAGTCAGGGGCTTGGCCTTACCGCAGGGGCGATGTCTTGGGGCTGCCCACAGGGTGGCAGAACCCCACAAGCCATCCACCTCTTGTCAAAAGGGATAATCAGCTTCCTCTCCTCTCCCAGGCCCCCCCCTCGGGAGCCCCAAAGCACCCCGAGGAAGTGTGGCAGCGAGTGACGCAGGTGCCAGCAGCCACTGGTGTGGGCACTCCAACCTCCAGGCCCCATGGTCACTTCCTCCCTCCCGAGAGGACAGCTGGCAACTGGGGAGAAGTACCCTCCCTGCCCCCTGGCCCCTGCCGTGGGCCACATGGTGTGAGAAGGGGTCTAGATCCTTGAGGGGGGGGATGGCTGCCCTGGGTTGGCTCTGCAGGCACATGATAGCTGACTGCCACCGCTGGGGCAGGGGGGGCCTCTTTCCACCCGGCAGATACGGACACCCAATATAGAAACCGAGAAGAGCCAGGCAGGAAAACACAAGCTCTCACCCGTCTGGAGGCTCCGCGGCTTGGCGCCCAGATACGCCAGGTTCACGTTGGCCTTGCGGCCGTCGATGATGGGGTTGGGGTCTTTGCAAGCCCTCTCAGCTGCCGCCCGGTCGGCCATGGTCACCTGGAGGAGCACGGACACCTCAGGGGCTGCCTTGAGGGAAACCAGGGGCGAAAGGGGCAGAGGGCTCTGCTCTGGCACCGGATGCTGTCACCCCCCTCCTTCCCTTCCACTGAGGGTGCTGTAGCCCAGGGTCCTTGGGCCAAGGCCCCTCTGACCCCTACCTGGGGCCCTCCCACAAAGATGCCTCCTGGATTTCAGCACCTCCCTTCAAAGTTCAAGTCCTAGGAAATGTGGGCTTCAAGGACAAAAACCCCTGAGGGGACAGGGCAAAAAATGAACCCTGAAGGGAGGGGGGGCCGCCTGCAGTGCCCACCAGCGCCGGCTGAGAATTTCCTCTGGGAAGGAGTTTGGACGCTGGGCTTGGAAGGGAAGTAAGAAACATGTCTTCAAGTCGTTTTTACTTAAGTTGATGTTTATTTGGGGCCGCTGAGGGGTCTGTTGAAAATAGAGGAAGGCCGAAGGGCTCCAAACATCCCAGGGAGGAGCCGTGGCTCCTCACCTGCCGCTGCTCCAGGAAATCCCGAGTGCCCATGTGGCTCCAAAACCTCCCACCAACTTAGGAGTCCTAATTGAACACAGCAGCTCTTCCTCTTAAACCGGGGGTGGGGGTGGAAGTGGAGGTGGGGGTGGGGGTGAGAGCCGGGGCCCAGGCCCGCGGTGACGGGGGTGGGAGCGCGCCCAGGAGAGGCGGCAGGTGCGAGAGCGGCGGGAGGCGTCCGAGGCGGGGGCGGCCGCGGGCGGGCTGGGCGTGTGCCCCCGAGTGGACTCGGCGCCCGGGACGTGATAAGGTGTGTGGCGGGGTGCGGGCCCGGGCGCAGGGGCCACTTACGAAGCCGTAGCCGCGGGACTTGCCCGTCTGGCGGTCGGTGATGACCACGGCCTCCTCGATGTCGCCAAAGCCCTCGAAGTACTTCCTGAGCGAGGCGTCTGTGGTGTGGTACGGCAGGCCGCCCACGAAGATCTTGGTGAACGTGGTGTCCTTCTGGGAGCCGTGCATGGCGCCGGGGGCGGCCGGGGGTCGCGGGAAGCCCGCGCTTGGGGCGCACGGCGCGGGCTGCAGCAGCATGGGGGGCGCCCCGCCACCTACGGACCCGGGCCGTGCGGCGCTGCGCTCATGGGGGGCGGCGGGAAGCGCGCGGGGCGGCCAGAGGCGCCCGTCCAGCCGCCAGGCCCGACCACTCGCGCGCCGCTCCGGCTCAGCGCGCCGAGCTGCGCCTCGCTACGCTCCCGACCGGCGCTGCGGGAACTCTGCGCCCCGGCGCCGCCCCCGGGCTTTGTAGCCGGCCCCGCCCCCAGCCACCTTGGCCCCGCCCCCACCGACCCCGCCCGCCCCGGGCGCGCGGGGACCGCCGGGAAGCGTAGTCCCACCCCCGCCCAGTCGCGCGGGGATAGTGGGGAAGAGGGGGAAAAGGGGAGGGACGCGCACGCGGGCCGGGGGCGGATCCGGATCTGGGGGCGCTAGGCGCGCCTTTCTCTCCTGGCAGCCACCGCCGGCCCGCTGGGTTACAGGCACTAACCACAGACCTGAATCTGGGAGGCCAGGCCCTTGCCCTCGTGGAGTGCACAGTCTGGAGAATTAAATGTAAAAGCTTTTTAGCATCCTGTTTATTGAGTCGGTATTTAACCCAGGGCGACTTAGGGAACAGCCACGTGTCATATTAAAAAAGTGGAATGATTTCTGTTTTCTATATAAGATGAGTTCCTCCGACCTACCAGGGAGCCCCATGCGTCATTCCGGGCGCGAGGCTGCAGCGGAGCACAGATCACACTCCCTGGCCCCATGGAGCGTCTAGGACTGAGAAACAGTTCGGCCAGTAAGCATACAGAGAACGACCCTCGAGGGAGCTACACCAGGGCGCAGCGGTAGAAGTGGGTCCTGGAGGCCCCGCGGGAGAGGAGGTGCGCAGAGGAAGCAGCTGTGGGCTCCTTCCAGCTCCACCCCATTCTGGGCTGGTGTAGGGATCCTTGGGGCAAGCAGAGAGCAGCCCCCGGCGCCTCCTCCCGGCCCCCAGCGATAGGTAGGCGGCCCCAGCTGCGGCTCCTGTGAGCGTCACACCAGGCAGGGCCAGCCACAGAATTTTCGGGGCCCAGTGCAAAATGCAGACGCGGGCCCCTGATTCAAAAGCCAGGAATTTCAACCTGGCAGCGGTGGAGCATGAAACCCAGCCCCGGGCTGTTCTGAGCGAAGGGAAGGGCCGTGTGACTGCACAGGCCCTGAGCCCGGACCTGCGGGTCACACTCTCCACCTCTGAAGCCGGGACTGGGGGACTCAAACCCGCCTCATCTCCGGACCCCGCGGTTGGGACCGGTGCCGCTGGGAAACCGCAGCTCTAAGCGGGGTCACTCCCTGCCCCAGCACAGGGCCTCCTCTCAGCACAGGGCGACGCTGGTGGGGTCTGTGGGGACTGGGGGTGGCACCCTGTGGGCTGCGGGGGAGAGCAGGGCCGGCGAGGGGCTCCCCGCGCTTCCTCCAGCACCCCCTGCCCTGACTGCGGGCGGAGTTTCCCCGGCCCTCCCCCACTCCCTGGCCCACGCTCCCTCGGCAGCCTTGACCTCTGACCTCTCCCTCCCCCAGGCTCCGCGCTATCCCGCTACACAGTGGGGATAGGACCCGGACTCTTCCAGAAGCCTCGGCCTCCTTTCTTCCCTTCCCCCTTCGTTCCCCGTTCCTGGCGCTCCTGCCCCGCCCGCGGCCCCCCTTGCCCTTCACCCCGCGTGGTTTCCTCTCCTCCTTTCGCGGGGCTTCCCATCTCGCCTGCCTGGAGCCCCCCCCCCCAATTTGGGCGCCGTGAGAACAGGAACCTGGCATGTTTCGCCCAAGCTGGAGGGCCAGGCAAGGAACCGGCCCTGTGACATGTTTGCTGAGTGAATCCACGATGGAACAAGGTGGGGTGCGGAAAGCCCCCGACCAGCCGGCGGCCCTTCGAAGCGCCTTTGAAAACTTTGATTAAAGTGTGACCTTCACTTGCCCCCGCGAGGCCGGGGGAGGCGGCCACTGCCCGGCCGCGTGCTCTTGGGCCAGCTGGGTCCCTTCACCAGGCCTCAGTTTCCCCTTCAGTTTCTCCGAGGCTGTCCCCAGCCGTCGCGTCGCCTGGGCGAGCTGGAGCCGGGTCGGCGGCGCGGCCACGCGCTTCAGCCCCGAGGCGCTTGGGCTCCCGGCCTACAAGTCCCAGCGCCGCCCGGGCCCGCCCCGCCCGCGGCCCTCCCGGCGCGACAGCGCTGCCGCCGGGGCTGGGCCCAGGGGAACGCGCCGGCCCGGGCGGCGGGGGAGCCCGGGGTCTTCTACCGGCCCGGAAGCGGGCGGGACAGGGGCGTGGAGGCTGGAGACGGGGCTCCCCAGGCGCAGGTCCCGCCGCACTCCTTTCTGGCCCCCTTGGGTTTCTGGGTCACCAATGTCTCCGCCCCTCCGGAGGCCCGTGTCCCCACGTGTCACCAACTCCTGCCGGACAGTCATTCACCCAAACCCCTCCCCCCCGCTTTTTTTTGAGACAAGGTCTCGCTCTGTTGCCCAGCCTGGAGTGCAGTGATCATAGCTCATTGCAGCCTCGACCTCTCGGGCTCCAAGCCATCCTCCTGCCTCAGCCTCCCGAATAACTGGTACTACCGGTGCCCACCACCATGCAGGGATAATTTTATATTTTGTGTAGAGCGTGGTCTCCAACTCCTGGGCTTAGGCAATCCTCCTGCCTTGGCCTCCCGAATTGCTGGGATTACAGGCTGAGCCACCGCACCCAGCCTCCAATACACATTTATGAATGACCCCAAACACTTAGGAATTGCCCATCACATGCCACGCCCAGGTTCTAGGCCCCAGGGACACAGCAAATAGGAGACAAACATCCCTCTGGAGCTTACATTTTAGGAGGGGTTGAGAGACCATCATGAATGAAAACGTTTAGTATCAGCTTTCTAGGGAAGATATCCTAGGCAAGTGCTGAGGAGAGCACAAGGGGGGGGGCAGGAGGGCGGATGTCCCCAGGGAAGGCCTCTGGGAGCTATAAGAGAGACAGCCATTTGCACAGGGGAACAGTGGAGAGAACAAAGAATGCAAAGGCTCAGAAGTGAGCAGTACAGCTCCTGCCTTTAACGAGGACTTTCTGAGTACTGGGTGGTTAATTCCTCACAAATCACTAATAGTGATCAAGGCCAGTTGCCTTGGAATGCCTGTTTTAGGCTAGTCCTGGACTGGGTGTCTTACATACATTAATAATCTGGAAATGGCCTTTGTCATACGTAGGCGCTCTTGCCCAGTTTTAAGAGGGAGAGGACTGAGGCTCAGCATGGCTTCTCTAATGCCACCAAGGGTAATTCATGGCAAGCTGGGTTCCTGATCTCATTTTGTTCCCCCCCGCAAACCCGCATTCAGAAGAAGACCTAGTCTCCCTGCTTTGAGGGCAGAGCAGGTGAACCCTCAGAGAGGTTAAGCCAAGTGCCCAAGACCACACAGCCAAGTGGGGCAAGGTCAAGTCAGGATTAGAACTTCAGGCAGGAAATGACCCCGTTCACCCCAGCTGTCACCTGAGCTGGAATAGGGTGTTGGCAGTTCTAGCCTCACTGGTCGGATTCATGAACCAATAAGGGCAGTTAGTCCAAACCCCTGTTTCCATAGATGGGCAAGCTCAGGACAGAGCAGGGTCAAGGGTGGACCAGCCTCAGGCTCTCTGAGCCTGTGCTGCCTGCAGCCTTGACCAAGGGAGCAAGAGCCATTGATCAGACAACCCTCAGAGCCACAGCCCACCGGCACTGATGTGATCCTGGGTGGTGTGGCCACGAACAGGCTGCCCCAAGGCTGGACAGAGAAGAGATGAGGAGGAGCAGGGCGGGAGCCAGGGGGCCTAGGCTGCCGGCCCCACCCTCACTAGCAGTGTGGCCCTGGGCACCATCCTTAACAAGCCTTCTGTAGACGGTGATAATTATAGCGCTTGTCGCATGGCTGGTGGGAGGATCCTGTGATTCCATGGGCAGAGCACAGGGCCTGGCACCGGTCACCGGATCTGGTCACCCCGAAGTGCTGCCACCGGGACACTGGCTCAGGTTTCCATCCCTGGAAAGGCTAGCCAAGGCTTCCCTAACTCCTCAGTCTGCGGGAAATCCTGTCCCGGGAACCCGGGCAAGGCTGGGAAAGTGTTTGTGAAGGGGAGAAGTGAAGACGTCATTGAAACCACGGAGGAAGACGGAGGCAGCCCTGAGATGTGGACATGGAATTTCCAGACAAATCAGATTTGAAAAGGCATTCCCAGGTCCAAGAAGTCACCGATTTTTAAAACCTTCAGCTCAGCCCCAGTAAAGTGACACGGCCTGGATGTTCAATACTGGTGGAAACAAGTGCCCTTGGATAAAAGTCCCAGGACGGTAGTGGGCACTGTGGGCAGCCACTCCCACCCTCTTCTTCCTCGCCCATTACGGCTAAACAGGTTGGAAAAAGAAATCGTTGTTTTTTCAGCCTCCCTTGCAGCAGAGGGTGGCCATGTCATGTCACCCAGTTGTAGCCAGTGAGACCTAAGTGAAAGCCTGTTGAGGCCTCTGTGAAAGCTTCCACTTTTCTGCTACGAGACAGAGGCAGTTGGTACCTTTGTTCTTTCTGCCCTGAACGTGGGTGGGATGTCTGGAGCTGTGGCAGTCATTTTGTGACCATGAGGCAGGGTCCAAGAGACTCACAGACACTGTTCTTCATACTGCTAAACCCAGAGGACATTTGGCAATGTCTGCAAACATTTTTGATAGTCATGACTTGGAGGAGAGAACACTACTAGCTTCTAGGCAGGGGAGGCCAGGGATGCTGTTAAACGTTCAAATGCACAGGACAGCCCCCACAACAAAGACTAATCTAGCTTAAAATGTCTGCAGTAAGATAGAGGAATCCTGTGCTAACCAGAGCCGACAGACTCCTGGTTAATAAGAAAAATCAGTCCTGAAGTGTTTCAGTTACTGTTCATTGGGTTTTCCCTGGTGACAACCAAAAGCATTTCCAAATGATGGAGATGCCATTTGGTGACTGCCACTGCCGGGCCAGCGTGGCCTGGAAATGGGCCTTCTCCCTCGCTGCCCTCAGTCCCTGTGGCTCAGCGGGTTGGGGGTCAGCCTAGAGTGTGACCTTGGCTCCATGGGTTTGTGAACGTGAGCTGGTGTAGCTCCCTCTAAAGCTTCAGCCCCTTCATCGGCAGGACACAGCAGCACGCCGTCGTCCCTGGGGTTGGGAGGCAGCTGTGAAGGCACACAGGGGTGGTGGCCTGGCTGGGCCTGCAGGGTACGCACCCTCCACCCCCACTGCCCCCTCCACCCCCGTTGCCCCCTCCACCCCCGCTGCTCACTCGAGCCCCGCTGCCTGCCTTGCGTTCCCTGAGGACAGATTCCCAGGCTCACTGCTCTGGATGTGGCAAACAAAAACGGCAACGCATGGTTCCCGTGGATTCAAAGGAGCCAGGCTGCGGGGGGGAGTATGCAGGCCACCTGCACCAAGCTCAGCCCAAAGCTGAGTCTCCGAAGGGCCTAGAAATAAACACCAACACAACGAACAGAAAGAGGAAGCCCAGGAGCTCCGGCCTGAAGACTCCAACCAGAGCCCCGCCTGGACGCGCCGTCCTGTTTCAGATCGCAGCGGCTGCCTGGCCTCACGTCTCTGCTCATCCTTCTCGGGGTAAACTCGCTCTCCCTCCGCTGCAGGGCAGCTAGAGCCACGGCTGGGAGCAGAGAGCAGGCCCAGGCCAGATAGTTCTGCGTTTGTGGCCTGCACACATCACACATTTGCAAGGGAGGCAGGAGAGGACCTCTCTGACCTCTCTCAGTTTTCTCAGCTATATAATGGGCATAATCATAGTAATCTCTTCCCAGGGCTTTTGTGGATGAACTAAGATAACACACAGAAGGTGCTGGGCTCGTCCTCACACTGAGCAGGAACTCTTGTGTTTCAAGCTCCTGCGATTTCCATTTTCTTACCCAGAACACACAGTGGCCAGTCCTCCCTCCCGCTCCCCAGTGAAGACTAAGGGACCCAAGTCGCCTCTGCCCAGCCTGGCTCCCAGCCCCGTCCCATGAAACCATGTTCCCCCACCGGGGCCCTTTGTGGGCCATGGAGCCCTTGGCAGTCAGCTGATACCTAAGGTGATAGTTTTAAACACTTAAAAATAAAATGCTTACCAGCCAGGTGCAGCAGCTCACACCTGTAATCCCAGTGCTTTGGGAGGTGGAGGTGGGAGCATGGCTTGAGGCCAGGCTGGACAACAAAGGGAGACCTCGACTCTACAAAAAATAAAGAAATGAGCTGGGTGCATGCCTGTGGTTCCAGCTGCTCGGGAGGCTGAGACTGGAAGATCGCTTGAGCCCAGGAGGCTGAGGCTACAGGGAGCTGCTATGATCACATCACTCCGCTTCAGCCTGGACAACAGAGCAAGACCCTGTCTTTATTAAAAAAAATAGTAATAGCAAATAAAATAAAATGTTTAGATTAGCAAAGGAAAACAATCACATTCAAATATAGGCTGGGTGTGGTGGCGTGCACCTGAAGTCCCAGCTACTCAGGAGGCTGAGGCCAGAGGATCAGTTGAGGCCAGGAGTTCTGGATCAGCCTGGACAACATAGAGAGACCCCCATCTCTAACTAAAACAAACAAAACGGCTATGAAAATATTTAAAAAATAAATGTGTGATGCAGCAATGTAGACAAGCAATGTCTTCCTCATCCATGCGTTCCACAGGGTTGAGCAGTGGCGCTGATGAGACGGCAGTTTTGAAGGATTGATGAGCAAATCCGCAATTTCAAGACGTCAGCAACAACTGTGTACGTGAGGGTGCGGGACCTCCGTGACTTCTTTACTTTTTTCTTTTGAGACAGAGTCGCGCTGTGTTGCCTAGGCTGGAATACAGTGGCGGGATCTCCGCTCGCTGCAACCTCTACCTCCTGGGTTCAAGTGATTCTCGTGCCTCCCGAGTAGCTGAGATTACAGGCACACGCCACCACGCCTGGCTAATGTTTGTTTTTTTTTAGTAGAGACAGGGCTTCGCCATGTTGGCCAGGCCAGTCTCGAACTACCTCGGCCTCCCCAAGTGCTGGGATTACAGGTGTGAACCACCTCCTTCAGCCCGTGTGACTTCTTGTGGCTTCAGAGCGGCAGGAGCTGCTGAGAGTGCCGGAGGCTGGCTGCAGCCTGTGCTCACAGGGGCCTCACTTCAGTCGAGCTGTGCTTGATGAAGAGAAAGATCTTCGTTCTGCATCAGGCTCACAAACCCTGAATTCTAGCCCTAGGCACTACAGGGTCTGTGGACCCCAGGTCAGCACACCTATGTATTGGTTTCCTGAGTTTCCTATGACAAATTTCTACACGTTTAGCAGCTTCAAACACTACACAAATTTCTCCTCTTCTAGTTCCAGAGGTCAGAGTGTGAAATGGGTCTCACTGGGCTGAAATCAAGGTGTTGGCAGGGCTGAGTCTCTTCTGGTGGTTCTACAGGAGAATCCCTGTAGATTTCCTGGCCTTTTCCAGCGTAGACACCACCCACATTCCTTGGCTGGTGGCCTCATCCTCTGTCTCCAAAGCCAGCAGTGACGGTGACGGGTGGAGTCCTCCTCGGTCTGCCCTGCTCTTCCACCTTCAACAACCCTGTGATTCCACGGGGCCCACCAGAGAATGCCTGGACCGTCGTCCCACCTCGAGGTCCCCAACCTCAACCACACCTGCATAGCCTTTGATCACGGAAGGTCGCATACCCCTGGGTGGCCATCCCTGGGGGGATTCTTCAGCTCGCTTCATTCTTCTTTCTCCGCTTGTCTCTTTCCTGCACTTTTGGGGTGGTTTTCACTCCCTGGGCTTGACAGTGTGTCAGAGTCACAAGTGAGCTCAAATTATTTTCTATTTCTCAACTTATCAAAAGAGCTCTTTTTATAACAGAATTAAAATGGCTGAGATCGGGACCTCTGGTCGCTCGTACAATCCAAGCTGAAGGCAAAGCCTGCCTCTCTCCAGCTCCCCCAGCCAGGCAGGGCCGTGGAGGTCTGGCTGCACCCACCTCCCCGGCAGAGCCCACCTGCCTTTGCCCATTGCTCTCCTCCGAGCTCCTGTCTCTCCATGGGGGTCCAGTCCCCACCCCTCACCGCTGCCAACCCCTGCCCCCACCAACTACCTGATAACCTTCCTTGGCAAAGACCGTCACCCCATCTCCAAGGCTGAGATGGTCCTTCCCTCCGGGGCACCGCAGCGTCTGTGGTGATCTGTCCGCTTTTTCCCGGGGACTCTATGCCGGCTCTGATTCCAACAGGAGCCGCTTCTGGGGAGGCTTTGTGGCTGTTTCCACCATTTCGTACTTCTCAACCTTGGGGAAAAGAGTGAAACCTCTCAAGAGCTGCTGGCACACCTGTATCTGGGGCTCCGGCAGCCTCCCAGCCCAGCTTGGCAGCCTTGTACACTGGATGCAAGAGCAGGAAAATAGCAGGTCCCAGAGAAAGGCTCCCAGATGAGACCAGGCTGTCCTTCACGGCTCTCCCGGCGCGCACCTGCGCGGAGGGCAGCAGAGAGGCAGCGCTTCATCCAGGAGTGCCGCTCGGTTCAGGGCTCTGAGCAGAGTGTCCGTGACGCCCACACACCTTCCCTGCACTGCCCTTAAGGTTCCCCATATTGGCCGGGCACGGTGGCTCACGCCTGTAATCCCAGCACTTTAGGAGGCTGAGGCAGGTGGATCACCTGAGGTCAGGAGTCCGAGACTAGCCTGGCCAACATAGTGAAACCCCATCTCTACTAAAAATGCAAAATTATCTGAGTGTGGTGGTACGCGCCTGTAATCCCAGTTACTTGGGAGGCTGAGGCAGGAGAATCACTTGAACCCTGGAGGCGGATGTTACAGTGAGCCTAGATCACGCCACTGCACTCTAGCCTGGGCAACAGAGTGAGACTCCATCTCAAAAAAAAAAAAAAAAAGAAGTTTCCCCATACTACTGGGAACAGAGGCCAAAATGCACCAGCAGGCAACGGTACTGGGGGAGGAAAGGCTCAGCCCCTCTCCAGGGGACACTGACAGGCTCAGTCTATGCTGTCACAGGTCCCCAGCAGCATCGGTGGACAGCTCCTGGAGCAGCAGGGTACACACACCTCAGTCTCAGCTGCAAAGACAGAAAGACACTAGCCCGTGTGCACGGCTGAATCCTGGCCTCCACATCCTAATCCCTGGAACCTGTAACATGGCACCTTACCTAGGGACAGGGACTCTGCAGATGTGACTAAGGTAAGGATCTAGAGGTGAGAAGAGTCTCCAGGGTCATCGAGATGAATCCATCAAAATCACAGGAGTCTCCATCTGAGGACAGCTCCAAGAGATTCGACTAAGGAACAGGAATAGGAATTGTGAGCCTGGAAGCAGAAGGCTGGAGTGATGCGGCCACAAGCCAAGGGTTGCTGGCAGCCACCAAAGGCCGAGAAAAGCAAGAAATGAGTCCTCCCTGCCGGGCATGGTGGCTCACACCTATAATCCCAGCACTTTGGAAGGCTGAGGCGGGCGGATCACCAGGTCAAGAGATCGAGACCATCCTGGCCAACATGATGAAACCTTGTCTCTACTAAAAATACAAAAATTAGCTGGGCATGGTGGTGCGTACCTGTAGTCCCAGCTACTTGGGAGGCTGAGGCAGAAGAATCTCTTGAACCTGGGAGGCAGAGGTTGCAGTGAGCCGAGATCCAGCCTGGCGACAGAGAGAGACTCCGTAATACAAAAAAAAAAAAAAAAAAGAAATGGGCCCTCCCTTCAGGCCTCCAGAGGGAAGCAGCCTTGTCACCACCTTGTTAGTCCACCAATGGTCATTTTGGACTTCAGGCTTCTAGTACTCTAAGAGGATTTACTGCTGTGGTTCTGAGCCGCTACGTGTGTGGCCGTTGGTTACTGCAGCCTCAGGAAACTAACACAGCTCACATGGAAAGCTGTGCTCTCATCCCCTAGGCTGCAGTCCAAGTGGTAAATTGGGGGTGCAGCAGAATGTGAAAGTGGGGAAGAGCCTGCTACTCCCTGTCAATAACCAAATGACCGGATTGGTCTCCTGTGCCAGGATCTTTCCTATGAAGAGGGTGGTGACCTTGCTATGCAGCATAGACGGGTATGTCTATGAGGGCAGGGGCTGCATAGGGGCCCACGCAGGTATTGATGCCAGTTTGCATGATGGCATTTGCCCCTGGGCTCAGTGTCCCCTCATCCTTTGGCTTCAAGATGGTGATGAGAGGCTGGGTGCTGGTGGTAATCCAGCACTTTGGGAAGCTGAGGTGGGCGGATCACCTGGGGTCAGGATTTCAAGACCAGCCTGGCCCCCATCTCTACTGAAAATACAAAAATTAGCCGGGTGTGGTGGCAGGTGCCTGTAATCCCAGCTACTCAGGAGGCTGAGGCAGGAGAATTGCTTGAACCTGGGAGGTGGAGGTTGCAGTGAGCCAAGATCACACCACTGAGATCACAAGATCATGCCACTGCACTTCAGCCTGAGTGACACAGGGAGACTCCATCACAAAAAAAAAAACCTGGGCGCGGTGGCTCACACCTGCAATCCCAGCACTTTGGGAGGCCGAGGCAAGCGGAGCACGAGGTCAGGAGATCGAGACCATCCTGGCTAACATGGTGAAAACCCGTCCCTAGTAAAAATACATAAATTAGCTGAGTGTGGTGGTGCCCGCCCTCGATCCAGGTGTTCAGGAGGCTGAGGCAAGAGAAATAGCTTGAACCTGGGAGGCGGAGATTGCAGCAAGCCGAGATTGCGCCACTACACTCCAGCCTGGAGACAGAGCCAGACTCTGTGTCAAAAAAAAAAAAAAAAAAAAAGTTGGTGACGACAGCTCTAGGAAAAGGAAGCACCGTGAAGAACAAGGATTCTCTCGAGCCGAGCTGGGTCGCCGAGAAGTTCGGTAAGACGCTGGACAGCCGCATGCAGCCCCTTGGTTAAGCCGAGAAATGCAGCCCCTGCTGGCAGGAAACGTGGGGCACATACACCACGAGTTTTGGGGATGCTACTCGCTTCCGGCTGTCTGGCACCTTGCGGGTTAGCAGGCTAAGGGATGCCTGCAGCGAATCCCCGAGCTGTGAGCTGCACGTGGCGCTGGGGAAGGCTGGGTTTGTTTCTGCAGTGGCTGCGAGGGTCGTGCAGGCCTGCCCCTGCCAGCGCTGCCGCAGGACGCTCAGCACTGCCTGCCCTGGGAGCCCGCGTGCTGTGGCCGGTGCTGTGGATCTTGCAGACACCAGGTCACGCAGCCCAAATGCAAGTGGCCGCTGTGGTCACCTCGAGCTGCTATGACAAACTACCACAGACCGGGTGGCCGAGCGACAGAGGTTTATTCTCTTATAGTTCTGAAGACACAAGTCTGAGATCCGGGTGTCTGCAGGGTTGGCCCCCTGCGAGGCGTCTCTCCCTGTGTCTTCATGTGGCCCTTCCTCTGTCCTTGTCTGTGTCCAGATTTCCTGGTCTAGGATATCAGACCTACTGGATTAGGGCTCAGCCTAGTGACCTCGTTTTATCGGAATTCCCTGTTTAAAGACCATGTTTCCAAAATACAATCATAATCTAAGGTACTGGGAGTCAGGACTTCCACATAAGAATCTGGGGGGTGACAGCTCAGCCTGTAGCAAATATTAGCACGGATTTGGCTTTTGTAGGCAGCCGTCAGGTGCTAAGCAGAACCGTGCCTGGGCTTTCCCTGGCAGTCAGTGTGCGCTCACAGCAAAGCCCCACTGAAGGGGCCCGCAGGGTGGACTCAAGGTACATGAAGTCCCAAGACATGACTTGAATTTCCAGATGGAAGCCCTGGGCTCCCCAGAACCAGAGGGAGACCTGCCCCCTCGATGAAGACAGCGGCAAGTCCCACGCTTCAAGTAACGCAAGGAGCAGCCTCCATCGTACCTGCTTTAGACGCCAGCCCTGGGGGCAAAAAAGATTTACCAGGGAGCTGAAAAGCTGGCAAATACAGGACACAGGGAGATGCCCAAAGTCGGGGGGTGGTGGCAGGGCTCAATCTGGAAATTCAGTCTCCTCGGCTGAGGAAAGTAGTGACTCCTGGCCAGGACACCGGCGCAGCCCCGCGTCGTCCCCAGCTGACCTCGTGAAAGCTGATGAGTGACCAATGCCTGCAGGTGGGGCTGGAGTAACAGCGGCACGGAATTAAGGGGCGATCAGGCTGCACCTTGATACTGGAATTCATAAGTGGAGGAAGAAACCCACCCTGCTGACGGGTAGAGAAGAAGAGAAATGAAAGACACAGGAGAAGGCCAGGTGCAGTGGCTCACACCTGTAATCACAGCTACCCGGGAGGCTGAGATGGGAGAATCGCTTAAACCCGGGAGGTAGAGCGTGCAGTGAATGGAGATCACGCCACTGAACTGCAGCCTGGGCAATAGAGCGACACTCTGTCTCAAAAAAATAAATAAATAAATAAGACAGCAGAGAGCGCCGCGGCCAGAGGGTGTGCTGATGGAATCTGCAGTGTGGATTCGGCCTGCGAGACGCTGGGGACTGTCAGTGCCTTCTTTGAGCTTCGTCTCCTCCCGCATTGCCTCCCCTGCCCCACACTCAGGAGGGAAAAAGAGTAAAAAAATAAGCATGCAGGTCAGTTACCTTTTGGGAGCTGATTTACATTTTAGGCACGTATGCAACAGGTGTTTCTTACCTGCTTTGGAACCAACCCTCACCTTAAAGAATATTTCTCGATAGATTGATGCAGAATTCACAACAGACTCTTAGATTGTGGTGATGGTTTCATGGGTGTGTATTTATGTCCAGATTCTTCAAGTTGTATACATTAAATAAGTAGAGCCTTTTGTACGTCAGCCACACCTCAGTAAAGGGACGTAAAAACTCAGTCGGCTACGAAACCATTTCCACTGCCCATACTTGCCTTACAGTGACCTAACGCCTGTCATAATAAAACCCTCAAAGTGGCAGCCACAGCGTCTCCTGACTTCTCCCATCGGCATGCGATAAACGTGAGCCGTGAAATACGGGAACCGCAGTCAGCAGGAAGAGCTCGCAGAGCTGCGAAACTTGCCAGCCTCTGATGATCAAGCCAGTACCTTGCAAAGAATACATTGCTATGTTGACACTGCCTGTTTCCCGAACACCATGGCCAGGCCCTGCTGTCTGCGGCTTACACAGCTTTTCAAGCATGCACAAAAATGTTGAGGAGAGAGGTAGAAAGAGATAGAGAAAAAGAGAATTGGCTTTAAGATATTTAAAAACAACCAACCCAGGCTGGGTGCTGATATTACAGGCCGAGGCCTGAGCCTAGGAGTTTGAGACCAGCCTGGGCACACATGGCAAAACGCTGTCTCTACCAAAAACACAACAACAACAACAACAAAAATTAGCCTGGTGTGGTGGCATGCACTTATAGTCTCAGCTACTCAGGAGGCTGCGGAGTGAGGATCGCTTGCGCCTGGGAGATGGAGGTTGCAGCGAGCCGAGATTGCACCACTGCACTCCAGCCCGGGTGACAGAGCAACATGCTGTCTGAAGAAAACTCCCAAAACGAACAAGAAAAGTCCCCAAATTAAACAGCTTAATTAAAGGCCGACAAAGGTAAGACTGGAGACCTCATGAACTGTTCAGTGTTCCAACATCCAGCATGTCTGAAAACTTCGTAACTTCGCAGGAAACACTGCACTGTGTGAGACATCCCCTAGTATTCGAGGTGATGATTAAGAAATCGGCATGGAGTATACATTCACTTACTGCCAAATCATTTCAGAAGTAAAATACACATTTTTTTCAAAGAATTTGTCTTTACAACAATGTGTAGTTAAAGCAGGATGTGGGTGTATTTTAACAATTTGCTGTGGAGCAGTGGGTGATGCCTCCACAAGTCAGAGGACCCAGTGCAGTGATGTCCCTGAGAAAGCTTAATACCAAATGAGCCACGAACGTAACTGACAATTTTCCAGTAGCCACATTTTAACAAATATAAGCAGGGGAAAGTTAAGTTCATTATCCAAAACAGCATCATTTGAATGTGTCACTGGTATAAAAATTAACGATATTTACATTAATTATATTATTTATAGTAATTCATTGATTCATTTCAAGAGCATGTGTTTAGTTAATTTGTTGGTTCTAAGCCTTTGAAATCTGCTGTTTCATGCTTTTTGTTTTTTCTGTTTTTTGGGTTTTTTGTGTTTTTTTGAAACAGAGCCTTGCTCTGTCGCCCAAGGCTAGAATGCAGTGGCGCAATCTCGGCTCACTGCAACCTCTGCTTCCCAGGTTCAAGCGATTCTCCTGCATCAGCCTCCCAGGTAGCTGGTATTACAGGCACCCGCCACCATGCCCGGGTTTTTGTTTTTGTTTTTGTATTTTTAGTAGAGACGGGTTTTCACCATCTTGGCCAGGCTGGTCTTGAACTCCTGACCTTATGATCCACCCGCCTGGGCTTCCCAAAGTGCTGGGATTACAGGCATGAGCCACTGTGCCCGGCCTGTTTTATGTTTACATCTCAATTCCAGCGGGCCACAGAGCCTTCAAAGTTACTAACACGAGTCTTAAAGTGACCTGTTTGCCACCACCTGGGATTCGTGTTTCCCAATCTTTCCTTCCCAAATCAGGGCAGGGATGATACTGTGGGGCAAGGGAGTGCTCAGAGGTCTCTATGCCACAGGTGCCAAGGCTTTGGTGTTCCACGAGGAAAAATCATTGAGGACATTAAGTTTGAAACAGAAAAATCAGGGTCTGACCTCTGACAAATTATCTCCTTTAGCATTTTCCAAGGAGGCCTTCAATCTTCCTACAAAGTGTTTCTCTCTCTCTCT
>NW_022437036.1:6649750-6856594 GCF_009761245.1 Sapajus apella
GCAATCTCCACTCCCCGGTTCAAGTGATTCTCCTGCATCAGCCTCCCAAGGAACTAGGATTACAGGCATGCGCCACCACAACCAGCTAATTTTGTATTTTCAGTAGAGACAGGGTCAGGCTGGTCTCAAACTCTTAATCTCAGGTGATCTGCCTGCCTCGGCCTCCCAAAATGCTGGGATTACAGGCATAAGTGTGTTATTTTTAAGATGTGTTTTTAAGACGATTATTCTAACGGCATAAGCAATGTTTTGATTCTACTTCCCAAATATCTTAAAAGCTTAGTAACAACAGCAAATGGAGCAGGGTGGCCAACACTTCTTTTTTTTTTTTTTTTTAATTGTACTTTAGGTTCTGGGGTACATGTGCAGATCATGCAGAATTGTTGCATCGGTACATACATGACAACGTGGTTTGCTGCCTCCATCCACCCGTCACCTATATCTGGCATTTCTCCCCATGTTACCCCTCCTCAACCTACCCAACTCCCGCTGTCCCTCCTCTAGCCCGGAACTCAAGTCTGTGAAATTGAACACAGAACAAACACGCTCCAATGTTGGCATTGGACCATTCGCGCCATCTGCTGGCCGAACGTAAGCACAACACCCGCCCCCCGGGGAAAGAATCTTAGCGCTAAGCAAGCTCTCCAGTCATCCTGGTCTCCGGACCTCTTCGTCCGGCCTGAATACCGACAGCACAGCCCCATTGAGCAGGAGACTTCTCATGGACGCCATCCTCACTGGCACTTATGGTAGCAGCTACATTTAAACTCTTCATCACAGGACAGCGGTGGGGGCTCTTTTATGCTTTAACTCTTTGACTCTTCACACAGCCATTCTGATAGCTGCTTTCAATGTCTCCCGTTTTACAGATGAGGTCCCTGAGGCTTAAAGGTTTAAATTACAGACTTAAACAAATGTTAAATCATACATGTTTGCTAAGTTGGTGACAGAGTTGGAATTGAAGGTGGGCAGTCCAATGCCAAGCACTTTTTTTTTTCTTTTTTTTTTTTTTTGAGACAGGGTCTCACTCTCGCCATCTGGGCTCACTGCAACCTCCGCCTCCGGGGCTCAAGCAATTCTCATGCCTCAGCCTCCCCAGAAGCTGGGATTACAGGCATGTGCCACCATGCACAGTGAATTTTTGCATTTTTAGTAGAGATGGAGTTTTGCCTTGTTGGCTAGGCTGGTCTGGAACTCCCAGCCTCAAGTGGTCCACCTGCCTCAGCCTCCCAAAGTGCTGGGATTACAGGCATGAGCCACTGTGCTCAGCCCCACGTTATTAATTGCGATGTTATATGGTTATTTCAAATATAATTAATATAATCACCCCTCCCATTTTGGGGAGACCTCAAGTGCAGTTATGGCTAGTTCTTGAGGTCACTGCAGCTAAGAACTCATCCTAAACCATATAGAAAGTGATGGGAACAGAGAAAAATCTCACCCCAGGAGATTAAAATGTCATATATACATACATATATTCTGTAATTTTGTGTCTCCACTAAAAGAAATGCTTATTGCAACAACTACATTCATTTCACAACCTGTGGATGGGTCATGAGTTAATCTGGAGAAGGCTGGTGTTCAAGAGCATGTGTTTAGTTCATGTTTTACAGAGCCCCTCCTTCAAAAAACTAACATTTTGGTTGACTAAGAAAAAATAATTTTCCTACATGACTCAAGAGATATAGGTGATGGGGAGGAAGGCAGCAAATCACACTGCCATGTGTGTACCTATGCAACAGTCTTGCATGTTCTTCACATGTACCCCAAAACCTAAAATGCAATAAAAAATAATAAAAATTAATTTATTGAAAACAATTTTTTTTTGAGACAGGGTCTTTCTTTGTTGCCCAGGCTGGGCTGAACTCTTGGCCTCAAGTGATCCTCCCACCTTGGCCTCCCAAAGTGCTGGGATTCCAGGCGTGAGCCACCATGCCTGGCCCTTGCTGTTTACCATCTCTTGGTGGTGGTTTTCTGGTGAAAGCCAGTGAGCTCACTGCCAGCAAGCTGGGCACTTGCCACACCGTCTTCTTCCTCCACCAGAGGATCCTCTGGTGTGAAGCTAACCCGAAAATGGGGTGAGGCAGGCGGGTTCAGTTGGCCCTTTGCTTGAGAGGGTTTTCACGGGCAGGCTCACACGCACACATGCACACACGAGCACAGGCTCGCAGACAGGTGCCCCACACAAACCCATAGCATCTCCACGCTGCTTCCATTATCCTGTCCTCAGGTTCGCAGGGGCAGAACAAATATGACAGCAACAGAGTGCACCTTCCTGCACACACCCCGAAATCCTGGCCGCCTTGGTTCCACAGCATCTTTACACCAGGTTCTTCCCACCAGGCCCTGTTCCCACAGTGAGTAACCAAGGAAGTGATGTTACAACAGACTGGGAAGAAAGAACGTGCCAAAACCAAGCAGAAAATCAAGGGCAAGGTCAGTGTTCGCGGTGGCATCCTGGTGGTAGGCAGATGGCAGGTGTATTTTCACTGCAAAAACCCTTTCCACTTCTTTGTACGTTTTTTATTTTCATAATATATTGAAAAAAATTAAGTGAAAGAACACAATTCGTCTTCTCCATGCTTTATATACTTTACTTTCAACGAAAGCAGCTGTTTCTAACAGGGTGTGCAGTACATCTTTAATGGCGGAATGACATTAAAACAAAGAGCCAACATTACACTAGTATCTTTTTGAACTAGAAGATGCCATCAAACTTATGAATACTTAATGAGCATCTACTGCATGCAACCTATGGGTGTCTGTGGAGATGAAGTTTAAGAGTTCCTCTAAAACTTCATACACATTTTAGGGAACATGAAAATAAATATTTTAAGAAGCTTAATGATTTCAGTGAATGTTCCCTGGATCCACATTAGCACACATGCAGTCTTGGGCAGCAGAGAAAGGAGCCCCGGCCTCATATAGGATTCACATCCTGGGGACAGGAAGACCTCCCCGACTCCCGGGTTCTGACAGCCCAAGTCCAACCTTGGATTTATGCAAATGTTTTAAATTTGACAATTACAGTAACTATCCCCTTGGGGAAGTGGCAAGGTCCCATTCTGGGAAAGCCCGCTATAAAAGGCCTGCAATTTAGACTGATTTCCAGCCTGGCCCATCACTAGGGCTGGTAAAAATAGTGAAACTGGGGCTAAGCTAAAGCTGACAAGCCTATTCCCCCTCATACGAAAGTTGGCTACTGAGATAATCACGCTGGAATCTCCCCTCGCAGCAATCTTCTGCTTGCTAGATCTTCCCCACGTTAAGACCACGTCTGATTCACAAAGAGAAGAGAAAAATGAGCTGGAAATGGTTAACCTGAAAATTCAGATATTTTTTCTAGTGCACGTGCCTTTTTATCTCTAAAAATTAAGCTTTCAGGCTAAAAAACAGGGCTAGAGAGTGAGTGGGTCTGAATTCACTTGTGGCCTACAAAAGAAATGAAACCAGAGTGCAGGCGGTCTATTCCGGTAGAAAATTTTATTTTCACTGTCTTTTGTGAGTAGGCAAACATATCTTACAACATTATCAATACTAGAATTTTACACTCAGCAAGTCAGATTTCACACATTAGTCCCAAACAGTAAGACCCAAAAAGCATTTGAGATTACAGGTGAAAAATACAGTGACACTCAAAAGTCAAACAGTAAGTGGAATTTCATTTTGAATACTTACCCATCAGGAATTTTAAATTACACAAAATAAAAAAGCAACAGCCGAACAACCACTACTGAGGGCATGAGTTCAGAGCAATTCCCATGCAGGGGACCTGCGTTCTAACTTGAATGTCACACAAGTGTCACCCACTTGGGCCTTAAGAGGCTAGCTCACAAATGGCCTGTCACCCAGCACAAGCAGCAGTCCCCATTTGAGTCACTCAGAAATCTGAGCAGCAGAGCCAGAAAGCACTGAGGATTCTGAAGATGAGAATGAAGGAAGCAAGGAAAAACACATTCAAACTCTGCCCACCAGGGCTCGCAGAGGCTGCCGTTCCTCATGGCAGAAGTGGGCACAGCTTGGGATTCCCTTTCCCCTAAGGTTTCTGTGTTCCCCAAAGGGTGTCTGAAATCTCAACTCAAAGCCCCACGCTGATGCTGAGCAGGATTCACGTTCCTGAGGTTACAGGGTGGGCAAGGGGAGAGAAGGACAAAGGAAACTCGGAGAGCAATCTGCAAAAGACTTTATTACAAAATATAGCACAGGGCTCACAGACAGTTTTCCAATATTCTCTAACACATACACTGCTGAATGGAGCACTGCAAAATACCTGGCAGTGCCCACAACCTAACATCTATAATAATTTCAACCCCCTTAGAGTTACAGAAAACTCTGCACGCGGCAGTGGAGCGGAGACGGCAAGGCGCCGCCGGGCAGCTGGGCTCTCGGTGCCGAACAATGACAGCCTTTTCTCCAGGGGTTCAAATCCATGTCCGTGGCTGACAACCCAACAAGGCTGGGACCCAAACTGGTACAGAGGTGAGGCAGAGCGGACAGAAACAACTCTGGCTGAGCCAGAGTCTCGGCCACTACTTCTTATTCCGGGGCTTTAGCTCTTCAGCTGCATTACGCAGGAAAATGTAATTTTTCTTCTGGGGATTATAAAATTCATGTCCCTAAAAAGAACAAAAAACACCAATGATCTTATTATTCAAAGGAAAGTTAGCAGTTTGTGCTTCTACGTGAAGTCCTGTGCTACAATTCTGGAAGCATCATCTCTTAGAGAAAGAAAACAAAGTCAAATGTTAAGCAGAAGTTCAGTCCTCAGAGAGAGGGCTAAGGGCGTGTTGGTACCAGCCTGTCATCAGTGTCCTGCTGAGAGTCTTCACAGGTTTGTGTTGTCAACACTGAGCTCCCTTTTAACACCCCAGGACTGTAGCCAAGGTAACTGCTTTGGGCCCCTTTGTCAGAATTAGCTCTGACCCGAGGTTTCACAGAAGGGAAGACAATCTGACCTGCGAGTTATCTTGGGGATGAAGGAGACGCCCCACTCCACATGGAAGGAGCCACAGACATGGAGCGCCGGAGAGGCACGCATGGTGGTGAGCAAGCCAGAGGCAGGTACAGAAGCGCGCGCATCTCCCCAGGCCCACACTGGAGGGGATGCAGGGCTACATGGCATCCAGAAACCCCCAAAATCAGGATAAGGCCAGACTACAGGGCAGTGAACGGCAGACAGGGGCCTTTGAACGTTATTCCCCAGGGAAAAGGAAGCTGCAGGCAGGTCAGTGATGTGATCAGATTTGAGTTTTAGGAAGAGAAGCGAGTGGGGTGGGCAAAGCAGACAATCCAGGAGAGACAGCAAGCAGGAGCCGCAGGTGGGCCAAAGACCTGGAGGAGGGAGGTGGGGCATGGTACCGGGTGCACTGTCACCTATACTGTGACGACAGGTTTTTATTCTCTTCCAAACAGGCACGCCAAGAAAGCTCTAGAAGTTTTGATCAACAGTGACCACTAATTCTCATAATATACAAAATGTAGCTTTTTTGAACAGTTTCTTAAGCAGCAAGCTAGTAACATCAATCACACGCGATCATGACTTTGTACTGGAGAAAACTGTCCTTGACTAAGAACTATGAAAAACCCCTGAAGCAAATTTCTCTTTTAAACTAAAAAGATTCTGACTTATGTAACCCCCAATATAAGTTGATATTATTGCTTGGATGAATCAGATTACTTCAATTTTTATTTATTTATTTATTTATTTATTTTATTTTATTTTTTTTCTTGAGACGGAGTTTCACTCTTGTTAGCCAGGCTGGAGTGCAATGGCGCCATCTCGGCTCACCGCAACCTCCGCCTCCCGGGTTCAGGCAATTCTCCTGCCTCAGCCTCCTGAGTAGCTGGGATTACAGGCACGTGCCACCATGCCCAGCTAATTTTTTGTATTTTTAGTAGAGACGGGGTTTCACCATGTCGACCAGGATGGTCTCGATCTCTTGACCTCGTGATCCACCCGCCTTGGCCTCCCAAAGTGCTGGGATTACAGGCTTGAGCCACCGCGCCCGGCCCTACTTCAATTTTTAAACAGCGCTCAAAGAAATTAGCTTTCTCACTGTTCTCAATTTACTACTACGTTTTTCAATGCTTATAATACATAGAGTCCCTCGTGTCATTTAAGTTAAAATGCAGAATTCTGATGCGGCTGCCAGGAGGAGTATGCAAAGAGGAAATTCGGTGAAGAGCCCGACGGGGGAGCTGAGGCCTCGGGCTCCACACAGGCCACAGCCTGTCCAATCTCAGCCAGGAAGAACCAAAAAAGTACACTCTTGTCACAAAACTGAGTGCATAGCTTACACAGGTGAATGGATAAATAAATGGCACACCCTACCAGGGAATACTACGCAGCACTGAAGAGGAATGGACGAGTGATTCACTCAATAGCATGGGTGAATTTCAAAATCCTTATGCTGAGGGGAAGAAGCCAGGGTGTGGGGAAAATGCAGCATAGGGCAATGTTTATATAAAATTCTAGAAATGCAGACTAGTCCACAGTGCCAGAAAACAGATCCACGGTTTTGTGTGTGCCCGTGGGAAGATCACAGTAATACACACAAAAACCTTTCAGGGAGATGACTGTGGTGATGGTTTCATGGATATTTACAGATGTTGAAATTGAACACACTACACTTATTGAGGTGCATTTCAATTGCACCTCAATAAAGTTGCTTTTAAAAAAAAGAACAAAGCTGCATGGCTCACACAGTAAACCCTCAAAGAGGGAAACACAGAAGCAGCAGCAGGCCTGTAGGGTTAGAAGGCTAGGAGGGAATCAGCTGGACTTCTGCATCTAAGTTCAGGGCCTCCGGAAGACTCAGGTGCAGCCACGCTCCTGAGACTGGGAAATACCAAAGGCCAGAATCAAGGGATGTCTCCAGTCACTGGCTTGTGTGGCAGCAGGTGTCTTGGGAAGGCGAAGCGCCTGTCAGAGCCCTGTGGTGGCCCCCAAGGCTGAGACGGCGGGAGGCCAAAAAGGCAAGAGAGTCCCAAAGACAGGAGCTGGCAGGAGAACAGGTACCGCAGCTCGAAACAGAATAAGCCAGGACACGGCTAAGCAGCAGGGAGGAGAGCTGTGTGGAAGACGAAGAGATGGGTGCGTGCCCGGCACAGAAAGAAAGGAAGCTTCTGGACTGGATGAGGAGGACATGGCCACAGGGACTCTGAGTACAGCTCCAGGAGGCCAGAAAGTACATGGCAGTGGACCGAGGAGGGGACAGAGCACAGGGAACCAAGAGGGCAGGTGCTGACACCACTCTCTGGACAGTCTTAACACAGAGGGAAATGGGCTCCTTGAGGCTTCTGTGCTTAGACAGAGGGGAGGAACTGGTGGACGGGACAGAAGACAGCAGGAGAAGGCCCAGTAAAGAGCCGTGAGCGTAGAAGGAGGCGGGGTCAGCAAAGACAGAGAGAGGGCTAAGGGCGTGGTTGGTACCAGTCTGTCGTCAGTGTCCTGCTGATACCAGGTGAGTGGGAAAGACACGGTGGGCAACCGGAAGCCCCTCCTATGTGAAGCGGGCAGCTTTCCCATCAGAAGCCAGGGCAGGGTAGGGAAAAGTCTAGAAGACTGCTGTGGAGCAAAGGGCAGAGGGGGGTGGAAGAGAATGATGAAAACCACAAACACAATGATGATGCCCTTTCCAGAAGAGCTGAGCAGTGGAGAAACACGCAGGCTGGCTGAAAGCCAACACACTTACCACGGGGTTGGGCACCAAGTACCTGAGTCTACACATTTCACCATCATTCCCAAATGCCTCAAAAATGCAGCCACACTCCTGCCAGCTCCTAATGCCCCCTACCCAAACCATCCAGCCAACCAGGCAACCAACACCTCCCAGGCGAAAGCTCCACGGCCTGCCCTGCCACCCCCTCCCCTCTATTTCCTTCACAAAGTACAGCCCCCAGCTTGCCTGTGCTTCTGTACCCAGCAACACAGCAGCCCGTAATGGCCACTGGCCAAGTCCTTCCTGTGTCCTGGGTTCTGGCCAAAGGCTGTACTGAATCCCCAGAACCACTGGAGGAAGCCCTGCAATTTCCCAACACAGGCAGGGAACGGTGACCTGCCCAAGGACACTTGTGCACCTTGAGAAGAGTCACAACTCAGGCCTAGGCCTTCTGAACCCACAGCCCGGCTGTGCCGCCTTGGGGCACACAGAGCAGGCCCAGGAGTTCTCACCTTTGACCAGTCGTAGCTGGAAGCGTACGCAAATATGTTTCCATTGTGATTGAAGCAGCAAGCTGAGATGGGCTGATCTAACTGTTCAGAAGTTTTTAGTTTTGTTCTGGCATCTTTGTCCCAGAAGCTGAATCTACCATCAGATCCCACAGTCGCAAGGGTGCCATGAACAGGATGGAACGCGATTCCGTTTACCTGCAAGGATTGACACACACAATGAGAACCCGACAGAGGGGGCGGAGAAGGTTCCACCCACGCACACTTCCTGCTAGAGTTAGGAAACCAAGCGCACAGGCACATTTCATTCCAGCTGCTGCCTGCTGATCACAGGAGAAGCTACCCAGGCTTCCTCCATAAATGCCAGCCCAGAACCTAATCTTGCCTCCTGTGAGGCCTGCACGCCAGTGGAGTGAGCGTGTGGGCAGCAAGCAAAAAGGAGCAGACCTCAGGAAAACGCTTTTTTTTTTTAGCAAACAGAGTTAGTCTGAGCTGTGTGTGTGAGCTGTCTACCAGCACCCATAAGGGAGGGAGAAGACTCTCCGCAAAACATCGTAAGCTTGCCTTCAGAAACAAACACACAACGCTGCTAGTCAGGGGTAGGTTAACCCCGAAAACTGAAGCCCACGGCACAAGCCACTTATCTCAGGACAAGAACACACACAGGCTCTTCAACGATGAGTCTTTTCTGATCCCACAATTACTCAACCACCTCCAAGTCTAGTTTCCAGATGTGTTGCTAAGTTTCAAGTGTCTAAAAACGTACCGCGTAGATGTCTTGAGGAGCTGAAGTATTGGTTCCATTAGATCGATGACATTTAAAGGTAAAATTATCTTTGGCACTGAAAAACAAAGGTTCATGTAAGTCTTCCTTGATTAAAAAAAGAGTCTCAAGTGAAATCTGCAAGCTGACAAGAGTCACACTTACGGGTTCGGGGGGTTGATATAGTGAATAGCAACTCTCCCCTCGATACTTCCCAGGGCAAAACCAGTAGGCTTGTTCTGTTTGTCTTTAAAAATAGCCACACACCGATGCTACAGTTAAAATAAAACAGAAACATAATCACAGTGTAACCTAAGATTTCATGACTAACATGAAGATAAATCATTTACCCCATGTGTAAGTTTTAGAAGAACCAGAAAAACACCACTTGAATATGACACAAGGATTCTCATTTCCCTGTGTGGTAAGCACTGCTTTTTAACTCCTTAACAGCTCCGTCTAAGCAATGAGTTTATGACTGCACAGCCCGTGCTCCTCCCCCTACAGCTGCTCACTCTCCCTCTGCCACCTGGCAAGGCTACATTCACTCCAGCAGAGCCCCCATGGGCTGCGATGCAGGCACTGGCCTGGCCTAAGGGGAACGGGAGGCGTCCTTAGCTAGGCAGGTGCCCCTCGGGAGGTCATCTGATGTTTCTGCGCCTCTGCCTCCACAGCTGGAGGGAAGCAGGCTCTGCCATACCCGTCTCACAGGGTGAAGGGGACAGTGGATGCAGTCAGTGGCCATGCTCCACACAAGTGAGACGCTGCACTTCACCCAATGTTGAGCTTGAGGGCCCAAGGGCGGGTCTCCACTCTACAGAACAACCCATAGAGATTCCACTACCCGGCCTTCTGGGCAGAGGAGCCGACCACCCAGAGGAGAAGCCAGCTTCAGAGTTATCACTTCTTTCTTCCAGTAGTGGCAACCTGGCCAAAACCTGGAGGGCCACCCCACCCCCCGACCTGAGGTGGCCATCTTAGCTTCTGTGTGAGTTTAGGGGGAACCCAGCAGGACCCAGGCAGGGGCTAGGCAAGACAGAAGGAGAAGCAGCCCCTGGCACTGTAGCAGATGCCAGAGATGCACATTTCCTAAGTACGAAGGAAAATGGCCTGCTCTTTTATTCCTGTGCTGCTTGCTCTCCCACCTTTTTAAAAATAGCCAGACCACTACTTTTGTGAGTACAAAGAAAAAAGGTAGAGCAGAGAGACAAACATCTGTAAGTTCTTGGATGACAGAAAAGGCCATGGCTGGTCCTCAGCACAGGGTATACTACATGGCACACACACCAGGAACTGCACAACACCAGGGGTGTCACTCACACTAAGAGCCACATGCAGTAGCCCTGTGTAAAGGCCAATGACAATGAGTTCTAAACAACAGAGAGGCCAGGGTGCTAGCACCGGGTGGCAGGAAGTTCATGAAGTCAGATGAGACCAGGTTTTTTGGGGATTCATCCAAAAGGAAATGGAGAGGCAGGGAAGGGCTTAGACCAGGGTCTGGCAAGGCCAGTGGTGCCACTTACAAGAAAGAGCCCCTGCCTCGCCTCCAGAGGATGCCTTAAATGAGGGCCATGGTCTAAGTGCTTATTTTGTTGTATTGTGGTAAGAACATTTAATATGAGATCCCCCGCTTCACACATTTCTAAGTCGACATCATTGCCGACTCTAGGTACCATTGTGCACAGCATATCCCTTGAGCGTTCACACCCCGCTTCGCGACACTTCACCCCACTGATTCAGTAGCTCCCCATTTCCCTCTCCCCCAGGCCCCTGACGACCACCATTCCACCTTTACTTCTGAGTCTGACTGTGCTGGATGTCGCATTTCAGAGGAGCCATGCAAGTTTCTTTTTGTGTCTGGCTTATTTCACTTTGCATAATCTCCTTCACGGTCACCCACACTTGTCACGGGCGACAGGATTTTCCTCCCTAAGGCTGCACAGCATTCTGCTGCACGTACACACCTCATTATCTGCTCACGTGGCTGCTGTGAATGGTGCTGGAAGGAACACAGGAGTACAAGTCTCTCTTCAAAATCTCCATTTCAATTCTTTCGAATCAAGACACATAAGTGGAACTGCTGGATCATACAGTGACTGTTTTTCATGTTTTGAGGCCTCCAGTTTTCTGTAACAGCTGTGGCATTTTGCAACCCCCCAGCAGTGCGTGAGGGTTCCAGGTTCCCCACACCCCTCCTGCACTTGTTCTCTTCAGGCTTTCTGATTAACAGTGGTCCTGGCAGATTGGAGATGGCATCTCATTGTGGTTTTTATACACCTGCTGGATATTTGTATGTCTTCTTTGGAAACATATCTATTCAAGTCTTTAGTCCATTTTTCATGTCACCAGTTTTCTTGCTATTGAGTTGTGGGGGTTCCTTTTGTATTCTGGAATTAATCCCGTGTCAGAAATAGTCTCCAAATATTTTCTCCCATTCCACAGGCTGCCTCTTCACTCTCGTGGCTCCCGCTGCTGTGCAGGAGCTGTCGGTTTAACACAGGCCCACTGGGCCAGTTTTGCTTTTGATGCCTGTGGTTTTGGTGTCATAGCCAAGGATTTACTGCCAAGACCAATGTCATAGAGTTTTGATCTAAGTGCTTTCCAAGATTTGAATTAGATGTGGCAGGAGAGAGGAAGAAAAATAAACAGATTCCAAAATAATTTCAGGGTGGAGGGAAGCAGACTGAGGATGAATGAGGCAGGAGAGGGAGAGGTGAATCAGGGGTGACTTCAAGATTTCTGGCTATCACAAAGAAGACGGAGGTCCCATTGAATGGGCTGTGATGCACATCAGGAGGAACAGGCCAGAGGTGGCTGTGAGGGGCAGGTTCAGATCAAATGTTCACTCTACAAACATTTACAGAGCGCTTTCTACATATGAGATCCTGCTCCAAGTGCTGGGAAGTAGCAACAAATATAAACCAAAATCTCTGCTCTCAAGAAGTTCACATTCTAGTAGACAAAACAAGGGAAATATTTGGTATGTATATGATATCCACACATACATATAAAATAGATGGTGCTGGGGAAAGTGGCCAGGGAGGATCCTGAGGCAAGAGTTTGAATAAAGAGCTGCAGAATGTAGTCTTGGGTTTGGCGTGGGGTACTGCAGGCTTAGATGCCTGGGAGACACATCGAGGAGCTGTCCAACTGGGTGTCCACGTCAGGAGCACAGAAGTGAGGTCTTCTGGGGATCCAAGTCTCCATCCACAGGGCGTGACTTGGGAGATCAGGTTGTGCTTGGGTGGAGGAGGCAGAGGCTTGGGGAGATGTCTGAGGAACGTTCACTTCAGCTAAGAGTCAGCCAGGACACAGTAGCAGCCACAGAGGTTGTGGGTAAGAGGCTGCAGGACAGCAGCCAGGGGAAATGTTTCGTGT
Source organism: Sapajus apella (assembly GCF_009761245.1). Taxonomy (NCBI): domain Eukaryota; kingdom Metazoa; phylum Chordata; class Mammalia; order Primates; family Cebidae; genus Sapajus; species Sapajus apella. The sequence goes on from NW_022437036.1 coordinate 6,662,062, forward strand.
AAGAACAGTGAATGGGGCTCTGTTGCAGCAAGAGGATGGTTGTCCAGTGTCCCCTGGAATTACCAATGAGGATGCCATTGGTGGTCATGCCAAGAGCAGTTCTGGTGGAACAACGGGGGCAAGGGTCTCACAGAGCAGAGTGAGAAATGAGTGGGAGGTAAGGGAACAAAGACATTTCATGCAAGATGCCCCACTTGCATGAAGGGGAGGGAAAAGGGACCCAGGCAGTACTGGAGGAGGATGTGGAGGTCAAGGGAGATATGTTTTCTAGGATCAACTAGACTTGAGCAAGTTTCAGTGCTAATGGAGAGGTACTAAGAGGCAAGAGACTGGAGAGACCGGGGTATGGGAAAAGGGTGATACTTTGCATACAGTTCCTAAGAAGGCTGGAGGGCATGGGGTCCCACTACAAAACTGGCCTTGGAGGATGGTTTCCACCTCATGGGGGAAAAGCCAGGGGAGGAGGCACGTATAGGCAGATTTCTAGGTCTGGCAGGAGGAAGAGGAGGAAGTTCCCACCATTAGCTTCTTTTTTCTCTGAGCAAGAGCTGATCTGATTGGTGGAGACAAAGACTAAAGGAAGGAGAAGCTGACAAGAGTGCATGCCCAGCAGCTCTGTGGCAAGTGGGGGACTGAGCTCTGGAGAAAAACCCAGCAACCGTCTAAGCGTGATGCAGGCAGCGGTGATGTCGGAAGCTAGGAATTTACAATGGAACCAATCTATCCAGATGTGTAACTTTATTCTCAAGGAAACCAAAATATTTTGCCCCTAAATAGACTTCTCTGACATGTTTCAAGATGGCTATTCAGAAGGGCTGGATATAATAGCTAAAAAGCTAACTTTTGGGGGGAGATTTGCATCTGCAGAGAAAATCGGCATTGATGCAGCCAGGCTTTCTCCAAGACCCTTCCCTTGTCCTGATTTAGGGAAGATTCACAGGAGTCTGATGCTCTGAAAGGTCTCAATTCTCTCTGAGGGTGCTACCTGTGGGGTTTCCTCCACATTAACAAGACCACCTTTGCTACGCATACCTCTTCTCTCCCTCCCATAACCTGTCTTACCAAAAGAACCTGATTTACCATGAGAACCTGTTTTGGGCCATGCTCTGAGACCTCTTCTTTCCATGACTGTAAGATGGTATGGAAGCATCAACCATATTGCCTTTCTTTTAAGATACTTGTAAGACACTGTGCACGTCAATAAATCTGTATGCCATTTCTTCTATTAATCTGCCTTGTTTCCTCTGGTTTTCAGTGACCCCTCTTCAGAGGGCAAAGGAGCAACTTTCCCTTGGCCCCTACAATTCAGGAGCACTCAGCCATCCAGGGGTGTGTCTGAAGACATAGGTTCAGTTCATCTGGGATACCTCAGTATTACTTAGTATTTACCCACTAAGTGTTTGTGTTTATATCCTGAAATTTACCCTCCTTTGAAAATACTTATAAAGTTTTTCAAAGTACACTTGTGTTCCAGATGTGAACACAATCTTGCACACAACAGGTGCTAAATACGTGCTTCCTGGTTTGACTTACGACACACCTGATGTTTCAGTGGAGATTCTATCCTCCTGAATTCAGAAGGCTGATTCTCTAGTTGATAGACAATCAGGCCCCTCTCTGCAGTTGCCACCACAGCCATGGGGTATATCTAGGGAATAAAGGAAAACAGACATGCGCTTCAGGTGAAGGAGGGCACTGTTTTTACACTAATGTATTTCATCAATTAAGTCTGAGTTTTAATAATCCTGTGATTAATGTTTCACTAAAACTTAGAGAAACAGTATTTGAAAGTAGACCATTCATATATTTTTAAAAGTCTCATGTTTTAAAACTATACTCAGGAACTAAGAATAAATAAAAATCCCCTATACCACCCCTTCAGTCGGCTGTCATAGAATACTTTACTCCAGTCTTTGTTCTCAGCATTATACTTGGTACGTAGCATATTTCTGTACAAATCATATCCTTTACTCAAAACATGTTTCATAAGGCCCATGTCACACACTTTTTTAAGTACCAGCACTGGCTAACATCCCCTCAAATGAACCCACCACAGGGTTCATTTGTCTTTGTCTTGGTGGTCCCTTAGGCCACTTCCAATGTTTCACCGTATTACATAAAACAAAGACCATTTGTATCTTTGATTATTTTCCTGTGATAAATTCCTAAAAGTGGAATTATGGGACTGTTGTTACAAACCTTAAGATGTGACTATACAGATAAAGAAAGTTCAATTTTTTTTTTTTCGAGACAGTCTCACTCCGTCACCAAGCCTGAAGTGTAATGGTGCAATCTCAGCTCACTGCAACCTCCACCTCCAGGGTTCAAGCAATTCTCGTGCCTCAGCCTCCCGAATAGGTGGGATTACGGATGCACGCCACCATGCCTGGTTAATTTTTGTATTTTTAGTAGAGACAGGGTTTTACCACGTTGACCAGACTGGTCTTGAACTCCTGACCTCAGGCAATCTGCCCTCCTCGGCCTCCCAAAATGCTGGGATTACTGGCATAAGCCACAGTGTCTGCCTGAGAAAGTTCAATTTCTATCCCACTCAGAGACAGTCCCCAAAGACCTGGTACCACCCCACAAAGTTACTCCAAGTTTTTGTACTGCATGAAGAGGATATGATAGGTATTACACTAGAGACGGCATGTAGCTAACTGCATATGTTCAAATGAGTGGCAGGAAAATTTGACATCTAGCATTTAGTACTTTTAGAAGAAACGCAGCACAAAAGTTTCCTGACTGAAGACAACTGAAACAATATGAACTCTATCCTTTATATCTATTATTAAAGTTGGCAGGATTTTCATATTACCTGCTAACTGCAAAATGCCACAAGGTGAGAAATACCTATTTTGTTTTTTTTAGAAGGGAAATCATATTAAATTGAAATCCCTTACCACATCAGCACAGTAGCACCTTTCGGGGAGTTGCAAAACCATCATAGGATTTGATGATCGAGTATCCCAAAACTAAAAGCAAAAAGAGAAGCCAGTATGTGACCATTCAGAGCGGAAGTTCAAATGGTGCAAGAATAAATGTGAATCCTGACGGGGCCAAACAATGCCTCCATCGCACGTTATACCTTTAACGTCTTATCCCAGCTCCCAGTCATCACACAGCTGTAGTTTGGAGCTTTGATCCAATGGATGGTTTTAACAGGAGCATCATGCTTTCAACAAGACAAAAACAAAACAGATCAAGGTAAATGTAACAATGTGCTGAACAATTTTAGTTGTAGCAATTCGAAGGGAAGGAACTAATTTAAATACTGAGGTCATACCAAACATAAATCAAAAGGTATTTAGCATTTTACCAGTGCTTCCTCACTGACAGTTTGCATGGGTCTCTTGCCAAATCCCATGTTGAGATGTAATCCCCAGTGCGGAAGGTGGGGCCTGGGGGGAGATGTTTGGGTCATGGGGGCTGATCCCTACTGTCTTAGTACAGTCCTGACGATAGTGAGTGAGCTCTCGCGAGATCTGGTTGTTGCAAAGTGTGGCGCCTCCTCTCTCCCACAGCTCTCCCTCCTGCTTTTGCCATGTTATGTGTCTGCTCCTGCTTCACCTTCCACCGTGAGTAAAAGCTCCCTTGGGAGTCCCTAGAAGCCGAGCAGATGCCGGCGCCATGCTCATACAGCCTGCAGAACATGAGCAAACTACATCTCTTTTCTCTATAAATTACCCAGTCTCAGGTATTTCTTTATAGCAATGCAGGAAGGGACTAATACATCCATGATCAAAATAGTCAATTTAACACAAGGTATCTACGTTTCATTCTAGCAAACTTTAATTTTTTTTTCCCATAATTAAGACATATGTGTGAGTGAAGGTAAGCTCCTCCTTAGGGAGATACTCAGAAATAGCAAGTAGGGGATTCCACCACAGCTTTACCCACTAAGGTAACACGAATTAAGAGATCAAGATGTTTCTAGTACACAGTACTGTGATCTGAGTATGCAGTGCCTTCCTGAAAATGTTTTAGTATTGTGCTCTTCCTAAAGCCCCCTTAGCAGGCTGGACCCTCTGGTTCTAGGTTCTTTTATCTTTATTGCTTCTGCCCTTGGCATTCTTCACACAGTTCCTGCCAGCGGTCCCTAAGTAATGATAAAAGCTCCCCAAGTGTGGGGAAGTGTCCCTTTTACTCGCTGCTTTATTACTAGCTCCTAGACAGAACACTTGCTGAATGAATGAGTGACCAAATGCAGTTAGTAGAAGGCCAGCCATGCACAAGTATCAAAATGTCAAACCTGTGAATGTAAAGGACCACTGATGATGGCCTGTCTCTCACAGATTTTAATGTCACCAACTCCTTATGACTCCATCCATACATATATGAAGCCCCATGACAAAATAATCTGGACACTAGTTAAGAATGAGAATGGTTATAAAATTGTTTCTGTGCTCAGGAAGTTTCTGCTATATTGTCTAATTGATCTGAGAGTCTAACTGCATGTTTTATTACAATCATAATAATTATTTCACTTAAAGAGACATCCCAATCCTGGGTACCAGCTGTGCCCAGTCTTTCTGCAGAGGCTTCTGTTACCTGTGCGATTTGTATTGCTTGGTTACTGCTGAGGTCCCACATTTTAGCAGTCTTATCACACGATGCCGTAAATACTTTGCTCCCGTCCTAAAATAAAATGGAGAACATTTTGCATTTTAAGAAAAACTAAATCTCTAACTACATATACATTTAGATACTACATTGAACATATTGAGGCAAACTTCAGCAATCTTTATTTTTCCAATAGTTTGGGGACCAGCATATTGCAAACTACAGTGTCATACAAAAAACTCACATTCAGCTATTTTGTTATTGATTTATTTTTCTAAGAGAGAACATATAAACAGGATTTTAAAAATCAGAAGTCACAAACTAGTGAAAACAAACTCTTTCTCTTGTCCCTGATCCCAGTTCTCCTCTCGGTAGCAACCATGGGCCAACCTAAAATTTTTTCTTATTTTGATAAACTTAAAGCCTTCAGAAAAGTTGCAAAAATAATGCAAAAATATACCCATAAGCACTTCACAGAGATTCACCAATTATAAACATTTTGCCACATGTATCTTTCTCTGTATATATATAAAAAAGGTAAATCTGTAATCTCTAATTACCTTTGTACAGTCCTATCTAATAACACTTCGAAATACACGCAATAAAGCTATGCCAATTTACAACTATCAAGGCTCCTATTTAAACTGTCAAATCGATTTAAAAATTAGTAGTCACTGTGTGATGGTTTTTACAATATTCACACAGAGAACTCAGAGTAGGTCTTCTCTGTCGCTGTAGCTTGAAAGCAGCTAGACATATTACATCAATGAATGAGTGTGGCTGCGTTCCAATAAATCTTTATTTACAAAAATAGACAATGGGTCAGATTTGGATCAGGGGCCATAGTTTGCTGAATCTTGGCCCAGTCTATTTATTACATTTTTGGTTCCAGAGCTCAAAAATTTATCACCATTCTCCTCTAGCAAAAACTTGTTCCACTGAAGTGATTTCATTTGAAAGAAGAGATGAAACCTCCTCAACATCTAACTAACTTAAATTCTAACCACTCTACTGAATTCCTAACATCACGTTGGATTAATCTATTACTTAATGGAAGCCATAATGTTAATATAAGTAACATGAAGACATTCTCCATTGCATAAGCTTACATCAGACCGGAGTAACCCACTGACAATTCACAGTCCAATATTAATAAATGATATAATAAACACCCGATTATTTTCACTGTTAACCCAATAAAGGCATGCTCCAAGGAAAGATTACAAAAAGTAAAAAAAAATTCGGCAAATCTTACCTCACCTGTTTACCAAAAACATCACCTCCAGCATGACCAGTATTAGAGGCACTTCCCCCAGTGATAAATGTCCCACGGCCACAGAATCCCGACCGTGCAAAGGCAGCATCATCACTTTTCCCTATATATGGGGACTGTATGAATGGCCACATGAAGGTTCACCTGTCTCTTACTTTCAATCAGTGAAATGGACCTATCCATGAAGAGGCGTCGTATATAAACAAATGAGACAAGAAGACCCTATGGAGCTTTAATTCATGAATGCAATTAAAAACTCAAGCCTACAGGCCCTAGCCTACTATCCCTGCGTTAAAAATTTTGATAGGGGTGACCTCGAAGCATAATTCAACCTCCAAACAACCTAAACCAAGACCATACTAGTCTAATTGAGTTATTACACATTGACCCAATATTTTGATCGACAGAATAAGTTACCCTAGAGACAACAGCACAATCCCATTCTAGAGTCCATATCGACAATAGGGTTTACGACCTCAATGTTGGATTAGGACATCCTTATGATGTAGCTATTAAGGGTTCCTTTGTTCTACGATTAAAGTCCTACATCATCTGAGTTCAGACCGGAGTAATCCAGGTCAGTCTCTATCTATTTAACATTTCTCCTAGGACAAAAGGACGAGATAAACAGGGTTCACTTCATAAAGCACCCTCACTCCATACATGATGCTATCTCCATCTAATAAATCATCACACACCCTACCCAAGAACTGGGTTTGTTAAGAAAGCAGTGCCTGGCAATTGCATAAAACTTAAAACTTTATAATCAGAGGTTCAACTCCTCTTTTTAACAACCTGCCTATAATTAACCTTCTCCTGCTCATTATTCCTATTCTTATTGTTATAGCGTTCCTTACACTCATTGAACAAAAAAGTCTTAGGCTATATACAACTAGGCAAAAGACCCAACATTATAAGTCCCTATGTACTGCTTCAACAATTTCCTGATGCAATAAAACTTTTCACCAAAGCACCCTTGCGGCCCCTAACATCTACTATTACCCTTTAAATTATTGCTCCAACCCTAGCACTCTCTATCACTCTCCTTTTAGGAACTCCCCTCCCTATACAAAATCCTCTAATTAATTTTAGTATAAGCCTCCTATTTATACTAGCCACATCACTAGCCACATCAAGCCTAGCCGTCTACTCTATTCTACGATCAGGATGAGCATGCAATTCAAAATACACATTAATCAGCACATTACGAGCTGTGGTCCAGATAATTTCATATGAAGTCACCCTAGCCATTATCCTGTTATCAGTTCTACTGATAAGCGGCTCATTCAACTTATATGTACTCATCACAATGCAAGAATTCCTCTGACTGCTCCTGCCATCATGGTCCCTAGCCATAATATGATTTATCTCCACACTAGCAGAAACTAACGGACCCCCTTTTGATGTAAGAGGAGAGTCAGAATTAGTCTCAGCCTTCAACATCAAATATGCCACAGGCTCATCTGCACTCTGCTTTATAGCAGAATATATGGATATTATCACAAATGCCCTAACTACTACTATTTTCCTAGGAGCACCACACACTGTACATTCACCAGAACTCTATACCACAAATTTCATTACCAAGACCCTTCTTTAACCACTCTATTCTTATGAATTTGAATGGCATACCCCCGATTCTGATCCGACTAACTCATACATCTTTTATGAAAACACTTCCTACCACTTACACTAGCATTTTCCATGTATCTCAATGCCTGTCCTAATTTCCAGCATCCCACCCCAAACATAGGAAATATGTCTGACAAAAGAATCACCATACATTAACGCAACATGCTGAGTGCAATGGTTGCACCCTACAGATTTTCATTTAGATGGCTCTTGTGAAGGCAAAACTATAGGGACAAAAACCTTATCAGTGGTTTCCAGGGGCTGGGAGCTGGGAAGGATTTGATGACAAAAGGAAGGAGGAGAATCTGGAGGCCGATGGATCTGCTCTGTATCTTGAACACAACTCTATGCATTTCTTAACACTCACAGAACTGTATACCAAAAAGGTTCAATTTTACAGCAGGCAAATCAGTCTCAATAAAGCTGACTAAAGGAACAGGTACAAGGCCTCAGAAGGGGCCTCAAGGCTTAGCTCTTCAGCACTGCAGTGTCTGCCTGTCACCAGGCCCCTTTACATTCTTGCTACTGTTAGGTTCAGCCACCAGCAGCAATGGCAAGAGAAAGGAGGAGAGGCTGGGGTGTTCACCCCTGGCTCCCCTCACCAGGCTGAGGCTCCTCTACAGCTGTTCATCCCCCGGCTCCCCTCGCCAGGCCGAGGCTCCTCTAGAGCTGTTCATCCCCCAGCTCCCCTCACCAGGCCGAGGCTCCTCTAGAGCTGCTCACCCCCTCTGCAGCTGTTCATCCCCTGGTTCCCCTCGACAGGCCGATGCCCCTCTACAGCTGCAGCTCACGCTGTGCTCCAGTAGCCCCACCCACTGCAGCTTGCCACAGGTGTTTTACCTTCCCGCTGGCTTCCTTGTAAATTGTCCCTTCATCATTAACTCTCCTTAACCACACACAAAAAATTTAATACAAGAAAAGCTTTCAGAGATTGGCTAACTAAAGCCAACATTAAGAACATCAATAAATTACTATGTTCATGTTTGGAAACTTAGAATTCTTACAATGTGAACACGTACGTGCTATTTATGTTTGGATTATTAAATATTCTAAATTATACTGTACTTTAAGTAAAAGAGAACATTAGAAATGGAATGGAACGTACGTCACTCCAGCAGACATCTAGCACAGGCCCAGTGTGCATCTGCTGGGCTTTTGGAATGGTCTGTCCACTGTCTTGAACTTCCCAGCAGCGAACCTGTAATAACAAGATGATTCAATGCAAACAAAGCAATTCACCATGTATTGCCTGCAGTTAACACCTAATAACTAACGGGTACAACTTAACCATACACAGGCTTCTCATAGCAACCTAATCACTTAACTTCAAGAACAAAGGAATTAAAATTTCTATGAAAGTAGCTGTTTTCTTACTCCTAAGCTATTAAATAAATTCTATTGCTTACACATAAAACTGCAAAGAATTTTCTCACTGCATCTATGAGATACGTCTTCTAAAGTAGGGTATCACTTACCCATTACCATTCAGAGAATCAAGACCAAAGGAGAAACTTACCTCTTTTCTGAATACTTTTTTATGTTATTTCCCCTCAGTTAAAAAAGTAATACATTTTAGAAATTTGTAAATATGGCAAAAAAATAAAAATCACCCTACAGACAACCACAGCTGATGGTTCTGTGTGTTCTGTCCTCTTCCCATGCACGTATGCTTTCTGGAAGACACTAGATTTCACCGTCTCTTCACGTTTGCAGCTACACCTTTCCTCACCTGCATCGCCAGCCTGCTCATCTTTAAACATTCCAATATTTTTTTAAAGCAGCAAATCAACTGAAATCCTTCTAGAAATTCTATGTAGAAAGCAAGGCTTGCTCAACCTTGACTACCATCTTCCCTCCTGTTCCCCTAACCCCTGATGCCCCTGTGCTGTAGGCCACAGTTCCAAAGCTTTTCCAAAAATTTCAAACGGTAGTCCATCATACAAATGTACCATAAATTGCCATTACTATTGGATATTACCATTTTCAAAATTTTCACTAGCATTATGGCTTTTTGTGAGGCAGTACCAGGCCTTGGCTAACTAGAAGTGTGGGCCGGAGCCTGATTGTGGGTGTGCAGCCTCTGGCTTTGCCACTCAGATCTGTGACCCCAGGCCAGTTATTCTACTTCCCTAGCCCCAGCATCCTGATCCATAAAATAGAGACCAAGTACACAATGCTTTGGCTGTTATAAATGTTAATTTAGACAATGCAGACGAAGTACATTATCAGATTTCTTCCTCAAGTTCCAGAAGGGGTATCAATGAGATAAAGGGTATAAGCCTAAGGATTTTTGGTAACTATTACCAATTATCCTGGGGAAAAGCGCTGCCGACTTACACACCTACCAGCCGCACAGGTAGGGTTTCCGCTTATCCTTGCTGGCACTATTATTCTCTTAAATTTCTAATTTTGTTAATTTAATAGAAAAAAAAGAGTCTTAGATTTGCATTTATCTGATTACAAGTATGGCAGAATGGTTCAAGTTTATTCTTATTTTTGTGAAGTCCCTTTTTACACTCCCCTTTGCTTATTTTTCTATCAGCATTTTCTTTTAGTAAATTATAATTTTTTGGTATATGATGGGTGAATATTTAGGCAGATCTGTGCTATTATTTAATGTTGAAAAAGTCTCACACATGCCTGAGGAACACTGTCAGGATGCCAAGAAGGGAGTTTGCTGGTGTGTACCACTGAGGATAACATTCACTCTGGAGGAATATTACATTTGATTTGAGAACAAACTTCAAGAGACTAAACTAAAGTAGAAAGTTTCAAGCAACACGATTGTGCTTTCCTAACAAAAACCAGTGTAAGAACAAATAATGTCTCCCATTCACAAGGGTTTACATCCTCTAAACTGATTTATTTGAAAAGGCCATAAATAAGTCTAACTGATTCATTTGCCTGGGAAACAGTGGAGCTAAAGCTAACCTTGCCCAGACAAAGAGAGGTGCTTTATAGAACATCTATTTAAGGAGCACTTACATCATTAGCCCACGATCCTGCAATAAGAAAGTTCCCCGGCAAGGTCGGTGGGCTAAAGGACAGACAACCAATGCTATCATCAGGAGATGATGTCACTTCAATATCCTGGGGGAAAAAAGTCAATGTTAAAATGTATGCATAATCACAACTTAATTCAAAGCTGTTTTCTTTCTCACTAATTACCTTACGGTGGCCTTTTCTTGTGCTCGAGAACTAATTGAATTAGATCTTTCCTTGCTTTGATCAAAAAGAGGAATAAAAAACAAGCTAAAGCAGCAGCACCACCAGGACTAGCAGCAGCTGCTAACGAAATGCCCATGGCCTCGTTTTCTACATGACCAGTCCACTCTGGCCGCACAGTGCGTGATCACAATTCTCACCTGCCCTCCCCTCTCCCCAGCCATGGGAATTCCGAGTCAAGAGTCCCGGGCCCGGCCGTGGGAATCCATGCTGTAACCTGCACCTTGGGTGATTCTGGAGACCCAAGAGGACACTAGGACAGGGGACACATATTTTCTGGGCTCCAGTGTTTGAGAAAGATGAGTTAGACAAAGTTTCAAAGCTTTCGCCCCAAAGGAGGCTCCCAAGTCATCTCAGATTCTGTCCTTGATCCGAGTAACTCTGCCCAAACTCTTCCTACAAACCCTGGGAAGCTTTACGTGGTACCTTCATAGGGTTGTGATTATCTGTGGTTGTGCTGCCAAACATGCTGGTCCCACTGGTTCCAAAACCTGACGTTGTTCCAAACAGACTCATTTTGACCCTAAAAAGTAATGAAAAATGTTAAGGATGGGTTCTTTCTTAAGTAACATCACTGAGAGGCAATGTAAGAGAGTTAAGTCGCAGAAGGGAAACACTCAAAGTGGCCTGAGGCCAGGCCTTACTCTTCAGACAAGATCTATATATGCAACGAGCAGATTGCTTTTAAGAAACAACCTCCTATTTTACAGTAGTTTTAGGTTTTCAGAAATTGTAAAGACAGAATTCCCATAGGCTCCCTATCCAGTTCCCCATATTATCTCATATTAGTATGGTCCATCAGTTACCATTAATAAATCAGTATGGACCCACTGCAGATTATCTTGTAGTCATCAACTAAAAAATAAATGCACTCATTTTTTACATGGAGACACTGAGCTGCGCACGAGGAATACAACAGTGACCAAGATCGCAGGTCCCCATGCTTTCAGGTTTCTACCTAGTGGGCATTCACTTTCTTCCTCATTTTTGCATTCTGGTTTAGGTCAGTATCTATTTTTTTATTTTTTGAGACAGAGACTTGCACTGTCACCCAGGCTGGAGTGCAGTGGCTTGATCTTGGCTCACTGCTACCTCTGCCTCCCAGGTTCAAGTGATTCTCCTGCCTCAGCCCCGACGGGTAGCTGGGATTACAGGTGCACGCCACTATGCCTGGCTAGTTTTTGTATTTTTAGTAGAGACAAGGTTTCACCATGTTGGTCAGGCTGGTCTCAAACTCCTGACCTCATGATCAGCCCACGTCAGCCTCCCAAAGTGCTGGGATTACAGTGCGAGCCAACACGCCTGGCTAGTTAGGTCAGTACCTGCATGAAGTTACCTAGAACAACCAGTCCAGGCAGCAAATCAGCAATTCTTTGTAGAAGTTTTAAAAAGGTCTGGCCTTGTGTTTTGGACGTTTACCCAGCAAGAAGCTCTCCCACCCTGGGTTTTTTCCGGGTATTATAGTCGAACAGGCCCACGGGGGTTTGGATAGGGCCTCTGCCACTCAGGAGTTGGGACTCTGATCTCACCAGGCTTCATTTTCCTGCTCTGCAAACATAGGGAACATTAAAACCTTCTCCAGGGCTGCTCTGAGGATCAAAGCAGATTACGTAGGAAATAAACGCACAGTGTCTAGTGCATAGTGGGTAAAATAAATGACTTTTCCCTGCTTTCTTCCAACTCCCCGAGGAGTTACATACACTGAAGCTACATTTCATTTCTGTTACCTGTTACACTGAGAAGTCCCCCATACCAGTCCCCTCTCCAAAGGGAGCCAAACGGCTAAGTGACATCCTTGCTAACAAGAAAACACAAAACAGAGAAACTGCAAGGAATTTTGGGAAGGCATTTGAGCTTCCCCAGCTTCAAGAAAAGTAAGTGCAGAACAAAAGGTCAGAGCAACAGCTACAAGCACATGAATATCTTACTAAATGTGAGAGGATGTGGCGCTTGCCAACCACATCTCTGCTCTCAAAACGCAGAGGTACCTGAAACACCAGTTAACTGCGTGAATGAACAAAGGAATGACAAGGCTTCTGCAATCACAGTCCAGGTGCTAGCTACGTGGCTTTGGGCAGGTCAACCTTGATTTTCTCATCTATAAAACAGAGACACTAACATCTACTTCACAGAGTTACAAGAACTAAGCAAAGCCACACACACACACACATATAGCTCCTAAAACACTACAGGCTCTTAGTAAATGTTACTTTCACCCTATCCCTTTTCCTCAACCTTCAAGATGGGAGAGAACATTTCTGCCGTTAGGGATGCACTTAAGGAAAAGAACATGGTAGGTGAGAGTCGTTGGTGTTAGTCAGCGTGGACCACGCTATGCTGAGCACTGGGAAGCTTCCAACCTTCAGAAGGCACAGGCACCTGTGGGACCCACCTAATCTCTTCCCGCTCTATCCCTCCTTGCTGCCCTCCAGCCCTCCTGGCCCTCCTGGCTTCCTTTCTCTCCTCAACACAGCAAGCTTATCCCTGCCTTGGGGCAAATCTAGTGCTGCTGTTCCCTCAACCAGGGATGAGTCGCTTCCCTCTCCCTATAGCTGCCTCCGTTTGAATCTTCAGATCCCAGTTCAAAAGTTGCCTCCTCGGAACTTTTTGGGGTGATGGAAATGTCCCAAACCTGCACTGTTGTGGTGTTTATGTAACTGCATAAAATTTCCAAACTCACAATGTACACTTGAAATGGCTCTTATGTACGTGATGTAAGTTATACTCCAATAACACGGTCACAAGTGTTCTTTTTTAAAGTCACCTCCTCAGAGGCTTCTCTGCCAACTTTAACATCCATAACCTTCCATCACATCCCCTAGCTTTCTTCACAGCACCAGTCATGACCTGGAATTTCTCGTTGGCACTCAATCTCTTCCCCACCACAATGCTGGCTCCAAGAGGGCAGGGACTTGCCTGGATTCTCCCCTTAATGTACACTCGGTCACACAGTACCGTGCCTAGCCCAGAGCGGCTGGTATCTAATAATACTTGCCTGGAGAAGTACTGCCTGTACAGTTGTACGTATATGCGTATCCAATAAATACTTGGCGGGTAAGACAAAAACAGATTGTTTCCGAGTGGAGTGCTACGAAAGAAATGAAGCAGGTTGACGTGGAAGAGGCTAACAAGGGGAAGCCCTTAGGGAAAGCGTCTGCGAGGAGCTGACATGTATCTGACGAGACGCCAGGCGTCTAAGGGAGGGGACAGAGGCGACAGACACTGCATTAACGCAATGCGACCCTTCCTGGGATCTGTTTCCCCAAAAGAAAAACGATGGATTAGGCCCTAGGTGACCCCTAAGGCCACTTCCAGCTCTGCCCTCACTTCCAGAAGCCACTAACGAAGCTTAGTCAACAGTCCCGCTCGCGCCCCAGAATCCCGCAGAAGCGCGCTCCTCAGAGGCAACCCGGCCTCCGCGGGCGCCATGGCGGCGGGTAACGGAGGGACTCGCGCGGCACGGGGCCTACCTGGGGGTCTCGCCCCGGCGGAAAGCGGCGGCCGGGAGCAAGAGGGTCTGAGGAGTTTGCGAACGGGCTCCGGCGAGGAGGGCTAGTGCGAGGAGCGCGGGCAGAAATCCGAGGAGCGCGGGCAGAAATCCCAGGAGCCCGAAGTCTTCTAAGCCGGCAGTAGAAACTGTTCTGACTACCGCGGAAGCACTGCGCATGCGCCCTGCAGCCACTTCCTGTGTCGCCCGGAAATCGTCGAAGAAAAAGGTCGCGAGGCGACAGCACATGCGCATAAACGCTTCATACCAGCAGTTTGCGAATTGGTCCAAAGTTGATGCAGCCGCTGCAAGTCGCTAAGCGACTGGTTTTATAAATCCTCAACTGGTCAGGCGCGGTGGCTCACACCTGTAATCCCAGCACTTTGGGACGCTGAGGCGGGCGTATCATGTGGGGTCAGGAGTTCGTAGACCAGCCTGGCCAACATCGTGAAACCCCGTCTGTACTAAAAATACAAAAATTAGCCGGGCCTGGTGGCGGGGATGCCTGTAATCCCAGCTTCTTGGGAGGCCGAGGCAGGAGAATCGCTGGAACCCGGGAGGCGGAGGTTGCAGTGAGCGAGACCACGCCATTGCACTCCAGCCTGGGCAACCAGCAAAATTCCCTGTCAGTCAATCATTCCGCGACTAGGGCTAGTGCAAGGTAGTTAGCTGTTTTCTCTTGTGAATTAATTATTGCATTTATCGTGTATAAACGTCTAAAAGATTCTGATTGCTGCCAATTCAAGTCCAGGGCCATCCTCTGAGAAGCTGCTCTAACGCTGCCTCCGAATGAGGCGAGGTCAGCGGCGAGTTTCCTGCTCTGGCCTCCCTGTTTGCTCAGTGGGGTACCCTGAGTCCACCTCGGGGCTCTTTGGGCCTTAGTTTCCTGCTGCATGGCGGGAATGTTGATGCCAGGGCTGTTCATAATTAGGGTCAAGTGAAATCACAAGTGAACTACTCTTACTAATAGAACATTCCATAGAAATGCTAAGGGATACTTATGACTCACACACATGCCCACTCCGAATATTTCGGCTGGTTGGTTCCCCCCAACCCCGACTTTTAGGAGTGTCTGAAGAAGGAAGAGAAGGAAAAGACAAACCACAAGGAAGGGATTTCATGAGATTGTATAGGATCCTCTCCTTCACTACTCAGTGTGGTCTTCGTGACTTGATCTCCTTAGGGGGCTTTAGGATCTGGAGTATCTTTTTATAAAATGAAGATTCGGTAGGTCTAGGATGGACCTGAGAATCCACATTTCTACGAAGCTCCCAGCTGAGGTTGCTGGCCACGAACCACAGTAAAGTACCAAGGCTGTAGATCAGACATTTAGAATCCTGGGCAGCATTTAAAAAACTGTGATGCTTAGATTTCACCCTCAGAGATGCTGATTTAGTAGGTCTGGGCTAGAACAGAGGGAGTTAATACTTTTTAAAAGCTCTCCAGGTGATTCTAAGACACAGCCAAGCTGGAGAACCTCTAGTCGAGGCGATGATGGTAATAATAGCTCTTTTGAGCACTAGATGCACCACCCTATGCTAAGTGCTTTAGATGTTTCATCTTCTGTCATTTCCAGAACAGCCCTAAAAGATAGTTATTGCAATCATCTCCATTTCTTAGATATGGGAAGTGAAGCTAACAGAGGTGATGTGACTTACCAGAGCTTGTGCAGCTGATACGCAGTAGGACCAGTGAGGTCTATCCTGTGCCTAACCCTCCCACCAGCAAAGCCTCAGAATCATCTCTGGTAAGTGCTTCTTCTTCAATTACCTTTTTTCATCCTTTCTCAATGGAGTCCCTCTCACTATCTTTCCTTTAAACTCTCAAAAGCCCTCCCAAAGCTCTCTCAAGTTTCAAGGCATATTCTGCCTTAGATACTGTATTTGTGTTGTCTAGATTCCAAGATTTAAAACTTGTATCTACTCGCATGTATACGCTTTGCAGCACCAAGCAGAGTATCTTACACGTGTTTGGTATTAATATATGTTGCGTTATATGGTTCCATGCCCAAGGTATTTTCCAGAAGCCTCTATTATGATACGGATTCCTCTATAATACTGGTTACTCAGCAGGCTCTATTCAACTAAATAGCCCACTGTTTAGGGCTATATAGTTGACAGACTTCTTTTGCATATACCATCAGTGGAACCACTGATTTGCTCACCCAAATATTATAACTAATATTCCAAGACTCTTATTACATGAATAATCTCATTTATTCCTCACCATGACCCTACCAAGTCATTGTTGTTATTGTTCACATTTTATGGTTGATGAAACTGAGATCAGGTTGTAACTTGTCCCAGCCACAGAGGCAATGAGTAGAGCCAGAACTGAAAGGCAAGCAGCCTGCCCCAAAACCTAACTCTGCACTTCCACAGGTGGCAGATTCTGGTGATTCATGTTTCCCCTGCTAGAAACAAAAAGGGAGATCAGTAAAATTTTATCCATGGGTGTGGTTATTGAACTATACAATGTAGGGGAAAAATAATTAAATAGAAAAATTAAATTTTGGTAGTGACTGTCATTCAAACTGGTAAACTTTTCTGCCGGTTTTACACAGGGAATATTTATGAATGATTACAGTTTCTATTTAATTGCTAGGTGAATAGAAACTGAACATGCCTATAATTTTAGCATTAATTAATTTTCATTTTGAAACTTTTTAAATTAAAGAGATCTAATATGTTGGCTTAAAAGTTTTGTGAATAGTTTGGTTGCAAAGAAGCACACATTAAGTGTAGCTTTACAGGGAATCGGGCATCCAAAGCTGATTAACAAAATGGATTCCTGTTGAGTGTATCATACAGAAACCTTTCTGGTTTTCCCCAAACTCTTTTGTTGTGTCTCAAGACCCCATTCATTAAGACAATGACTTGAAAACATTTCAAAGAAGTTTCCACCCACAATAGTGGAAGGAGAGAACAATGAACATTTGCCAGCAGAGGGCGACCTTGGCTTGTTTCTACAGGATTGTTCCCTGATACCTATCTGTGTAACAGTGAACAGAAGTTCATTTAGCAAACAAAAGCACACGTTTCTCAATATTTCACTACAAAAATATCCCATTGAAAATATTTTAATGTACATGCAGCTTAGAGAGTCTGTTCTTTTCAGCTGCACTGAACAAATTATCTACATCAAACTAGCAGTTCAACTGAGACAGTAAGGAAGTCACAGATGGAAACCCTGGAAGGTTTTCCCTATTTTTGTAAAGTACACTATGCTTTTTTCCCACATGAACTCATGACTTCTGAAATCACTGTATCACCAGTGATAATAATCAAATTTCTCAGAAAGCTGGGGATATAACAAGCAGCATTTACTTGTTAGGGTCATTATGAGGAGCCTTAAGAGAAAACCAAGAGTCTCTGAGCACCTTCTTGTTGTACTAGTTGTTGTTGTTGTTGTTTGAAACAAGGTCTCACTCTGTCACCCAGGCTGGAATGCAGTGGTACAATCATAGCTCACTGCAGCATCCAACTCCTGGTCTCAAGTGATCCTTCCACCTCAACCTCACAAGTAGCTGGGACTATGGACGTGTGCCACCACGCCCAACTTGTTTTTAAAAATTGAGATGGGGTCCCATTATTTTGTTCAAGCTGCTCTTGAACTCCTGGGTTCAAGCAGTCCTCCTGCCTCGACCTCCCAAAGCTCTGAGATTACAGGTGTGAGCCTCCATGTCTAACCTTGTTGTATTAGTTTTTGTAAACTTTAATTATAAAGACTCCTGGAGGGGAATATCACACACTAGGGCCTGTCAGGAGGTGGGGGGCTGGAAGAGGAATAGCATTAGGAGAAATACCTAATTTAAATGGCGGGTTGATGGGTGCAGCAAACCACTGTGCCATGTGTATACCTATTTAACAAAACTGCACATTCTGCGCATGTACCTCAGAACTTAAAGTATAATAAAAATAAAATTAATATTCCAATCTAATGTGCTTTCTTGATTAAAATTATGGAAATATCCAAATTAGATACAGTAGATGGTGGTAGATGGGATGGTTGTTATCAGTTACTATTTTGAATAGCTAAGTATTATGGTAGTCCTTTTTAGAAAGAAATCTTTAGAATTAGAATTCTAGATGGCTCCCAAATAGCTACTAGCATTAATTTTTCATCTTCATCTAATAAAGATAGGTAGTAATATCAAACTATAGTGTATTTTGCTCTCCTTCCACTTCCATTTCCCAAACAACTGGAAATTATTTTAAGTAAATTTGCAATAATAAACTTGAGATGACTTAATTATCCAAACTGGATGTGTCTTTTTCACATTTATTTTTAAATTTGAATGACTATTGTAGATTTGTCACTCCTTTCTATTTTGATAGTATATCCTAATCCAGATGTGTTGTGGCTTAAACATATTTTAAGTTAGTAATTTCATCCTTTACAAAGCATACCAAAGTTCAGTGACATTGTTACATGTTAAAGGAGTAAGTATGCTGTAAATTCAGAGGAAAATTTTTCTTATGTATAAGAATGTTTTTAGAATTTTGGATGGTCTCAAGAGTAAGTAAAATTAACAGTGAACCAGATACGTTCCCGACATGTTTAGTTCCTAAGTGACCAAGGAATGTAACATATTTGTTAGCCGTAGACATAGTGTCTGGGGATCTTATTTGACAGCAGCCAACAGTGAGACCTGCAGACCTCTCGCAGCAGTGTGCACACAGACCATACGTGAAGCACTTTACCTGGACCAGCGCTACCCAGACCCTCTGGGTTTAAGTCCCAGCTCTATTGCTTATTAGTTTTGTGACCTTGAGAAAGTCATTTAACCTTTCTGTACCTTTGTTTTCTCACCTGTAAAATGGGGTGATTTTTAAAAAGTACCTAGCTCATAAGGTTTCTGTGAAGATGCAATGAGTTATTGTTTGTAAAGCACTTAGAAAAATACCTAGCGCATAGTAAGTGCTATGTATGTACTTTCCTTCATTATTATATTACCTTACTTATTCCTTACTACATACAAGTTTTTGGGCAGGGCCAGCCTCACAGGTATCCAACCTGCGCAGTCACCCAGGAGCCCCAGCTAAGAAGGCCTTGTGCTTGGTTTAATTCTCTGCTGCCATCATCTTGAAATTTTGCATAACAAAGGACCCCACATTTACATTTTGCAGTGAGACCTACATTTTCTTGAGGTAGGGAGTATTATTGTCCCCTAATATCATTGGGGCTTTGCACAAATAACATCCTCAGTGTTCTCACCTGTAAACTATGGTGTAGTTACCGAGTAATCATAAGGTCCTTGGGAGAATTAAATGAGATACTGAATCAGCAGTGATTGGTATACACACGTTCTCAGAAATAGTATATATTTTTATTCTGGTTGTTACCATTTCTCTTTATAAAATAACTAACAATATTTCTGTGCTTCTATAAATTCTTATTCTTGCTTATAAGTACAAGAAACCTTCAGTGAAGTTAAAGGTTTACTGAAAGTCCAGAATAAAATCATAAAACTCAACTCTGGCAAAATTAAAATAGGTTTATGAAGGGAAAAGGTCACATCTTTACTGTTAGAGAAGTGCCTTATTAGAATCTGAGGCTTCTGTAGATCTTAAAACTGAAGAAGCTTTTTGTTCTATAGACCTAGGCTAGAGAAGTATTCAAGACCTTGAAAAAACTTTTCAAATAAATAATATTATCAATAAAAAGTAGGCTCAATACAAAATAAAGCAAAACACTGAAGACTACATCAACCCAAATATTTATTCATACTGAATTTTACTGACTTAACAAATGAATTAATGGAGTAAGAGCCCTACAATATAAAGGCAAAGGAAAATGTAAGAAGAAACTACCGGAAGCCACAATTCACTTGCAACATCTCAAATTCAGATCATTCATATTTTTGTTACCAGTAAGATACTTTATGCTTTAACATTATTTATATCATAGAAGGTAAATAAAATATTTTTGTAGGATGACATGTATGAAATATTATTTTTTCAAACATAATTTGAAGGTCAAAATAACATATTATTTTATAATTTATTTTAGAAGATAGGATAGAACTCTGTCTCTACAGAGGATAGACTAAGGCCTTCTAAAGAAAATTGGAGTATAACGTTTGTTTTAACAAAAAGGTATAATTAATGGAAAATTATTTTATTGGACCTTTACAGAATTAAGAATATAGTATGTTCTTTCCACATAGTATTTGCCAATCAAAACAAAACTAATGAAAAGCTCTGGCAATCAAAAGTTCTTCTGACTTATTTTTATATCCATCCTCCAAATTTTAGTTTGTTAGGTAAGTACACTCTAGAAAGATAATCTGATGATAGGAAAGTCAAAGCTTGAATTTCTGCCTTCATTTTAGAGTCTGCCATTATTTCCATCTGTCAATAAAAGTAAAATATACTCATACCAGAGTTCTTATCTGCATTTCTGTCAATTCAACAAACTAGTAATCTAGAATTGCTTTATTCTCCAAAACCATGGACAATACCCTTAAGGGTCAGCCAGAATATTCTAAAGCTGCTACAGCTAAAAGTATCTGGAGTGAGAATACTCTGTATGCTATCTTCATTAACTAAGAGTAGTCTGAGATCTTTATGATTTCTTCTTCCTTTTCTTAATCCCACAAACTATGACACAGCCATCAAGAATGTGTATATTAACCATGATAAGGATAAAAACAGGCCAGCTCCATTCACTGATCTCATCTATTAGCATTCATATGACTCAATTTCAACTATTTACTGCCAAGCAACACTTATGTTAGTCCTGTCATATAAAATTTCAAGAGATAGTTTCAAAATACGATGTGAATAGCCACCACTAAAGTCAAGTCAATTAAACATACAACACTTGAATTGTAAAAAGAAACATACTTCTTTTCTCCAAAATGGTTGGCAGGTAACATAAGGTCTCCTCAGGATACTGTCAAGTTTCATTTGG
Source organism: Sapajus apella (assembly GCF_009761245.1). Taxonomy (NCBI): domain Eukaryota; kingdom Metazoa; phylum Chordata; class Mammalia; order Primates; family Cebidae; genus Sapajus; species Sapajus apella. Next base: position 6,683,157 of record NW_022437036.1, read on the forward strand.
TCCCTTTTTGTCAGTGGAATCAAACTATCTTTAGGTACATTTAATCTGGAAAAGAGTACCATAAAAAAATCAGTAAAAAAGTGTTCCTGTAACTTGAATGTCATGTATTTTGCCTATATTTATTGTACTACTTCAAGAAACTCCTAAGTAAGAAAATTAGTACAGGTCTGCCTCTTACATCCAGGATTGAGGGAGTCTGTCATGTCTTAGACCAAAGGATTTTGACCATGACACACGTACACTAAATTGAACACGTTCATAGTGGAAGTTTGTGTTTCCACAGTAAGTAAGATTCTCAAGCTTTTGTTTTCCTTCACGTCATTCCCGGGGGATGATAACAGGAAGACAGATGTTGATTATGAAACAAATGCCAATAACACTACCATCATGTATATAGACACCAGCGAAGCTTAATAATGTACAGTTAAGTCTCTCAGAGCTTCACACTCTTCTGGCAGTGAACTCCGATATGCATGGCCAGAGGCTGAGATTCACTGAGGGACTGTAGGTTCCACTGAGTATTTAATTCTTCATAATTCATTGAAGATTCTGGGCCATGGAAGTTAGTCTCTCACTTTCATTACTTTGCACACACCCACACCCCTCCCCCCTACACATTCTTACCTATCTAGTTTTAAACTTGAAAAATGTGGAATATAACTTTATCATGGTATGTGTTTTAAAAATAGAACATGAGAGGTCCTGGATTTATGGTGTGGTTTACCTTTTGAAGTCACAAATCCTAGATTTCCCAGGAGAGTCTTTTTCAATGTGTCCATAATTGTGACCATTTGCCAGTGGAAGCTCTTGGACAGGGGTGACAATTTGATTGAAAGGGGAGCCTAGAGGATTTCCTTTGCAGCCAGGCTTCCGTAGCTACCTCAGTGTTTTTCCTTCGATCGTATATTATTTTGGAGTGGCTTCTGCGTGCACTGATAGAATTTATGAGATGCAGCTAAAGCTTCTTGAAACCATTCATCTTAATAATTATCAGATCTTATGTCTTGAATTTGTGTTAAAATGGTTTTTATACAAACAGATCACCCCCAAGGGATTTTGATCACGACACACATACACTAAATTGAACACATTAATTCACTGGAGTGTAAATATTCAAAAATAAAAAATGAAGTGTTTCCTCTTGCACCCTCATTTTGTGGGAGGTAGCTGATCACCCAAAACCCGTTCCCATTCCATATTTAGGAAACGAGCGCCTGTTATCAAGGATTGCTCACTGCTTAAAGAAATTCAATAAACACCTTCAAATTCATTCTTGCTGACCAATTACAACAGTGAGAAAACATTTTAAAATATCACATTAACAGAGATTAGCAGAGATGAAAACAAATGTTAATGCCGTAAGCTGAAAGGTGGACTCTTACTCTTCAGGGAAAGCAAGATCCTTAACCTATCCAGACAGCAGTCAAACCTTCAATATGGGGATCCCCTCTGACCCACCAGTTCTTCTGGGAATTCAGCCTAAGAGACTAATTAAGGATGTGTGTAGAGATTTAGTTACAAGAGACTCCATCAAAGCACTACCTATCAGAACAGAGATTTAGAATGGCTGAACAAACACTAGCACATCTAGAATTGAAACTCAGCAACAAAAGATGCTAAAATAAGAAACGTACATTATTGACATGGAAAAGTGATCATATTGTGTTGTGTTTTTTAAAAAGCAGATTACGAAATAACAAGAATATGACCTCAGTTTTTGTGAAAAAGTTATGCCTATGCACAGAAAAAAAATCTACAAAGGTAAGGCTGCTGATCCGTAGGTGATATTTAACTTGTTACTTAATATTTTTTCTATAATGAACATATATAATACACTTGCTGAGGTTCCCAAATTTTAATAATCTTAAAATGAGATTTTTCTTTTGATGTTAAAAATTTAAATCTAAGACAAAATTGATTCATATGGCAAATGATGTTGTCAATGGTTATGATTTAATTTGATTTAATATAGTGTTCTTTTTTTTGAGGCAGAGTCTGGCTCTATCAATCAGGCTGGAGTGCAGTGGCGTGATCATGGCTCACTGCAACTGCCGTCTCCCAGGCTCAAGCAATTCTTGTGCCTCAGCCTTTCCAGTAGCTGGGATTACAGGCAAGCACCACCACACCCAGCTAATGTGTGTATTTTTAGTAAAGATTAAAAATGTTGCCCTGGCTGGTCTCAAACTTCTGGCCTCAAGTGATCCACCCATCTCAGTCTCCCAAAGTGCTGGGATTACAGGCGTGAGCCACCACATGCCCAGCCTACAATGTATTGTACTTTTAAGTATAAAAAGTGTTTAACAGCTACTCAGGAGGCTGAGGCAGGAGATTCGCTTGAACTCGGGAGGCAGAGGTTGCAGTGAGCCGAGATCGCACCACTGCACTCCAGCCTGGGTGACAGAACAAGCTCCATTTCCAAAAAAAAAAAAAGTATATAAAATGTTTTAACCATAAGAGTAAAACAAAAAGAGTTTTGGGCTAACTGAAAGTGTAACACATTAACCAAATTCATGTGTTAAGTATTTTAGTAGTTGAAACAGAAACATTAATGAATTTAATTCATAATTATATAATCATAAGTTATAGTGGACATTATAAATAAAAAACATTAAGAACTTTTCCTTGTAGTGACTTTTTAGGCTTATTGTTACATATGACAGTGAACTGTCGTCATAAATATCCTAGTTCTGCTATACTATCTAACCTTTTAAGATCAGAAGGGAGAAGACCAAGCCATCGAATAGCTGGAACTGTGAGATGATGAGCTTCAAAAGACATAGACTAAAATGAAAAACAAAAGCATATTAGGTGAGGCTAAATTGCAGAAAACTAGCATTCTTGTTTTTCAGCCAAACCGTTCACTTATTAAGAAGGACAAGTACTAAAGCTGGCTGCACATGCCCAAAGCCCACAGAAGAAAGAAAATCATCAGGAGCTACACTAAGCTAGGCTTTCGGTGAAGGTGTAAAACTTCTCTGGGTTGGATGCGGTGGCTCACGCCTGCAATCCCAGCACTTTGGGAGGCCAAGGTGGGAGGATAGCTTGAGCTCAGGAGTCCAAGTTTGCAGTGAGCTGTCGCTGCACCACCGCACTCCAGCCTGGGTGAGAGTGAGACCCTGTCTCAAAACAGCAACAAAACAACTTCTATGTAGTGTTTCTGTATTAATTTTCTAAAGCAAACTATAAATGAAGCTCTTTGACCTACATTTCTTATTGTTCACAACTCCCCATCTTATACCCTGCTCCACCATCCTTTTCATCTGCTATAAATTTTACCATGCATCATAATCCCTTGGAGCAGCCCACCCCTTGAGATTCTGGCTCAGTAGTTCTGGACAGGGACTGAGATTTGCATTTCTAACATTTTCCAGGTGATGCTGATGCTGCTGGCTTAGGACCACACTATGAGACCACTGATACATGGTAACTGCAGACACTAATGGTGACAGTCAGAATTCAAGGCTCTATGTAATATTTTGAGTATAATTGGTGATCAGTCAGCATTGTTGTTACCGTGAAGCCTCACGGTTACTTCAGTATGCCTGGAGTGGAGGATAGTAATGCCTCTTGCCCACAGCTAATCCCACTCTGTCATCTGTGGTTGGATTGGTCATGCTGGGAGCTGGAGTCACAGCCACCGACACACAGACTGCTCCTAGAATAGGAAACTAGGCCCTCTGCTACACTTTGGGTGCTCTCAGCCTACTTGGGAGTGTAATCACTTGGGGGTATAAATGCATAAATCACCCCAATGAATAGAAAATATCTAAATAATAAAAAAGGAAAACTGCTTTTCTATACTTACCATAGATCCATACTTATATATGCACATTATTTCTATGCCTGTTAAAAGAAAGTTAACTATAAAATTAGTCTTTTTACATATTACAGCTTAATTTGCACTATCAAATTTCATCTGCTATCTACAATTTTAACTTTGTGGGCATCACCAATAAAAAATTTATAGTTCTCAGTTTAATATGACAAAATAACAATAAATTGTCTCAAATAATTATAGACCTAATTTTAAAGTAATCATTTTCTTTTAAAATGTTTTATGAAAGTGTTCTGAGAGTAAAAAACACAACTACAAGCCAGGCACAGTGGTTCATGCTTGCAACCTCAGCGCTTTGGGAGGCCGAGGCGGGCAGATCACCTGAGGTCAGAGGTTCGAGGCCAGCCTGGGCAACATGGTGAAACCCCGTCTCTACTAAAAATACAAAAAATTAACTAGGCGTGGTGGCGTGTGCCTGTAGTTTCAGCTACTCAGGAGGCTGAGGCAGGAGAATCATTTGAACCCAGGAGGCAGAGGTTGCAGTGGGCCAAGATTACGCCACTACACTCCAGCCTGGGTGACAGAGGGGGACTCAGTCACGGAGAAGGAGAAGGAGAAGGAGAAGGAGAAGGAGAAGGAGAAGGAGAAGGAGGAGAAGGAGAAGAAGAGGAGGAGGAGGAGGAAGAGGAGGAGGAGGAGGAAGGAGAAGAAGAAGGAGATGAAGAAGAAAACACAACTACAAATGTGATTTAGTTATGAATATTGTTGTAAATAGTCCAATGATAAATTACCATGTGGATCAGCATCTACAAGAGTGAAAACAGGAATGTGAAATGTATCCCACAGTTTCTTGACTAAAAGCCTTGTGTTTAGATCAGGAACTCCCTTTCCCTAAAAGCAAGATGAAAATTAAGAATTTTAACTTAAGTAGAATGAAATGGTTACAACTACACTTATTAATAATTTAAAAATTAGGCCAGGCATGGTGGTTCACTTCTGTAATCCCAGCACATTGGGAGGCCGAGGTGGGTGGATCACCTGAGGTCAGGAGTTTGAGACAGTCTGGCCAACGTGGTGAAACCCTGTATCTACTAAAAATACAAAATTAGCCAGGTGTGGTGGTGCATGCCTGTAATCCCAGGTACTCAGGAGGCTGAGACAGGAGTTTGCAGTGAGCCGAGATTGCACCATTGCACTCCAGCTTGGGCAAAAAGGGAGAAACTCCATGTCAATAATAATAATAATAATAATTTAAAAGTTACCCATTCTCATACAATGGGTAGTACTCTGCATTGTAGCCACAGGAACCCTGGTTCATATCTGAGTCACAGCACCAAAAAGAAAAAAATTAAGTTATATCTCTCTACTTTGAATTTCAGATGCTAAAAGACTGGTGTTGACTGTGAAAAAAAAAAAAGTACATTATATACAAACAGAGCGAAGGACTGGGAATTATGCAAGTCCTAGGAAATGATCCTAAGGAAATATTTCAGTAAAAACAGAAATAACAAAAATCCTACATATTTAAAGGTGGTCACTGAAGTGTTATTTAAAATGGCAAAAACAAATATAAATAGCCAAAATATCTAACAACAGGGTGCGGAGAGGCAGCGCAGTGCAGTGGAGATCTGCGCCCGTTGCAGGGCTAGGCAGCCTGAGTTCCCATAACTCACCAGTAGTTTTGTTACTCATTCAAGCTTGTGCTGCTAATGAATAATTCAATAAGGAATTAAATTATTTAATAATCACAAAGCACTTGGAGGAGTACCTGGCTTAAATTTAGGGTTTAATAAAACTTAAATGGTGAGATAATATTATGAAGTCATTAAAATAATAATTAGGTAGAAAAGTAAATTGAAGAGTGTTACAACAATGTTAGAGAAAAGCAGAAAACCAGATGAAACGGAGCAGAGGAAGAACTCAGGGTAGCCCTAGAGATTAAGAATGGGCTTTGGATCAGGCAGCTCTGGGTTTGAATTCCCTCTCTGCCCATCATCAGTGGTGTGAAGTTGGGCAAGTTTCTTAGTCTCTTTAGGCCATGGCTTTATCTATGAAATCAGCATAAATATGCCTGTCACACTGAGTGATGGCATTACAGCAACATGCAGTTCAAACATTCAAATCCAGTCCTGGTTTTGAACAGTCATAGAGATGTGGTAAATACCTTCCAGCATTCCAGTACCCCATTGTTAAAGTGGGGATGATGCTAGTACCTACCTCATAAGGCCGTTGTGAGCCTTTACAAGTTGATGTGTGATAAACAGCAATAAATGTGAACTCTTATTATGGCAAGTGCTTAGCAGGGCTCCTAGCTCATCATGAGGACTTAATATATTTTCATAATGTTCTTTGGGAAAAATAATAGCGCCTCTACCATGAACATGGTAGAGGAGTCAAATGGTATTAAAGGACATATGGTCAAAAATGGCTCCTCCTAATGTGGCCCTCAAGTCCCAGCCCCCTCTTGAGGGGGGTTTGTGAGGGACACTTGTGGAAGCAGTGAGGAGCGCTGCCCTAGAGAGGAAGCAGAATGGAGTCCTAGGCCTAAGGACTGACCAATTCCACAGAGGCATCCAGATTTAGAGCAGAAATATCAAACAAAACCAAAAGTTTTTGAATTGGCAAGGAAGGAAATGACAAGTACTGGTGTGGCAGGGAATCAGTTAGGTAGAGTGAGAGATAATTGGAGTCAGGGGCCTGTCTGGAGGCTATCAGGTGGTTGTCTTGTGTAAGAATGAAAGGGGAGGGATGAGGGAGAAAGGACTGAAATGAAAGAGATTCCCAAGGCCAATTCAAAAGGACTTGTTGACCACAAGAGGTGAGGAGTGAGCCAAAATGACTCTGATGTGTGGGCCTCGTCGCAGTATCCGCAGTGACAGCCACAGGACAAGTGACAGGAACACTCAGCTCTTCAAGGAAGACAGATTTTGAGTGTGGTTTTAGAAATATGAACTTATCAAGGTTATAGTGCTCTATGATCACACCATGGTCTTCCAGCTTGGGCAACAGAGGGAGACCTATCTCTATTTTTTGAAAAAATGAACTTGAGGTGATAGCCAGGTTTGAGGATTTTAAATAAACACCTTGGAAATTCCCATTCTATGATCCCAAAGGACTCATATTGAAAACAGGACCTTACCAATCACCGCAGCAGCATATGTTAGTCTTGGAATTGTAGTAAAGTTAGATAATATACCGTAATCATGATGCATGGAGACATTTTGTTGCAAAAGTTGTCGTCTAGGAGCCGCTGAAATGTTGCATCTTTTTCTACAATTAATACAAACTTTGCATCTGTAACTAAATCTGTGAAGCTAAGGCTGATAAATTGAAAGCATGAGTATTTCAGTTTAATCACCAACTAAATTAAGGGGCCATATAAATAATTCAAAAGCAGCTACAGATATAACATTTTCATTTGTGCCTTCAAATATAGAAACATATCTATTCATATATTCAGATGTCTGTCTCTGCCACTAGATGGTGAGCTCCTAAAAGAGTCCTAAAGAAGGGACCATGGTGTGCTCATCTTGACAGCTATGGGTCTAACTTGTTCCTCACACATTATGAAGGCTTGGCTTATCAAAGGAACGGATGAATGAGCATTCCAAAAATTAAAATAGTTTTCCCACTTAAAGGATACTCCAAATTCCTTGAATATTAGATGGCACAGCAACAGCCTATTTAAAAAAAAAACAAACAGTTTTTATTTTACATAAAAAGCAAAATAACCACATTTTTTAGTTTATCACAAAGCCCTCTGTTTTCACTTTTCTTTGACCATACCAGTCATCAGAGACTTATTCTTCAGTTAAAGAATAGCAGAAAACAGCTTTACCCCTCAGTAGACAACAACAGGCGCATGACTCACAGCAATTCTCCCAATAGGAGTACTAAGTTTAGCACTGTGGGCTCTCTTTGTACCAAAGCCCAGCAGATAGTTTAGTATTAGAAATATTACTTCCAGAACCAGAAAATTTTATGAAGATTACTAAATAACCATGTTCAAATGATCAAGCCACACTTTACCTGAAAATAGTAGTGCATTTTTAAAGAGTTGCATATGCATGTTTATTTCAGTCTGGCCTTTGACAATTAGCATATTTTGAAACTATGTAGCCGGGCGCGGTGGCTCAAGCCTGTAATCCCAGCACTTTGGGAGGCCGAGGCGGGTGGATCACGAGGTCAAGAGATCGAGACCATCCTGGTCAACATGGTGAAACCCTGTCTCTACTAAAAATACAAAACATTAGCTGGGCATGGTGGTGCGTGCCTGTAATCCCAGCTACTCAGGAGGTTGAGGAAGGAGAATTGCCTGAACCCCTGAACCCAGGAGGCGGACGTTGTGGTGAGCCCAGATCTCACCATTGCACTTCAGCCTGGGTAACAAGAGTGAAACTCCGTTTCAAAAGAAAAAAAAAAAAGAAACTATGTAACGTACAGTTCCTAAAGCATATGGCTATTCATCTTTCAGTTTTATTTTGAAATCTTAAGCCCTAACTTATATAACAAAGCAAGAAATAAAATTATGCTTCAAAACTGAAGGAGCGGAAAGAGTTAAAGCTATGAAAACATTAATGAGGCTTCTTACTGTTGCACCACAGGTACAATTCACTTTGGTGCCGTCTTCCTCGATATATCTTAAGTTGCCAGCAATTAAACCTTTTGATGTAGATAACTGAAAAAAAAAAAAAAGACATATTTGAAACCTGTTTCACTAATTTTATGCTATTAAGTTGCTCTTTGTGCTCATCTACCAAATTATTTGTATTTTTGCTCAGATTGAAATGTAAGAGATGAAAGAGAAAATATGTAAAGATATTTAGGAATTTGGGAATTCATCAGTTTGGTCCATTCACCCAAAGGAATATACTGAGAATGTATGATTTAAATTTATAGTGAGAAAAATGCAGCATCAAATAATATCAAAATAAGACAATATTATGTTTTAAAATTATGTTTTATACAAATACTTTGTTTTAAAATAAAACATTTTGTATTAGGTACTACTTACTATATGCAGACTCCTCCTTGACACTTTTAACATACAAGAAATGTCATTGATAATATTGTCCACAACAGTCTGGTTTCCAAAGAGTTGGCTGTCAGTGTAATATATGTCTCTATGAAAATGTAAAATACATATTTTTAATTAACCATATTCTCTTTGAATATGGCAAGTATTAGAGTGGTATCTGAAGAAAACTTTAACTGGATGAAAACACAACATATAAAGAAAGTAAATTATGAGCTGCAGTTTAGTCTCATGTAACTTTTCAAAGCATATAATAAAAGTTAATCCAACTAATTATCACATGACACTTTAAAGAGCAATTTACTAGAACAATATATTTACCTTTTGGTTGCATAAGTGTTGCTTTGTACTAATTTATAAATCATGGACAATATTTTAAGGATTAGAGCTGGAAAATAAGATTCAACAAACAGGTTACTCATTATTTCCCTTACTGATTCAAAAGATACTGCTATCAAGGATTTTAACTTAACTTCAGTTAACGTTTAAAAAATTATCTTTCCAAAATGGGAAGGTTAAGAACAAATTACCTGAAGAATCAGTTAAAATGAATTGCTTGCTCTATGGACAGCAAAACTGAGAGGATAATTTTCCACTGAATCACACACCTTGAAAAATATGTTTATGTTGGTAACCTACTTCCATAGTTATTGGCAACGAAAAATTCTAGAAATTTATTTTATGTACAAAAGTGGTCTATCAAAGACAAGTAAAATTATTCAACCAGGAACAAATAAAATTGAGCAGATAACAAACTGTATTTATTCTTTATTACCGAAAGCTGAGAACAATTAACTTACCAAATTTTTGAGCTGATTTTGGTGAATCACTTTTAATTTTTCTTGTGGTGCAATGGGATACCATCTGAAGACCCACAGAATCTTCAAACCTGTAATTTTGTTTAAAGCAAAGGAATGAAGTGAAAAAGACAAACAATAATACTTAAGGTCTTCTGCTCATCATTTATAACCCACACTTCTTTTCAAGGTAAGTACTGAAGCTTTAGGATCAACTGGTTTGAAAGCATAAATCATTCCAGGTGATAACTAGGAAGTTAGATGTGTGACCTACAGAGGCACTAAGATAAACTGTTTAACATAAATGAGCTAATACCTTTGATGAGGGGGTGTGGGAGTGTGTTTGTGTGTGTTTGTGTGCCTAATTTTTCCTGGGAAGACATTTTTAGTGTATGTAAAATGTTTTCAAATATTTCACAATTTGTACTTTACTCATTTAAATAATCTACTCATTTAATAATTTTACTCAATTTAATAAGTTTTGAAATGTTTCATTTCTGATTTACCTGCAAAATTACATTACATAAAATAACAATTTTATTAGGTTGTTAGGTTGAACTGCCAAGCTTCTCCTAAAGGTGGCAGAAGGCACCAGGTGGATATGTCAGGTGTAAGCTGCTTCAAAGCTAGATAAAATCCATCTTTCAAAACATGATTCAAAAGTATACAGCTTATATTACTTAAATAGGTCATAAAACTATAGTGATGAAGGAAACTGAAAACTCCTTTCATTTAGTTTCTGTATCTCTTACAAAATGTGAGAGGCTGAAAGAAGCCTATGTAACTAGGTTCAAGAACTCTGATAAAGTTGTTTACTGATTTTACCCTTTTTGGACACATGACTTAGCAGGGGTAGAGGCTGTGCCAGGAGAAAGCTTTAAATGTGCTCTATGTTCAGGATACGTACTTTTATTTTGGTCTGTTATCAGGATTGGTTATACTTCCCCTGAGCAAGCGGTTTGCTTTTGCAGTGTAGATGAGAACTGCACCCATGATATCTCCCTCTCTGAGTGCTAGAAAGCTTAGCTCCGAGTTGGGTGCCTATTTTTAGCAAGATTATGTGGCTTTATCACATGCATTTGGAATTCTAACCTCTTCTGGAGCTCCATTCTGTTGGTGCTAGCATTGGTTTTCCTTTGCCTCATCTTTCACACCTACTTCTAGTTGACATAACTTCTCTGTATGGGATGTATTTGGAAACTTCCTAAATCCTTTTTTTTTTTTTTTTTTTTGGCAAAGTAAAGGCAACAAAATGAATAAAATATGACCAGAACTCTAACTCAAATAATTAGAATAATGACACAGATACTGCATTTAATATATAAAAATGCAAAATGCCCACTTTATGTTTTCCCAGCTTGATCTGTTTTCTATCATGAATGCAGGTGCTTCGTTTCTTGCCAAGCTTGTGATTATGTCTTGGATAACATTTTCTATGGATGCAAGAACCTCAGAACTGAAACAATAAACACAGCATGATTCCATCTTAATTATACATTTTGACTTTATCATATGTAAGATTTTCCCAGATCGATACTAAAGTGACTTTTTATTTTATTTTACTGTTTTTTAAGACTAGGTAATTAAGGCGTGGCTTACACAATGAAAAAGAAAAGACTAGATAATTCGTGTCAATAATTCTCTCTCCCACTAAACCTTTAGTACCGCATTAAAACAACTGTATTTCATTTGCTTGTAATTTTACTTCTCAAGCACTTACCAATTGAAGATCTCCCATCCACATTAATGACTAAATTTACAACCATAGTTTTATCTACACTACATATTAACCTACTATAATCTAGCTGAACTTGAGTACAAACTTGACTTGAAATATTACCAATAAATGTTTTAATTAAAAAGTGATACAATATTGGCTTTGAATTTCTTTCCCAAAAATGTAGTGCAAAAGAAACACCTTTTGTGGTCGCACATCACCCTAGTTGACCTAAAATCGGCTCTTTTGAAACTTAGTGATACAAAAAAAAAATGTCTAATTACTACCCTGAAAAGAATAAATTGTGAGTTCTGCAACAAACGGTTGACTTGGCAGCTAGACAGCACTCTACAGCAAAATGCGAACACCAAGCCCAGTTTTGTCAGCTGACTGTTAATTTCACAAGCCATCAGCTTCAAAAAATGTTGTTCTGCTACAAACACCATTAGCTTATTGTCTAGGAAGAGAAATCAAATAAGCTCTAGAAAACGGGTAAATTGTTGAGAGTTTTAATTTCCACAGAAACTTCAGTGCTTTTACTGAAAACTTATGTATCAGAAAATGAATTTTAAAACACTTTATTCTAATGTTGGGAGGTAAAAACTGACCCAAATACTCATTTTTCCCAGTTTCAAGAAAAAGCATTGCAAGACAATACTGTAACCAACCTTGAGATATAATCAGATTGGTCTACATCTGCGATATTAACAAGGGACTTCCCATTCTCCTTTTCCCTCACTGTCCTAAGTTCTCCCTCAAACTAAGTTCTTTTGTCAAATTTGGTTTGCTTGTAGGTTTTTCAGGTTTTTTCATGGTTTGAGCTTAAAAACAAAAGGCTGCAAAACTTTGCTGAGCAATTAGCCAAGAAAGCAGATCAAGAATACAAAACAATGCATTTTTAAGTGAAAGTGGTTAACAACATAGACATGTTTTCTGTGGATAATTCCAACATGGGTAGCTGGAGGCTTCCTGGAATTGATTTTAAGTAAATCATTTAAAATATGTTCATTCTCTCCTCTTCAAAAACAATTATTATAAACCACTTAAAATGTGTTGATGTCCTTGTTAATTGAGAAAACCATTCGCTTACTGAGAGAAGACATACAACACTCATTTCTTTCTCTAAAAAAAAAATAAAGTTTAACCTAAAATTTTATCAGAAAAAAACATTTAAAAAACACAAAGCCAACGGTACCCCCAAACTCCCTAACCTATAAGGATCTTAGGAAACCTTCCAACCCAGCTGCAGAGAGCCTCCTGGAACATTCTAGAAGGGGAACATTCTAGAAGCCACAGAAGGGAGGCTGCCACCTGGCTTTCTTTTTCAAATCAAAATAACGGTTTAAAGCAGGTGGCGGGTACTCAGGAAGGATCGTTTTGGGGGTTCCAGGCTGGCTCGCCAAGGTGCACCTCCTCAGCCTCAACACCAGGAGGCAGCCTGGGGCCGAGAAGGGTGCTGGGACTTCACAGAGCTGCTGCGTCGTGCCTCGGCTCCAGCTCCTGTACCTGGAGGCCAGGTGGCTTCCCCCACTGGGGGGCTCCCCGCCACCTCTCCTCAGGGCAGCCAGCAGGGACTCCCTGTGTCGGTCCAAAACCTCGAAGAACGAGGCTTCGGGCCCCATGGGCGCAAAGGCCATGAGAGCGAAGGGCTGCCAGAAGCTCCAGAAGTGCCTCTCCTAGGCTCCACCCTGGAGGCGTGGCTGCTCGCCTTTCCCGCGCTTTCTGAGCGGGCAGGCGCGTGTGCACGCCACACCCCCGCAAGGCAGGGCTGGACCGGCGCATGCGTAGAGGACGGCCTTGGAGTGCGCAAGCGCAGAGCTCTCAAGGGCAATGCCATCCCACCTGCGAGGCCCCGAGGCCGGCGCTTCGCTGAGCGTGGGTCGTGCAGGCGAGGCCTCAGGGCCTTGCGTGGCTGAGCTGAGCGATGTCTGTGTGACCTGCTGGGGATACGGGAACCAGAGTCCCTTGAGATGGTTTAATTATTTTTGGGGTGGGCTGCTTAGGGACAGCAATATCAGCGATTTTGCATGAACACGCACAGTGATGAAGACCCAGCCATATGAGATGACAGTTCACGACTCTGGGCTCAGCTGTGATTGAGGAAAACGCAATTCCTGCCCTTACTGACGTTTAATAGCTGTTGCCTCCAGAGCCCTTCCCACTCAGGTCCCTCTTCTCATTCCCTTAAGAACCCCAGGAAGTTTCTGATGTGTCATCCTCATTTTGCGGGAGCCGGGAAGGGTCTGCTCAGGGCAGCCAGGCCCGGGTTGGAATCCCAGCCCTCCCACTCTGCAGGGCAGACCAATTTAGCAAACTAAAATCCAGGACAACCAGTTCAATTAGAATTTCAGATAAACAACAATTATTCTTATTTTTAGGATAACTACCTTTCCTCTAATGTTTGGGATATACTTTTACTAAAAAGTCATTTTGTAGCCGTGCACAGTGGTGCTCACCTGTAGTTTCAGCTACTGGGGAGGCTGAGGCAGGTGGATGGATTTAGAGGTTCCAGGAGTTGGAGGCTGCTGCGTGCTAGGATTGTGCCTGTGGTTAGCCACTGTACTCCAGGCTGGGCAACACAGGGAAATCCCTTCTCGGAAAAAAAAAAAAAGTAATTTCTTTGTTTATGTGAAATTCAATCTTAACTGGCATCTTGTATTTTATCTACTGCCTCTACCTCTGTACACTGTGGTCCCCTTGCTGGTGTGATGAGTGGTCCCACTTGCTCTAAGCCTTCTAGAGCAGAAGACAGGAATTCTGAAGTCCCAGGAAAGGAGTCCTGACTCTGGGGAGGAGAAGCCAGTGGCGTGAGACCCTGGAACAAAGTGTCTCCAAGGCCTTTGGGGGCTGGTCCTGCATGGGTGGGGTACTGGGGGCTTGGCCCCAGAAGAGCCACTCAAGAACTGTTTCGTTCCTTCTGTTCCTGGTAATTTGTTAGTTTTCCAACTAAAACTAGTTTCCCATCATAAATAATGGACTCTTCTGTTCACAGGGATGGTTACCTGCCTTGATGGCTGTTCTGCATGTGCCAAGCACGGTGTTCAGGGCCTTACATTGCTGTTATGACAAATACGTCTTCACTGTCTGCCTTGCACCAGGCACGGTTTATTACTGAGGACACAACTGTGAACAAAGCAGGTAGACCCCTTCCTTTTAGGGAGCTCAGAGCCTAAAAGAAGGGGAGAACTAAGGGTAATCAGGCGCTTTGTTTTTTGCTTTTTTTTTGAGATGGAATTTCGCTCTTGTTGCCCAGGCTGGAGTGCAATGGCACGATCTCAACTCACTGCAACCTCCACCTCTTGCGTTCAAGCAATTCTCCTGCCTCAGCCTCCTGAGTAGCTGAGATTACAGGCGAGTGCCATCACACCCAGCTGTTTTTGTATTTTTAGTAGAGATGGGGTTTCACCATGTTGGCCAGGCTGGTGTTGAACTCCTGACCTCAGGTGATCCATCTTTCTTGCCCTCCCAAAGTGCTGGGATTACAAGAGTGAGCCACTGCGCCTGGCCAGGTGAACTCTTAAATAATTAAGTTGGCAGGATAAGAAGCGCACTCAATGACTTTTAAGAGGTGAAAAATGCTACACCCAATTCACACAGGAATAAACTGAGGCTTGGGGGAATTAAGCCATTTGTGTAAGATTGCACCTCCAATAAGTGGTAGAGCTGAGACTTAAACCTTGACTCCAAATTCATACTCTTAACCACTTGGCTGTGGGGCACCTCTAGGGGTCTGGCTTGGAGTATATCATCATTTTGTGGGGGCTTCTTTGGTGGTGGTTTTAGTTTTCTCATCTTTCAAATGAGGGTGTTGCGGTAGGTGGGTTCTCATGTATCGTCCCCAAGGAGGAACAAATGAAAGGCTGCTGCAGGCCGGGAGGTCAGTGACGCCGTCAAGCCTTGTCCGCCAGAAGGGGCCTCTCTCCTGGGACCAGAAACAATGCTGTTCACTTTTCCCTGTCCCCTGAGGACAGAGCCTCTGGTATCACTTAGCATTAGACTCAAGCAGAAGCCAGCAGCCTTGCTAGATCTGACACAGAATGAAAGGTCCTGAGCTGGGTGGGGGCACAGGGTGAGGATCAAAACGGTGAAGTGAAGAAACCCGTAATAAACCTGGCATTCCTCAGAGGAGCAACCGCAAGGTGCGACTTGAAAGGGCTTGGCTGGGGTTCCCACTGCGATGACAAAAGCAGGAGAGGCCGCTCACCCTCCAGCAGCTACGGCTGTGCCCTGCTCGTGCCCCGCAGGTATCCTGCTCTGAGGCAGGACTCACTCGCAGGCCCGCCCCCAGCAGCTGTGTGCACCACCTTCACATCAAAGTCAACAGTCGCAGCCCCAGGCTATGAGCAAGAACCAGAAAAACATATTCTGCTCCTAGCAACACATTGCAAATGAAACTGGCAAATGCCGACTTGCAGGGGAGTCTCAATACTGAGTTCTCCCTGTGGGCCAGGAAGCTTCCCCCCAGGACCCCACTAGCCCGTGTTTCCTCCAAACCCAGCCTAACGCCCAGAAACATGATCGAGGACCAAAACCTCTGTGTGTGTTGGAAAGGAGTATTGTTTAAATTAGGCACAAAGATCCACCTCTTAACACATCAAAAAAGGGGAAGAAGAGAGGCAAGGATGGGGAGGCCCTTTCAACAAACCAGACAGGAGAGGACAGCATGCTTCTCACATTTAAACAAGGTGGCTTCTTTAGCAAATATAAGTGAATTTTAACATTTTATAGATCCACAGCAGGGCGCGGTGGCTCATGCCTGTAATCCCAGCACTTTGGGAGGCCAAGACAGGTGGATCACTTGAGCTTAGGAGTTTGAGACCAGCCTGGGCAACATGGTGAAATCCTGCCTCTACAAAAAATACAAAAATTAGCCAGGTGTGGTGGCCTGAGGTGACAGGATCGCTTGAGTCCGGGAGGCAGAGGTTACAGTGCTCTGAGATTCACGCCACTGCACTCTAGCCTGGGCTACAGAGCAGACCCTGTCTCAAAAAAAAAAAAAAAAAAAAAAAAGAAAGAAAAAAACAAACCAGTCGATTCTTGTTAGACAAGAAGTAGAGAAAATGCCATGATATCTTCTTTATTCTTGAGGGTTTATAGCCATTTTTCCTTTGCACTTTTTGGCTTTTAAAAAATTATAAGACACTACATGCTTCTCATAAGATATAAGATATTTACATAATTCAGAAGTGTGTGAGGTGTAAGTGAAAGAGATAGAGGCCTCCCCCTCCCTCCTCCTCATCACTGCAGCTGCACTAGCTCCACCTTCACGGGTCTTGCTTTTTTTTTTTGAGATAGGATTTCCCTCTGTCACCCAAGCTGGAGTGCAATGGTGCCATCAAAGCTCACTGCAGCCTTGACCTCCTGGGCTCCAGAGATCCTCCTGCCTTAGCCTCCCAGTGTGTTAGAATCACAGGTGTGAGCCACTGCTTCCGTTCTGCTCTGCTCTTTACGCTGCAGCCTGTGGATCCTGGAATTGCTCCTTCCTGCTCCAAGCCCTTGGCGCTTGCCCTTCTCTCAGCAGCTTGGTTTCTCCTTATGCTCTTTCTTTCCGTACTCTCCTCCCTTCGCCTCCCAAATCCAACCTGGCTAACTCTCCTGCAGGCTTCAGATCGCCCTGTGAGCATCTTCCTGGGCTATATCCCTGTGTCTTGACTCCTGGTTACCATGTGCCCACACTTCCACGTGGCACATGGAATGACTGAATGAATGAATGACTCCCCATGGGGTTATCTCTGTTACCTATTCCTTGTATTTTATCCCAGGCACCTTTCTGTTTGTCCCCAAATTAGCAACATGTCTAGAGCAAGACCTCACTGCAGACTGGCATTGCTGTCTTTGGTAATAATAGGAACTGAGGTTTGCTGACAGTCAGACACTGGGCCCAGTGCTTCAGGCACAAAATCTCATTTACCCCTTCCCATTTTACAGCAGAGAAAGTTGAGTTCCAAAAGTATAAAAATGGCTGGGTTTCGTAAAGATGCAAGTGACAAGGTACTGACAGGAAGGGTTTCTTTGATTTAAACTCCTGTATGATATTGTCTCAAAGTCAAGTTAACTTAGTATTGATGAATTAATTTGCTCTGTTTTTGTAGTCAGTGATCATGTACCAGGATGTGTGATGTAAAACATATCAAGAAAATAAAAATAAATCTATTGTTAAGAAGATCACCAAAATATTTGCAGGCCTATGGGTCATCTTATTAACAAAAGCAGGATGTTCGTTCACTTTTAGAGAGAGTACTGTCACGCAGGACCACGGACCCAACACCAGCTTGTATGACTGTCGGCTCATGGCCAACCTTTTTTCATCCACATCCACCCCCTTCTCTACCCTCACACCAGATTATTTTGAAACCAATCCCAGGAATCATATTATTTTGTTAATAAATGTTTCAGTGTGTTTCTAAAAAATAAGAACTCTTAAACACATTCTAATTCCATTATCATACTGAAATGTATGTTAGCAATCATTCTTTAATATTCTTTCTGTTGAAACTGCCCCAATTGTTTCAGAAATTGTTTTCTTCTCATGTAAAGAAATTATCTATTCTTAATTGACAAATAAAGATTCTATATATCTATCCTATACTACGTGTTGTTTTGAAATAAGTATCCATATTTAGCTTGATTAGCTAAATCAAGCTAATGAACATACGCCTCAGCTCACATACTTATCATTTTTTGTGGTGAAAACACACATAGGTAGTCCTAAAATCTACTCTCAGTGATTTTCAAGAATATAATACCTTGTCATTTACTACAGGCACCATGTTGTGCAGTAGATCTCTTGACCTTATTCAGCCTGTTAAACTGGAATTTTATATCTTTAGACTCCTAACTCCCCAGACCCCTAGCCCCAGAGTCTGGTGCCAACCATATGACTCTGATTTCTTTGAGTTTGACATTTGTAGATTTCACATATAAGTGAGACCATGTGGCATTTGTTTTGTTTTTTTAATTTGTTTTCATCAAGATATGAATAAGTTTCATCCACACATGGCTGTTGGTTGATATGTCTCTTAAGCCTCCTTCATTCTATTGATCTTTTCCATTTTTCTTTCCTTGCAATTTACTTATCGAAGAAACTGAGTCATTCATCCTAGAGAGTTTTGTGCAATAAGGATTCAGGGATTGCATCCCTGTGATATTCAGTATGTTTTCCTGTTTCAGGTATTTCTTATAAATTTGGGTTGAATTTGGAGGCTTAACTGTTTCTGATGTGATTTTTTTTTATATAAAAATATTTCATAGGTGGTTTGAAATATTTATTTTTTATTTTTAGGCGGAGTCCCACTCTGTCACCCAGGCTGAAGTGCATCAGCGTGATCTCGGCCCACTGCAACCTCCACCTCCCCAGTTCAAGTGATTCTCCTGCCTCAGCCTCCAGAGTAGCTGAGATTACAGGCACCTGCTACCACGCCCAGCTAATATTTGTATTTTTAGTAGAGAAGGGATCTCACCATGTTGGCCAGGCTGGTCTTGAACTCCTGACCTCAGGTGATCTGCCCACCTCAGCCTCCCAAATTGCTGGGATTACAGTGCCTGGCATAGAGTTGAAATATTTAGAACCTCCATTATAACCTTCCAGAACTTCTGTGGCTGGGGCTTCCAGGTTGAGAGCTTCAGAGGTGGCCTTAGCCTCTCATTCACTGAAGTAGCAGCCAAGCCTGGGAGGCTAAGTCACGCTCAGCAAAATCTCTGCAACCTGCAAAATCCCTTCACGGACGACTGACCCAGACAGAGAAATCCGAGGAGGGCTTTAGAAGAAGCAGTTTCCCTCTGCTGCACTGAATCGCCCTGGGGATTTGCAGGGAGGTTCCTGACCTGGCTCGCTTTCTGCTTGCTAGCACGCAGGGTGGCTTTGTGCCACGGCCCAGCCTGACTCATCCTCTCTGCTTTTTATTTCTTTCCTCCTCACACCCTCGCTGAGCTGCTAATTGCTCTCCTCCACCCTCCCCCTCGGTTGGAATCCTGAGGCCCTGACCTAGAGACACCCCACCACAAGTGTTTTCCAGCCAGATCCAAAACCTCTCTGCTTTATTTGAAAATCAGTCAACATGAGACAGAGACTTGCTCTGATTTAAGGAGACTTTTAAAACTCTAAAGTAATTTGCCTTCTCTCCCTTCACTTCTATTTCTTTTTTATCGTTTGTTTTCCATTTTTTAAACACTTCTTGGCAACTGGTTTTGGGAGAAAGAGACCCTTTTGCAAAGGACCGGAAGGCATGTCCAGGGTTCAAACCCAAGGTGATGAAACCCCAGAGGTGTTCCCTTCCGCATCTCTGTCTCTTCCACTCCCAGGCACACAGCAGAAGGGCTGCCTGATTTATACATCGGCAGGTTTATGATTCATCCAACAAACGGTATAAGCACCTTCATGGTTCCCAGGGCCCTTCTTAGTAATGGAGATTCAACCAAGCTCAGCATCACCAAGTGCCTGCACACACATTGCTGGGGAAGGCAGATTTAAAAAAAAAAAAAAAGTCCAGGAGCAGTGGCTCTTTCCTGTAATCCCATCATTTTGGGAGGCTAAGGCAGGAGGATCAGTTGAGCCCAGGAGTTTGAGACCAGGCTGGGCAACAAATGCAAAACTTTTTTTTTTTTTTAATTAACTAGTCATGGTGGCTCATTCCAGGAGTTCTAGCTACTTGGGAGGCTGGGGCAGAAGGATCACTGGAGCCTGGGAGGTTGAGGCTGCAGTGAACTATGATCAAGTCACTGCACTCCAGCTTGGATGACAGAGGGAGACTCCATCTCTAAAGAAAAACAAAGAAAGAAAAAAATACACAATTTAAATTCAATCATGATATGTGAATTTAAATACACAATTTAAATTCAACCTGGATGGTAGGAAAGTGGGGACTGGGCAGGAAAGTGCAGTGAAGGAGGTAGAAAGGAGGGCAGAAGACACCTGTTTCAGGGGAGAAGCTTGGAGCCAAAGCCTCAGCTATGAGGAGGATCCAAGCTGACGAGCTCCAGGCAGAGGGAGCAAGGAGCTACGCAAGGCCCTGTGGAGAGATTCACTGGGACAGCTACGGTCAGAGAGCAGGCCAGCACTGCTGGGGAGATGGGCGGGGGCCTATCTGCCACAGTGAGGAAATAGGACTCTTTTCTAAGGCAGTGATTTCAGTGGGGGCGATTTTGCCCCTCAGAGGACATTTGGCAATGTTGGGGAGATCTTGGCTCACTGCAACCTCTGCCTCCAGGTTTCAAGCAATTCTCGTGCCTCAGCCTCCCAAGTAGCTGAGATTATAGACATGCGCCACCACATCCAGCGAATTTTTGTATTTTTAGTAGAAATGGGGTTTCACCATGTTGACCAGGCTGGTCTTGAACTCCCAGCCTCAGGTGGTCCACCCACCTCGGCCTCCCAAACTGCTGGAATTACAGGCATGAGCCACCGCCCCAAGCCTCTCAGGAAACATTTTTAAATCATCTTTATTGAGATCTAATTCACACATCATAAAATTTGTTCTTTCAAAGTTTGCAATTTGATGGCTTTTGGTATATTCACAAAGTTGTGCAATCATCATCACAATCTAATTTTGGAAAATTTTGTCTTCCCCGAAAGAAACTCTGTACTTATTAGTAGTCTCGTCTCATTCTCCCTCCCCCAGCCCCTGGAAGCCACTCATCTCCTTTCTGTCTATGAATGTGTCTGTTCTGGATATTTCCTATAAATGGAGTCATATAGTGTGTGGCCTTTCGTGATCGGCTTCTCTCACTGGGTATGGTGCTTTGAAGATTCTTCCGTGTTGTAGCATATATCTGTGTTTCCTTCCTTGTTATGGCCAAATATTTTTCCACTGCATGGATGGACCACATTTAGTTCATCCATTCATCAGTTGGTGGACATGGTTGCTTCCAACTTCTGGTTATTATAAATAATGCTGCTATGAACATTCACGTACAAGTTGTAGTGTGGAGACATGTTTTTATTTCTCTTGGGTAGATACCTAGGAGTGGAATTGCTGGGTCACATGTTGAGCTCGGTGTTGAGCTTTTTGCAGAGGAGAGCACTCTGAGATCTGTGGATGCTGTCATTTTGTTTGCCCTGCCGTTTCCCTTTTGTCTGTCCTTTCCCGCTGTAGTCCTAGGTGCCAATCAGAACTTTGCCTCTTCCCAACTGTTGGATCTTGAGCAAGCGATATACACTTCTTTGAGCCTCCATTTTCTCACCTGTAGGTGGGAATAAAGATGAAATGGGATTATTCACATAAAGTAGTTGCTATAGAGCCTAGCAGTCAAGGGGTTGAAGCCCTATTGTTGCTAGTGGCATCTGTGAGCGTGCATTGTGAGATCTTCTTGATAAAAGTAAATGCACTGGCAGATGCAATTGCCAGCAATGTTGTGATGAAGATTCCCATGCTTGTCTCCTGGGAAGGACACAGGAAATGCACACCTTCACCCCCACTGGAGTTTGTCAAATGAATCTCTAAAGCAGCAAACCAATGCACACTCCCAGTGGAAGAGTTTTCACCACATCATTCTTGCCAACCCCTGATAATGCCAACAGCCCTTACCTTTTATACATTTGGTGGGCGTGACACAGTGTCACCTTATGGTTTGATTTGGATGCCGGATGCTTCACCTGGATTATGTTACTTAGCACTTGTAGATACTTTGTGAGTTTCATACTAATGCGATCCCCATTTTGCAGAGGAAGAAACAGACTTTAAGAAGTAAAGGGCTGGCCCATAAGATAGGAAACTGACAGTCTGGTTCCAATGCCCAGGCTCTCCATCTGAGCTTTACTCGGCCTCCCCTGGGGCCTGGGGCTGACAAATAAACATGAAGAAGACCCCAGGGTGACTACTGAGACGATCAAGGGATTTAAGAACTAGATTCATGCTTTCATTCAGCAAACACTTATTTGTGCCAGGCTCTGTGAACAAAATAGTCTCTGTTCCCAGGGCTTCCAGTCCAGTGTGGAGAGACAGCAAATAGAGCTGTAACGTCACATAAGCTCTGGGAGAAAAATCAAGCAGGCGAAGGGGCTGCAGGGTGATGTTTATGTGAGGAGGTCAAGGAAGGCTTCTCGAGGAAGGGACATTTGGACAGATACCTGGACATTTGGACAGGAAGGGACATAGTGAGGGTGTGAGCCATGCGGCCAGCTGCAGGAAGAGCTTTCTGGCAGAGACAACAGCATGCTCAAGGCCTAAATGGGGGTGGGGGGTCATGACTGGGGTATTTGAGGAATACCAAGGCAGCCATGGTAGGCAGAATTCTAGAGCTGGCCCCTGATTCTCATTCTCTGATTATTCAACCAAACAGGAATCCAGGTGCTGCTGCAAAGGGTTGGCAGTAGGAATTAATGTCCCCTGTCCTAATGTTGATCTTCAGATATGAAGATGACCCTGATGGGCCTAATCTAATCAGCGGGGCCCTTAAGAGCAGAGGAGCCTCTCTGGCTGGTGCAGGAGAGGTCGGAGGGTTTGGAAGCACGGAGAGGATTCCAGGTGCCCTTGCTGGCTAAAGATAGAGGAAACCACCTCACAAGGAATGCAGGTGGCCACTCCAGGCACTGAGGGCTGCCCCCAGCTGAAAGCCACCAAGGAAATGGGGACTACAGTCCTGTAACCACAAGGACCTGAATTCTGCAGTTAGAGAAATTAGCTTAGAAGAGAACCTGAGCTCCAGGTAAGAACACAGCTGGCAACACGTGATTTCAGCCTGAGCAGAGAACCCAGATGCACTGTGCTAGACTTCTGACCTACAGAGCCCTGAGCTTATAAACAGGTGTTGTTTTAAGCTGCTAAATCTGGGGCAATTTGTTCCACAGCATAGAAAACAAATATAAAAGTTATATAACTAGGACAGAGGGCACAAGGGGCAGAAAGAAGAGATGAGGCTTGGGAGGGACTGATGGCCATGGTGAGGATTTTGGTTTTCATGCTGGGGGAGGCGGGAAGCCACCAGAAATGGGTGA
The DNA here is from genome assembly GCF_009761245.1 of Sapajus apella. NCBI lineage: Eukaryota > Metazoa > Chordata > Mammalia > Primates > Cebidae > Sapajus > Sapajus apella. The sequence goes on from NW_022437036.1 coordinate 6,706,413, forward strand.
CTCTCAGACAGCCTGGCCCTCTGCCATACACTTGCCTTCTTGCAGGTTCTATCTTGCCGAGGTTTTGTTCCACCACCACAGCCCACTTCCCTACATTTGTCCATCTATCGACTGATGTGTGTATGTGAGTCAGTCAGGCCCTGTTGATTGCAAGGGATGGGAAATCAGCACAAAGTACTTATCCTCCAAATCCAGGGACTTCAGGCTGAGCTGGATCCAGGAACTCAACTATTAATTTCCAAAGCCTGTGTCCTTCCATCCCTGCCCTTTGCCCTCTTCTTTGTGTCTGCATTTTCTGGCGGGCTCCGCACACGGTGGCCTTCACCTGCCACCCCAGTGATCCAGGCAGAGAGACCCCACCTTTCCCTCACTGGCTGTTCTAAATGTCTTAGAGATGATGTGCCTTGGCCCAGCTGGGTCACAAGGTCACAGTGAAGCCAGTCAGGAAAGCTGGGCAGCCGTTGGGAGAATACCTTTAATGGCTGAGCCTGGGCCATGTGCTTCTTCCAGGAGGCAAGCAGGGCAGAGGGCTCTAGGCCCCCCTGAAACCCCCCAGACTGTGAAAGTGGAGAGTGGTTCTTTATGAGATCACTGGGGTGCCACCTGTGGCAGGAGAGGAAGCAGATGCTGGTGGCAAAGCAGCAGATGCCCCTGAGAATGGCCAGCTTGGTCCACGCCTCTGGGTGCCGTGTGTGCCCGCACTCAGACATGGCTTAGAGATTTCCAGAGCGTCACACTCTGCTGCGTTCCAATCATCCCCCTTATCTCTGCATCCTATTAGGACTTGGCACAGGCAGAGGGACTTGTGGAAATATGACAGAGCCCTGCCTTTGACCCAGTTGTTTACTGGAGAAATAAATCGAGAAAATCAACTGAACAGATACTTGGACAGACGGAGCAGCCCAGGGAGGCACATGCAAGAGTGGCCTTCGTAAACAAAAGTGGCTGGGAAAGTCTGTCTGAGCCCTAAACAAACAAGAGCTTCAGCCAAGCCTGAAGCCCCCTGGAGGCTTCCAGACAGCGAGGATGAGGCCCCCTGGAGCCGCAGGCCCACTGAGGCTGAGGGTTTGCCCAGGATGCCCCGGCCTGGAGGGGTGGTGAGTGTGGACCCTGCCTCTTGCATTTTCCCCTTGCTATTTTTAAAACGCACTATTGGAAACAGGTCTGGGAGGGGAGGGACTGGCTGGCTTGGAGATGCCCCTCCCAAATACCAGTAATCATTACAATTGGACTTGCAATGGCCTAAGGACTTCATCGGGTCCCCTTCTCCCCGGCACACATGTGACTATCTCGGCATCTCCTCTGCTTGAGCTCCAGCCATATGGGCCTCCTTGCTGGTCCTCAAGGATGCCAGGTGTGCTGGTGTCTCCAGGCCTGTGCACCTGCTGTTCCCGCTGCCTGTGACACCCTCCCCACCCCAGCCCTGTGGCTTGGCCCCTCACTTCCATTAGGTTTCCGCTCAAGTGCTCCCATAAAACACAGGACTTGTATCAGGCTCCATCTTGATGCAGCAGCAAACAACAAGTGCTCCACGCCCCGACACACCAAACGTTTATCCACACACACAACACCTCCAACCGCATTCCAGGGGCTCCAGGACCCAGGCTGATGATCTCTCACACACACACACCACCCCCAACCGCATTCCAGGGGCTTCGAGACCCAGGCTGATGATCTCTCACACACACACACCACCCCCAACTGCATTCCAGGGGCTCCGAGACCCAGGCTGATGATCTCTCACACATACCACCCCCAACCCAGGCTGATGCAGACTCCATCTCCACTTTCACAGCCACGGCGTCAGGGAAAAGGGAGTGTGGCAAGTCACACAGTGACACCTGTCACTTCTATGCACATTTTGTTGGCCAAAGCAAGTCACAGGTGTCTGGGAGGAGAGCCAAAACTATGAGTGACTAGCTCAGTGTCACCTCCTTCCTTAGCCACCCTCAGTAAGCAGTCCCGCCCTGCCCTGATGCCCTTCCTGCACTGCTCGTCACCTGATGGTATGGATATTTAGCTGTTGTCCCCTCGCTTCCCCCTAGAATATGGTCTTCCTGAGGGTAGGGCTTTGTCTGGTTTTGTTCACTGCTTTGCCTGCAATATTTAGAACACTGCCTGGCATTCAATATGCACTCAAATAAGTGCTAGCCAAATGAATCAGGAGCAGTATGAATAGTTGATATCGATGGGTGCTTACCACCTGCCGGCTGCTGTGCCAAGAGCTGTTGGTGCATTTACTCATTTGATTCTTTTCTCAACCTTATGGGGGATGTGGATCTATATGACCTCCGTTTTTTATATAAGGAAACTGAGGCTCAGAGAGGTTGAGACACTTGCCTAAGGTCACACAGCAAGTGAACGGGCAAAGCCAACCTCTTGACCTACCTCTGAGGGGCCCTCCAACCCAGCCACTTATGACCAAGAGGGCAGCGTCACTATGTCCAAGCACAGACATGGAGACGGAGCCTGGTGAGCATTTTCAGAGGGCAGAGGAACAGTGGCAGAAAACAATAAAAGTATCTCCAGTTCTCGGGCACCAGGCGTGGTGCCAAGGGAGTCACATGCACCTTCTTATGGTCACAAGCATTGTTGGAATCCCCACTGAACAGAGGAGGAATCTGGAGATGATGGTACTTTCCAAGGTGCTGCTAGTCTTCGAGAAAGGCTGGGGCCCGGCCATCCAGAGGTAGAGGCTGGAGCACTCACCACAGGGCCGTGCTACCTCTTTGCTGACCTGTCCATCCAGAGCATTGCAAAAGAGGCATCCATTTCCACTGCCACTGTGCCCAGGGCCCCTCAGCAAGTCAGCGGGCTCTGCTTTCCTCCGCTGTGACTTTCCGAGGCTCCTTGTTGGGGACATCATGCAAGCCATTGCCTTATTGCCTAATAGTTTATTACATTCTGTTTTTCCAGCCCAGAAAAGAAGGCAAACTTTAGTGTTTTCCCCCTGTGAATGCTTGTACTTCCATCCGGGCCTGTCCCTAACCTCTCCCTGGGTTCTATCTGTCACTCTCCACCCCCTCCTTGCCTTTTCTCCAAATGGCTGCGATGGATAGAAGAGTGTGAGGGCTTCCTGTACAGGTGCCTGAGTTTGGGTCCCAGCCCCACCACCTTCTGACTCTGTGCTCCTGAGCATGTTTCTCAGCCTCCCCGAGCCTCAGTTTTCTTATCTGTGAGGTGGGGATAATGACCGTTCCTACCTCATAGGGTTGAGGGCTAAATGCATCAACCATGTAAAGACATGCAATGCGTACCCCATCAGCAGAAGAAACCATCATTTCTGAGGCCTCCGGAGGCACCAAATGTCTCTTCTAAAGTGTTTGGGGTCCATGGAAGTTGGCACAATATGACTCATGCCTCACTGTTTGGAAGAGCAGAAAAATCGCAAACACTCAAATATTCGCCGGTACAATACAAAATTGACTCAATCAGTTTTCCCTGTGTCTGCAATGGGAGCCTCTACAGCCGGTAACGGAACCACCATATTGCCTGGGGGTACTTAGCCTGAGAAAGCTGTTTGTGTCACACACCACGTTAGTAAGGTAGATTTTGGGGCCTTCACCTTCTGTATTACATATTTCTGAAATATTTAAATTCTTTTATAGGGTAGAGGTTGTTGTGTAATCAGGAGATGCAAAAGAGGCGTGAGCTTCCTGTAATGGGGTCCACAAGGAACTTGGGGCATCTGTGACTTTGTTTTCCACTTTCCTTGACTCAGCTTCAAACAGTTTGGGGCTTCTTAAAGTAGAAACCCTCGTTACTGGTGTCTTTGGAACTCTTGATTTGCTGCTGAATACAGAGTTCAATGGGTCTGGTAGGTTTGGTTATTGTCTCCTCGTAAGGGCACTGTGAATTTCCCTTCATGTACGCTATGCAAATGCTCAGCCCACCGGTCTTCAAATAAAGTTCAGTGCTGCTTAATTTAGTGGCACAGGTGGGAATCATGCCCTTAGCTTCTGTTTGGAGGTAGCAGTGAGGGGGGCTGTGTCCTTCCCATCACCCATCCCGCTTTTTTCTGACTACCTTGAAAACCATGTCCAGGTGCTCTGCCATTATTTCATTAGCCCTACACATGGAGGTGGTGCTGGCAGTGGGCAGCCCCTTGAGCTCCGTTATCCCAATGCCGCTCTAACCCCTGCACGTTTCCTGTCACGTGGGTTTATCTGCTACTGCCAGCTCTTCCTTCTGTTGAGCAAATGGGTTTCATTAAGAAGCACCATCGGCTCTGAGACCAGGCCGAGGCAGCTCCACTTCTGCTTGTGCTTTTGTGGTCACGGCATCAGAGGAGAGGGAGTGTGGCGAGCCACGCAGTGACACCTGTCATTTCCATGCACATTCTCTTGGCCAAAGCAAGTCACACATGTCTGGAAGGAGAGCCAAACATCAGCAATTCAGGCCTTCTCAGTTAACTCATTAGCATCTTGTTGAGATAGGATAACTTCTGGAAAGAAAATAGCAGGCAGAGCGGAATAGTCACCAAACCTCTGACTGGAGACCTCTGGGATGATGGTTCTACAAGCAATGGGCTTCCAGTGATCAATTGCTTTTATCTCTACCACATTTGATGGGAAGTTGATTTTGCAGGTCTTTCAAAAGATTGGTTCATGCCACAATCCCATATGCTCCAGTCCCAGCAGATGAGACCAGCCGTCATGACCAGAGTCCCTGAGATTAACTCCCCTTCCCAGCTGCAGACAACTCACGTTGTTCCTGGTGATTAATGGCACAGAATCTGCAGCCAGTGTGCCTGATTCACATCTGAGTTCTGTCTCTCCCTAGCTGTGTAGGCTTGGGCAAGTTCTCCATCTCCTTGGGTCTCAGTTCTTCTATCTCTAAGATGCTAATGGTAAGAGTCCCACCTCATCCTTATAGTGAGGACTAAGTGAGTTCATACATGCAAGGAGCTTAGACCTAGCACATATTAAGTGCTCAGTAAACACTAGCCATCGTGATTGCTATTACTGTTATTGCTGTTTTTTGTCTTTCCGTTGTGATGATGACGCTGGTCGCTACAAGCACATGCTCAAACTTTGTTCACATCTTTCTATGTCCATTTCCATCAATTTGATAACAAGGTCTGTCTGTATTGGCCAAAGGTGACATTCACCGCCTTTCACGATCCTGGAATTTCAATCAGTTTTGCCTCCCTAGAATGTGAGAATGCCACACACTTATTCCACTTCATCCATTGCCTGTGATCTCCCTTGCCAGGCCCTTGCACCCTCACTTCGAATGCCACCTCCCATCCTCTGCTTTGATGGGTGCTGCTCATTCCTGGGGATGACCTCATCCATGAGGCCCTCTGCACCCCTCTGCACTCCTCTGCACCCTCACTACCTCTACCTCTCATGCCCACAGCTCCCAGTGACTCACCACCATCCCTGTGGGCACTGGGATAGAATCTCCTACTGACAGCCAACCGTAAACAACTGTAAATAGGTCTCCCGCCTCTAAATAGGGCCATTGGATCACACGATTGTTAAGGTCCTGTTCATACCAATATGAGTCTTTGGAATATAGCTAAGAAAAGATTGATGATACCTGCATGGAGGAAATCTCAATGGACCAGCCAGGATGTTGCATCCCTAGTGGAACTTAACAAAGGCATTCCAAAACTCATAGAAAAACAAAGGTGAAGAATAATTCACACAATATGAAGAAGAATACGTAGGAAGGACATGCCAGGCATCGAGTTGTTTACAAAACTCTGGTTGTTGAGAGAGGCTGATACTGAAATAGTGAGAGAGAAATAGGTGAATGAAACATATGGAAACTTGCTCCATGACTCAGGTAGCCTTGAAGACGAGGGAAAGTAATGAATCATTCAAAAAATAATGCTGGGACAGCTATCTTTCCAGACCTTAAAAAAATTGATTCCAGCCATGTATCATACTCAAAACTCAATTCAGGATGGATTAAACACCTGTGTGAAAACCAAAACTTCAAAAAGAAAATGTTGGAATATAACTTTTGGGGACGGAAGAATTTCTTAAATACTTCAGGTACGAAAGGTAAGGAAGATCGTGGTCAGGCTGTGGGTTCTGGAGTCATCCCAGCGGCCACCTACCAGTAATGTCACATTGGACATGCTCTTCATCTCTCTGTGCTTCAGTTGGTAAAATGTGGGTGTGCGTTTTGGAAAACGAAATCTACTGCTACCTTTCCCCATTCTTTTTTCACCAGCAAAGTCAGTCCAACTCCCACTGTGTAAGATGAGTGCTCTGGCAAATTTATTTCTAGTGAACTGTAGGGCTGCATCCAGGCATACCCGCCAATCCCAGCAGTTGAGACCTGAGGGCCTGTGTACCATGGCGTATGCTCCCTAAGAAAGAGACACACAGGAGCAGACACTTCTACCAGCAGGTCGTCCAGACTAAATGCAATACCTGGAACTGCAGCAGCACCCTGTTTCCACGAGGGCTTCAGCTGGCGGCATAAATCAGGGAGCACAGAGGTGGAAAGAGCCTGGGTCTCTGAAGAGCTTATGGAGACACTGGTCTTTGCTGGGACTACATGGACATCGGACATCACATTCTGGGAGAAGATACTTTGTCCTTATTGTTCAATCCACTGAATGCATGATCTGTGATCTGCTGTTAGATTCATTCTGACTGATGTATAACAGTCCTATGTCATGATTCCTTGTGAGAATTAAATGAGGCAGCCAGGCCAGATGGCTCATGCCTGTAATCTTAGCACTTTGGGAAGCCGAGGTGGGTGGATTGCTTGAGCCCAGGAGTTCGAGACCAGCCTGGGAAACGTGGTTGCCCATCTCTACCAAAAATACTCCCCCCACAAAATTAACCAGGCATGGGGTGGGAGCTGGTAGTCCCAGCTGCTCTGGAGGCTGAGACAGGAGGATTGCTTGAGCCTGGAGGGTCAAGGCTGCAGTGATCTGAAGCAACTGCACTCTAGCCTGGGCAACAGAGGGAGACTCTGTCTCAAAAAAAAAAGAAAAAAAGAATTAAATGAGGTAACAACGTTTATAAAGCACTTAGCACAGTTCCTAGTGCCGCCGAGAGCTTGGTAAATGTCAGCTGTGTGGTTGCTGGAACATGGCAGCCCCTCACTGTGGTGACCAAGGCTAACGGTCAGTTATAGGCACTTACTGCAGAAAAGGCTCTGGCTGGCGTTCAATGGGCAGTATCCCACGAGTCCTCATACAGGTCATACGAGGTCGGTACTGTTACCATCTCCATTCCAAACACCAGGAAACTGAGGCTCAGAGAGGTTAAAGAACTTGCCCAAGGGTCTGCAGCAAGACTGTAGTGGAGCCAGGACTGAAATCCAGGCCAGGCTTAGAAGCTGAAGAGCTTATTCGTCTGCTTCGGGACACGATTTCTCCTAGGATGGGAGGCCTGATGTTTCCTTCATGGGGTGCTGGGGACCATTTTAATGTCATCAACAAATCCTGCTGCGTGGAGGCCCCCCCAGCTCCTAGAGAACTCAGCACCGGCCTTAGCCCTCTGCCTCGCTGAGTCATGGCTGGCCCTGGTGCACTGCGAGGCGAGGAAAAGCCAACAGCCCCTGGCCCAAACGCCTCACTAATAGAGTTACAATGTTCTTGTTAAGAAGGATTTCTTTTGGGGACAGCCAAGCGAGCAACATGCTCGACTTTTAGAAGCAAAAGGACAAACATAACACCTTGGGGACTCAGCTGTGGCAGCTGCCACTCCGTCTTCAGAGCAGGGTGTACGAAGAAGGGCCTGTTAGTTGCACATGAAATCCAGCGTCCTTGGGGGAGCTTTGGTGATTTCTGAACACTCTGGACTTACTCGCTATGTTTCTGTCATTTTCCTCTTAAGACTTTTGTGGGCAGTCCTGGTGTCAGCTCAAAAAGACCTGGATCTCCAGGACAGCAAGTGGTGGGATGGCCCCTACCCTCTTGGGTAGTCATTTCAACCCATCAGCCCATGAAGGGGAGGGTGAGGTACCTGAATTTGAGGCGGGGACCCCTGGTGAGATCCTCGCCCATCTTAACACTATCCACAGCCCGAGCGAGAGCCGTGAGTCAGAAAGCGCTGTTTCTGTTGCTTTTAAATCCTAGCCCGGGCTCTCCATGCAGATTTCCTTAGCCAACTGCAAACTGGACACTGCCCAGCTGAGTCCGTGTGGAGCATTGGAGCTGGACGCTAATGAAGTCACCACTGAACTCTTGGGAGTCTTCAAAAAAGACAGAGAACCCAGGAGGCAGCATCTGAGGACACCAGCCAGGGCCATCAGCCCACAGGTCACAGCCTCCTGCAGGCCAGGGGCTTGTGTGCCTTGTGACTCAGTGTTGGGAGATAATTGCCCAGAGGCCGGTTTTCCTTTTCTTCTTATCTGTTTATCTGCAACACTGAAGCTCCCACCCTCTTTTGCATAATTTATGCAATGAGGGAAGCTGTCCCCATGGTCAGGTGCTCGTGAACGGCCATGTGGGTCAGCTTCTGTCACTGTGCCTGGCTGCCATTACCGGGTACAGCATCTTCACTGTGACCCTGCTGAGACTCCTTTTTGGGGTTATGGGTTCTTATGCCCTGGTCACAGATGAATGACTTCAGATTTTAGGCTGCGCTGGTCTTTTTACCACTTACCCAAAAGTAGGCAAAATACAGATCCAAGAGGCTCCTGGCTGAGTCAGCGAAGCTGCTGGTGAGGGGCATGTGGGGAGTCCCTACAGGGGCTGGCCTCGGTCCTCACGCTGAGCCCTAGGCTCCGACAGCCAAGGCAAGCGGGTGTGGTGTAAGCACTCCAACCCCCACTGCAGCCTCATCGGCCATCTCTTTCGGATGCCATTTCAAAACCCTAGTATAATTTTCACTGCTATATGGTGGTATTTAATTTTATCAAAGTATGACAGACTCACAAATATATTCCCTTTGGGGCTTTTCTCACTCCTCCTCCCATTTTAAAACATAAGGCATTTGAAACAAACTGTAAATGATTCCCCTTTCAGCTCCCGTCCATGTCTTTCCCTCTGGGCTCTTTATATTTCTTCGGACGTGTTGTGATATCTGATGTTATATCAGCCTCTCCAGCTGCTGGCGGCAGTGGCAGCTTCCGGGGGACAGAGGCTTTGCAAGTCTCTTGCTGCTTCTTTCCCTGTGTCTAGAAGAGCGAGTGTCTGATGCCTTGAAGGAACTCAATCAGGATTTGGTGAACACTGGCACTAAGCCAGCCACTAAATATTAAATTATTGGACATCCTGTGACATGCGTTGAGTGCTGTGGAGGACATAAGTCATGCCCAGATGGCTACAACTGATGGATGGCGGGGTGCAGAGGCCGCGGAACACCTCCACATCTGCTCTGCATTGAACCAGGGAGCAGTGGGGTGTGTGGTCAGAAAGCTGGGCTCCAGCGACCAACCACCTGGGTTCATTTCTGGCCATAGCACTTGGTAGATCTGTGACCCTGGGCAAGTTCTTTGGGCTCCCTCTGTGTCAGTTTCCACATCTGTAAAATGGGGATAATAGGAGTACCCATCTCGTTGGGGTGTTGCCCAGATTAAATGAGGTAACGCACGTCAAGCACTCAGACACCCTACAGGACACAGGCTTGGTGAAGGCAGCGGTCACCATTAGGATGCCCATTAGCAGATGAGGAAACCAAAGAAGCTGTGAAAGCACTCAGCTGGGAAGTGTCCGGCCTCAAAGGGGACCTGCCGTGCCCTCAAGAAGTTTACAGTTTAGCCGGGAAGAGGACACAGTTGCACAAATAACCATGCCAAATGCAGACCGTGTGCTTCAGTTCCGCCACTCAGATCCCTTCCCTACAGAAGGACCAGCTCCAGGGCCCGCATACCCGTCACACACCTGCGCCCCGTGACTTCCAAATGCCTTGAACCAATTCCCCTGCCATTTCAAGGGAATCTTCAGTTATGCAAGGATGTGGGCTGGGATGTGACCTCATGTCGTGGGGTGTTAAACCTTTTACACAAATAGCAGGATGTCTGAAGAGTGTTCTGTGAGTAGAAAAAGCTTCAATAATCTAGATCACAAGCCGACAGCATTCCCAGTGATGGTTGAGAGTGGGCATGCTATTCCAATTAACTCACAGGCTAAATTCGTTATGGGACTGACCAGTGCCCTGCAGCAAATGTCCATGTGTTGACTGCATTATTTCTGCTGTGAGAGTGCTGAGCCTGGGTACCCAGGAACAGACAATGTGGTTCCCATGAGCTTCCTATTCCTTAAGCCAGACTGCTCCTTGCAAGGCGAGGCTACTGCAACCTCACTAAGGAAAGCCCCATTCCTTGCATAGCAAGCTGGAACTCGCCTTAGATTGAAGGCCCATTAGGAGTAGTCATTAGCTGGTCTTTGCTTTGAACCTTGCCAACGGTGGTAAATATTCTTTAAAACGGGCTGAGCAGGCAGGCATTTCATTGGGGTGGGCCCTGCTTAAGGAATTAAGTTATTGGCTAACAGAGTCCGCAGATGACTTCACCACAACTTCCAAGGAGCAGGCCACGATCTGGTAGCCTCCATTGCTCAAGGTCACCCACGACAATGAGCTTCAGTGGTGGACAGGCTGTGTACGGGGAAAGAGGGTAAAGATTAGCAATAGTAGTCAGTGTGAGTGAGTACTCCCTGTGGGCCAGGCACATGCGCGCAACTCACTTAAAACTCCTCACGAATAGGAATTATTATTAGTATTATTTTTGAGATGACGTGTCACTCTGTCGCCCAGGCTGGAGTGCAGAGATGCCATCTCATCTCACTGCAACCTCTGCCTCCCATGCTCAAGCGATTCTTGTGCCTCAGCCTCCGGAGTAACTGGGATTACAGGCTGTTCGGGACGCTAATTTTTGTTTTCTTTAGTAGAGATGGGACTTCACTATGTTGGCCAGGCTGGTTTTGAACTTCTGACCTCAAGTGATCCACACACCTCAGCCCCCCAAAGTGCTTGGTTTACAGGTGTGAGCCACCGTGCCTGGCCGTGAATAGGAATTACTATCCCCATTTGATGGAAAAAAGGCCTGAGTCTCAGAGAGATTAAGAAATATGCTCAGGCCACGCAGCTAGAGTACTTGGTGTCTGAATTTATTATGTCTGGGCTGTCTGGCTCTAGGTCGTACACTCAGACTCAGCTGGTCTGCAAGTCTCCCTCAGGAGAGAGGAAGGGCTCGCAGAGAAGAAGCGGAAGAAGAATGGAAGGGCAGGGAGGAGCAGAGGGAGAAGAAAGGGTAGCAGGTGTTGGGGAGTGAATTTGGGCAGCCATGATGATTTGCCCCAGTCCCCCCAGAGGAGCCTGACCCGCTGGGCAGGAGGGCCAGCTTACAGCCATCTGCAGAACACCAAGGGCAAATCTAGGAGGCGTGGCCACTGGAACAACTTCAAAAGCAACTATGTGTGTTTTGCCTTTGGGTATGAGTGAGACTCTTTAGGTTGCAAGTGACAGAAAACCTAATCAAACCAGCTCAACAGAAAAATAAACATTAGCTCAGGTAACTGAAACGTGAGAGTAGATGGCTTTAATCAGGCCAGGCTGTGTCCAGGTGTTCACACAGTGCCTTTCCCCGTGTCGTCTCCTTTCTCAGGCAGGCACTCTCCCTGGAAGATGGTGGTCCGGAGCTCCAGGTATGCCCAAAGCTCCCAGTAACCCCAGCAGAGAGGACTGCCTCTCACAAGACTTCCAAAAGGAATTCTGGGACTGAGTGGCATTGACTCTAAGGAACTTGGCCTGGGTCACGTGTCCATCCCTGAGCCGTCTTTGACCCACACTTGTCCATCCCTGTAGGGTGGGGGTGGGAGGATGCAGTACTCCGCCCGGCTCTGCACAGCCCTACCAGACTATATGGAGACAGTTTCAGGGTTGGATGGGGATCTCTGTATTCACCTACTTGGGCTGCTGTGGCAAAAAACCGTACACTGGGTGGCTTAAACAACAGAAATGTATGTTTTCACCATTCTGGAGGCTGGAGGTCTGAGATGCAGGTGCCAAAATGGTCGGGTTCTGGCACGGGCCCCCTTACTGGCTTACGGACGGCTGCCTTCTCACTGTGGCTTGCATAGCCTCTCCTCAGTGTGCACGGAGGTGGGGTATCAATGAGCAAACTCTCTGGTTGGTGTCTCTTCTTAGAAGGGGACCACTCCCAACAGACCAGGGTCTCATGGCATCTAACCCTGATCGCCCCCCAAAAGCCTCACCTCCAGATCCCCACACACTGAGAGCACAACATTCAGTTTATAGTCTCTGAGGAAAAGTTCTAGAAGAAAGAAAGGGTTAACATTCTGAGAAGAGAAGACAAAACCATCAAATGTCCTGTACAAAGACCTTTCTTAGAAATGTCTCATAGTGTTCACCTTCTCCCTTTCTGCTGTCACGGCAGTGGCCCGGGAGCTCTGGCCACCCCCACCCCCAACAGCTCCCTTGCTTGCAGCCTGTGGAAACCTATAGGCAGAACGCTCTTCCCAAGGGCTGTTCAGGTGCGGTTCCCCCCTTTTGACAATGTTTTCTTCCAGGGTTATAAAGTAAGACATGACATAGTGGAAAACATAGAGAAATTGCCCGCAGTCTCACAGTCTCACATTTGGAGGAAGCCATATTTCCTTCCAGCTCTTTTTTTTTTTTTTTTTTTGAGACGGAGTCTCGCTCTGTCGCCAGGCTGGAGTGCAGTCACGTGATCTTGGTTCACTACGATCTCCGCTGCCTCCTGGTTCAAGCAATTCCCCTGCTTCAGCTTCCCGAGTAGCTGGGACTATAGGCATGCACCACCACGCCTGGCTAATGTTTTGTAATTTTAGTAGAGATGGGGTTTCACCATGTTGGCCAGGAGGGTCTCAATCTCCTGACCTCATGATCCACCCACCTCAGCCTCCCAAAGTGCTGGGATTACAGGCGTGAGCCACCAGGCCAGACCGCTTCCAGCTCTTTTAAATGCACCATAGATATTTTTATGCAATTGGGGTCTTTGTACTTACACGACTGCATGTGTCGCTGCTTCACTCAAGCAGTACAACTGTTTCCCTGCACGATTAAAATCTCTTTGTAAAGACCCAAAACCATGGTGGCCGAGGGCTGTGAGTCTTGTGCCCCACACTGTGGCCAGGAGATCAGGTCACAGGGATTGGCAGCTGTACCAGGACTGTGGTGGGAAAGCACTCCGGAAAAAATCAGTTCTCCTGATGAAGAGAGTGGGTCCGTTTTACACAGATAAAAGAGTACCTGTCAGTACCTAACCTTCTTCCCGCAGGCCCACCTCCGTACTCAGCTTCCCGCCTGGCCAGAAGACACGCTGCTCACTCAGCCTCTCCTGCTGTGCCCCAGCTGCCCTATCCCTATTTCTCCGAAGCTGGGGTCATTGTGATGCACTCCCCGAGGCATGCCCTGTGTTTCCTGGCTGGGAGTAATCTCACTCTTTCTCCCCTCTCCCTAAAGGCATCATGTATGGTGAGGACTGCCTCATCTCAGGGCTATCTAGGTCCAGTCCATCTTCCCCCAGGGCTGTTCCTTATGCAGTGGTTACTTAATGAGAATTTATGAGGATCGGGACTGTGCTCAGGGCTGAGATGCCATGGACAGCCAACAGGCATAGTCCTGCTCTCCTGAAGTTACAGTCTTGAGAATTAGCCTGTATCAGGCTGTTCTCATGCTGTTAGTAAAGACATACCTGAGACTGGTAATAATTTTTTTTTTTTTTTTGAGAGGGAGTTTTGCTCTTGTTGCCCAGGCTAGAGTGCAATTTGCAATCTCGGTTCACTGAAACCTCTGCCTCCTGGGTTTGAGCAATTCTCCTGCCTCAGCCTCCTGAGTAGCTGGGATTACAGGCATGCACCATGATGCCCAGCTAAATTTTGTATTTTTAGTAGAGATGGCGTTTCACCATGTTGGTCAGGCTGGTCTCAAACTCCTGACCTCAGGTGATCCACTCACCTCGGCCTCCCAAAATGCTGGGATTACAGGCATGAGCCACGGCGCCCAGCCAAGACTAGGTAATTTATAAAGAAAAGAGGTTTAATTGACCCCTCAGTTTGGCATGGTTGGGGAGGCCTCAGGAAACTTACAGTCATGGCTGAAGGGGAAGCAAACACGTTCTTCTTCACATGGCAGCAGCAAGGAGAAGTGCAGAGCAAAAGGGGAAAAAGCCTCTTATAAAACCATCAGATCTGTGAGAACTCACTCACTGCCATGAGAACAGCATGAGGGTAACCACCCCCCCATGGTTCAGTTACCTCCCACCAGGTCCCTCCCATGATACATGGGGATTATAGGAACTATTAATCACCTTAATACAATTCAAGATGAGATTTGGGTGGAGGCACAGTCAAACCATATCACAAACACACAAATAGCAATGTGACAAGTGCCCAGCAATGTGACAAGGGCATCCCTTGAGGAATTCCCCCTTGGGGAATCGGGGATGGTTTCATGGAGGAGGTGACGTCTGAGCTGAAGTCTGACAGATGAGAAGTTACCTGGTCTGAGTGGCAGAGAAGAGAATTCCAGGCAAAAGAGACTGCAGGTGCACATGTTCCAAGGTGACCTCACAAGTGGGTGAGGCTGGAGAGCAGGACAGGAAGCAGGGAGAGGAGGCTGAAGAGAACCGTGGACCAGAGCAAGTAGCACTTGCAGGCCTGGTGCATGTGGGTGGTGGTCCTTGCCTAAGGGCAATCGTGAGGTGGGGGTTGAAGGGATCACTATGCCTCAGGCCTCAGTACTGGACAGCAGTGGATCAGAGCTTAGCTACTCTTAGGTACTCCAAGTTTGTAGGGTTTAATGGGGAATTGGAGGCTTTTGTGGAAGCAGAGGGAGTGAAGGATGGAGGTGCTGCCAGAAAAGATCATGGTCTCCTTCACAGAGGGCTCAGGAAGAAACTCCAGGTGTGCAGTTGTCAGGAGATCACTGGGAAGGCCCTGGGAAACCCCATGTCTCCTGTGCACCTGGCTGCAGCTGCCTCGGAGATCAGCAGCTCCTTCTTTTCTTCCACTTTCCAGGTTTCTCACAAGCACCTCTCCTTGCAAACACTAACCTGAAGCCCATGAAAGAAAGATCCTTGGAAACACAGGTCCTTCCTCTGCAAAGCCAGGTTAGCTGGACATGGACGCAAACAGAGCCCCAGACAGCCTGTGCGCGTGGTGTGCAGTTCACAGCAGCTGGTTTGGAGTCTGACGATTTAGGTTCAAGTCTTGCTTCTGCCACTTTTGAGATGTGGAACTAAAAGCACATTATTTATTGTCTGAGTCTCAGTTTCCTCTTCTGTACCATTCGCTGTGGGTTGGTTAAGAAGCTGAATGGATTAACATGCACAAGCCCTTAGACCAGCACCTGGGAGTCGCTGTGTGATTGGCTGGTATTTATGATTCCATAGGTGGTTCTGGCCGCAACATGGAGAATGGATAGCTACAAAGTGATCGCGGAAGAGGGACAGCTGTCCAGGAGGGACAGCACTGGCCGGGATGAGATGGTAATGACAGGGCCAGAGCAATGCCGACACCTCTGGGGGATCCTTAGAGGATGAGACTGGCAGAGCGCAGTTGCAGATGGGAAGTGGGGGTAGGAGGGGGAGAAGGAGGCCTCAATGCCAGTCCCCGGGCTCTGCCTCATTCAGCCCCCAGGTTGGCTCTGGAGCACTCTTCCCTTTGAGCACCCAGCTGTTGCTGACAGACTGCTTGGTGCCTGGTGGGTGCCACAGTCCTCAAGGGGGACAAGCGGCAGATGTGGCAGCAGGGTGCAAGAAAGTAGCCACAACGCCTGCCTGCAAGGCTGTCACAAGAGGCCTGCTTGAAAGAGAGTCACACAGGGGCCTGCGGCAGATGTGATGGAGGTATTTCTGAGAGCCTGTGAGCAGCTGCCTCACAGCTGAGGAGGGAGGGGCATGCCTGGGGGCAGAGCCAGGGGTGCTCTCTGCAGCTGGGGGAGATTTGCAACCTCAGGATCACAGCTCTGGACAGGCTGTTCTTGGAGCCTTCCGGAGAAGATGCAGCCTGACCCAGAACCTATTTGTGGACGATTTTGTCCAGAGAGGTCCAGCGTGATATGGAATCCAAGTGGGACTGCCATTCAGCTCAACCATGCTGCAGCTTTTAGGGAGAATCTTCCTCCTAACAGAGCCCTGGCCTCCAAAGTGTGGTTGGATATAGAGGACCGACGTCACGACAGGCATGAGCTTAATTCATGGTATTCGGTTGTAGGCACTTGGAAAAAATCGCAGTATTTGGTGATTTCTCCTGTTGTTGCATTCAGCGAATGTCCTGTGGGACGGAGGGCGGAAAAACTCAGCCTCTTGAGGTCTCAGGATGGGCCAGTTACGTTCTAACAGCCTCACTTGTCGTAACCCACCTCATTCCATTTGACTCAGTGAGGTTGGTGTTGTTAGTTTTCCTGTTTTATGGAAGGGGCAAAAAAGGCTTAGAGAGAATAAGCACCTTGACCGTGATCACTCAGCCAGAATGCTGCAGAGGTGCGCTGGGCTGTAAGCGTGGGAAAAGAGCACACATGCAGTGGCCACAGAGCGCTGTCCCCGCTGCACCTCCTGTGTGTCCCCCGATGCTGCCCACACTTTAACATGGGCCCAGATGCAGGGCCATGTGCTTGGTGGGCAACACACTGTCCTTTCTCTTGCTAGAGGAAAATCTGGCTATAGCTGATCCCTGAGACACAGCAAACTGGGTTTTCAACATTGAACTTCCTGGGGTATTTTTTAAAATGGTCTTTTGTTTTCTTTTTAAAAACCTTGGTGATAAGAACCATCTGATCTTTGACAAACCTGACAAAAACAAGCAATGGGAAAGGAGTCCCTGTTTAATAAATGGTGCTGGGAGAACTGGTTACCCTTATGAGGAAAATGGAAATTGGACCCCTTCCTTACACCTTATACAAAAATTAACTCCAGGTGGATGAAGGGCTTAAATGTAAAACCCAAAACTACAAAAACTCTAGAAGAAAATCTAGGCAATCCCATTCAGGACATAGGCACAGGCAAAGATTTCATGATGAAATGCCAAAAGCAATTGCAACAAAAGCAAGACAAATGAGATTGAATTAAACTAAAGAGCTACTGCACAGCAAAAGAAACTATCATCAGAGTGAACAGACAGCCTGCAGAATGGAAGGTTTTGCAGTCTCCGTCTGACAAAGGTCTAATATCCAGAGTCTACCAGGAACTTAAATTTACAAGAAAAAAAAAAAAACCCATTAAAAAGTGGGCAAAGGACATGAACAGACACTTCTCAAAAGAAGACATACGTGCAGCCAACAAACATGAAAAAACAGCTCAACATCACTGATCATTAGAGAAATGCAAATCAAAACCACAGTGAGATCCTATCTCATGCCGGCCAGAATGGCGATTATTAAAAAGTCAAAAAACAACAGATACTGGCAAGGGTGTGGAGAAAAAGGAATGCTTTTACACTGTTGGTGGGAGTGTAAATTAGTTCAACCATTGTGGAAGACAGTGTGGCGATTCCCTAAAGATCTAGAGGCAGAAATACCATTTGACCCAACAGTCCCATTACTGAGCATATACCCAAAGGAATATAAATCATTCTATTATAAAGATACATGTATGCCTATGTTCATTGCAGCACTATTCACAATAGCAAAGATATGGAATCAACCTCAGTGCCCATCAATGATAGACTGGATTAAGAAAATGTGCTACATAGACATCATGGAATACTATGCAGCCATAAAAAGGAACAAGATCATGTCCTTTGCAGGGACATGGATGGAGTTGGAAGCCATCATCCTCAGCAAACTAATGCAGGCATAGAAAACCAAACACCACATGCTCTTACTTATAAATAGGAGCTGAATGATGAGAACACATAGACACATGGCAGGGGGACAGTACACACTGGGACCTGTTGGAAGGCGAGGAGGGAGAACATCAGGAAGAATAGCTAATGGATGCTGGGCTTCATACCTAGGCAATGGGATGATTTTGGCAGCAAACCACCATGGCATACATTTACCTATGCAACAAAACTGCACACCCTCTACGTGTACCCCTGAACTCAAAATAAAAGTTGAAGACAGGCCAGGCACAGTGGCTCACACCTGTAATACCAGCACTTTGGGAGACTGAGGCGAGAGGGTCACCTGAGATCAGGAGTTCAAGACCAGCCTAGCCAACACGGTGAAACCCCATCTTTACTAAAAATACAAAAATTAGCCAGGTGTAGTGGCAAACACCTGTAATCCCAGCTACCTGGGAGGCTGAGGCAGGAGAATCACTTGAACCCAGGAGGTGGAGGTTGCAGTGAATCAAGATCATGTCCCTGCACTCAAGCCTGGGTGACAGAGCAAGACTCTATCTCAAAAAAAGAAAAAAAAAAAAAGTAGAAGACAAAAAAAGGAAATTTAAAAAACCAAGGTGAAATTTACATAGCATATAATTAACCACTTTAGAACGTGCAATTCGGTGGCATTTAATACATTCTCATTGTGTATGCATCACCGCTCTGTAGTCCCAGGACACCTTCATCACCCGGAATGAAAACTCTGCACCTGTTACCTAGCCATGCCTGATCCCTCTCCCGCCAGCCCCTGGCAATGACTCACCTTTCTGTCTCTTCTGATTTGCCTATTCTGGACATTGCATGTCAATGAAATCATAGCAATGTGCCATCTTTGTGTTCATCTTCTTTCAATTAGCATGTTTACAAAGTTCATCCGCATTGCAGCCTGTGTCAGAACCTCATTCCTTTCATGGCTGAATAATACTCCATGGCCTGGCTATGCCACAGTTGTTTATCATCTATTCATGTCTTGATGGACATTTGAGTTGTTTCCACCTTTTAGCTCTTATGAATAACGCTACCATGAACATTTGGGCACAGACGTGTGCCTGGGCCCCTGTTTTCCATCTGTGCTGGGTCACATGGTAACTGTTCAACCTTTTGAGGAACTGTCACATTGGTCTGATGAATTCTTTTTATTTTTTATTGCATTGTATTTTATTGTTTTGAGATAAGGTGTTGCTCTGTCACTCAGGCTGGAGTGCCGTGGCATGCTTATGGCTCACTGCAGCCTCAACCTCCCAGGCTCAACCGATCCTCCCATTTCAGCCTCCCTAGTAGCTGGAACTATAGGCATGTACCACCATGCCCTGCTAATTTTTGTATTTTTTTGTAGAGACCAGGTTTCACCCTGTTGCCCAGGCTGTATTTTTTTTTTTAATGGAGTTACAACATTTACATCAAGCACACACATTTTTAGAGAAATAGCTTGATGAATTTTTCCATATATATGGACTAAGAGATAACACCTTCCCATGACCCTGGAGTACTTTCTTGAACCCTTTCCAGGCAGCCCTTCTCCCTATCCCAGCAGAAAGGTAACCACTGTACTGAATTCTCTCCCTGTCAATTCGCTTTGGAACTTTATGTAAATAGAATCACATAGTAAATTCTCTTTTGAGTCTGTTGAGTCTGGCTTCTTTGTCTCAACACAACATCCGTGAGATTCATTTATGCTGTTGTGGTTATTTTTTATTGCTGTGTAGTATTCTACTGATGAATATACCATAACTTTTTTTTTTGAGACAGAGTCTTGCTCTGTGGCCCAGGCTGGAGTGGAGTGGCTCCATATTGGCTTACTGCAACCTCTGCCTCCCAGGTTCAAGCAATTTTCCTGCCTCAGCCTCCTGAGTAGCTGGGATTACAGACACGGGCCTGCAATCCCAGCTAATTTTTGTATTTTTAGTAGAGATGGGGTTTCATCATGTTGGCCAGGCTGGTCTCGAACTCCTGATCTCCCGATCCACCAGGCTTGGCCTCCCAAAGGGCTGGGATTACAGGCTTGAGCCACTTTGCCCGGCCTACCATGACAGATTTACCCATTCTACTTTTGATTTATCTGTTTGAGTTGTTTCCAGTTGCTGGCTCTAAGGAACCAAGCTTCTCTGAGCAGTCCTGTGTGTCTCTTTGTGCAGATGTGTGTGCTCTTGCCTTGCTCTTGCCCTCAAGGAGAGTGTGCACTTAGCATGAGTAGGAGCTGCCCGGCAGCTGCCCAAGGAGCATCCACCCTGCGATGCCGGAGGCTTCCAACTGTGCCGCCTTCTCATCAATGCTTGGCATTTTAAGCTTTTGATTTTGTTTTGTTTTAGCTATCTTAAAAGAGTTTCAATAAACTTTCAATACAATTCAACTAACAGAATTTCAATACAAATTATTTAGTACATTGAGTGGGTGAAACATTCAGTTTCTAGTTCGAAAAGTATATAAAAGTAAACACTGAGAAGCCTCCTCCCACCCCCACCCCCGTCCATCCACCCTAGTTCCCACCCCAATAGGAAAGCCCTATTAATAGTTCATTGTTTATCCTTCCAGATATTTTTATAGATAAAAGGCAATGCAAATATGTAGACATTGTCCCCATTTTAACACAAAAGGAAGACTATTATGCACACTTTTCTGCATCTTGCTTTTTCCAGTGAATGGTCTTTCAAAGTTCCTTTTACTTCAACACAAAGAAATTCATGAGCAGATATGCCGTGATAAGGCCCCCTTGCTGGAAACATTTAGGTGGTGGTTGATTATTTGCTTCTACAGAGAGAATTGCAATAAATAACCTTGTACGAAAATGATCTTGGTCCTGTTCAAGAGCAGAACTGGCCAGACACGGTGGCTCATGCCTATAATCCCAGCACTTTGGGAGGCGGAGGCCAGTGGGTCATTTGAGCCTAGAAGTTCGAGACCAGCCTGGGCAACATCATGAGATCTGTCTCTACAAAAAATCAAAAACTTAGCTGGGTGTGGTGGTGCATGCTTGTGGTCCCAACTACTCAGGAGGATGAGGTGGGAAAATCACTTGAGCTTGGGAGGTTGAGGCAGCAGTGAGCCATGGCCACGCCACTGCACTCTGGGTGACAGAGTGAGAACTTATCTTAGAAAAATTATATTCATATTTGCTTATTCATTCTTTCATTCATTCAGAAATACCAGATGTACCAGTTGGGGTCCTTGTAGGTGTCAGGTACTGTTGAAGGTACTAGGAGGGGACGTTTGCGGTGGCTCACGCCTGTAATCCCAACACTTTGGGAGGCTGAGGCGGGTAGGCGATCTGAAGTCAGAAGTTCGAGATCAGCCTGGCCAACATGAGGAAATCCCATCTCGACTAAAAATACAAAATTAGCGGGGTGTGGTGGCATGCACCTGTAATCCCAGCTACTTGGGAGGCTGAGGCAGGAGAATCACTTGGGCCCAGGAGGCGGAGGCTGCAGTGAGCCGAGATCGCGCTGTTGCATTCCAGCCTGTACAAAAAGAGTAAAATTCCATCTCAGAAAAAAAAAAAGAAAGAAAGAAAAGAAAAAAAGTATTAGGAGGCATCTCAGGACCTAGAAGAGTTGGACAGTATGCTGTGCGTAAAAAATGCTCGATCTCATATCTGTTGGGCAATGAAATGAGTTTCTGAAGAACTTTCCAGCAACACCATTCTTGTTTGCTGGCTGGTTGATTTGTTGTTGGTGATAGTTTCAACACAAAATGAGTTGAAATTCCAGCTTTTGCAGTTTGCGAAAAGTGTAATCTGTACAAACAGTGCACAGCTTTATAAGACTTGTAAAATCTACAATGTATTATTTGTCTACCTTAGAAAAAGTTGTTGAAATTTCTGAGCTTCATGCTCTGGACTATACGAAGGGGGATGATAACATAACTCACAGGCTTAGGGCGGAAGAAAGTGAGTCTTAGAAAATGCGGCCTGGAGCAGTGGCTCATGCCTGCAATCCCAGCACTTTGGGAAGCCGAGGCAGGTGGATCACCTAATGTCAGGAGTTCGAGACCAGCCTGGCCAACATGGTGAACTCCGTCGCTACTGAAAATAGAAAAAAATCGCCGGGTGTGGTGGCGCATGCCTGTAATCCTATCTACTCGGGAGGCTGAGGCAGGAAAATCGCCTGAACTCGGGAGGTGGAGGTTGCAGTGAGTTGCAATCATGCCTCTGCTCTCCAGCCTGGGCCAGACTCTGTCTCAAATAAAATAATAAAATAAAATAAAATAGTGCTTAGCGTGCAGTGCCGTCCTGCAGAGAGCCCTTAACACTGCCGTCACTGGTTATGCTTAGGACCTGGACGGCTCTGTGACATCTCGTGAACCCCAAATGGCTGAGGAAGAAGTTGTGTGCAAGGGACATGGGAGGAGAGGAGGACTGTGCCACCTTCGCCACCTCGGCTTTCCGTTCCCTGATCTGCTGTTTCCTCTTCTGCTTTGAAGTGGCCATGTCCCAAGGAGGAAGAATCTCATCTGTTGCTCCTTAGACCAAAGTCTCCCTGGTCTGAGCAGCTGGCAGATCTCTCTAGGTGTCCTGAGGGGCCTGATGGAGACGCAGGTCCCACTCCTTGCCTGCCTGCAGCTCTGATTAGCAACGCATCCCCTAGCACAGCCCTCGGGTCACCTACCTACCGTCACACTCCATGTCCTGAGATTCCTTTTGCGAAGTATGTGACAGCCCTTTCCAGGTCACTGCAGTGGAATTTGACCTCTGGAGCTGGGCTCTCCCCCTTTCCAGAGTCACAGTATCCCGTGGTTTGTTCTCACCCTCCTCCAAGGACAGCAATCATGGCCACATTTCAACGTGCGCTTCTTGTTATGATATTATTTGTCAATTACAAAAGTCACATGTTCTCATCACAAAAATATAGAAACATAAATGCAGAAAGTGAATTACTTTCTCCAGAAATGAGCAGTTTATGAAAATTCCTTTAGGAGGTATTTGCCTACCCTGCCATATTTTTTAAACTAAAATGGAATCGCCCCATGCACATTGTCTGGTCACCTTCTTTTTCTTTTCCTCTTTTAACTTTACGCACCTCTTGGACTTATTCCAAATAGAGTTATCCTTTTTTAACAGCAGCTGCAAAGAACCCCATCCTGTGGATAATCTGTAACGGGGTCTCCAACCCCTGGAGTAGGACTAGCCCCCATCTGTGGCCTGTTAGGAACCCGGCCACACAGCAGGAGGTGAGCGGCGGTGGGTGAGCGTGACCGTCCAAGCTCCACCTCCCGTCAGCTCAGCAGCTGCCTTAGAGTCTCCTAGGATCATGAATCCTATTGTGAATTGCACATGTGAGGGATCTAGGTTGCATGCTTCTTATGAGACTCTTAACTAATGCCTGATGATCTGAGGTGGAACAGCTTCATCCCAAAACCATCCTCCCACCCCACCACCCCCCCCAGTCTGTGGAAAGATAGTCTTCCAAGAAACTGGTCCCTGGTGTGAAAAAGGTTGGGGACAGCTGATCTATAGTCTATCGTTCCCACCCCATGGGTTGATGTTTAAGTGGCTGCCAATTCTTTGTTATTACAAATAACTCTGCAGCAACAAACATCATTATACACATATGCTGCGACGCTTGAGGAATTGTAAAATTGGAAGTTGAAATTACAATTGCAAAAATAGAATCTGGGCCAAATAATAGCCGTAATGTCAATCAAGTGCCCACTGGATCCAGGTTTGATTGAATGCGCCTCTCGCTGAGGAATTGATTTGATCCTTACAGCGATCTACGAAACAGGCACTGTCAGCCCCATTTCCGGGCGTGAAAACGGAGGCACCGACAGGTTAAGTAATTGGGATCACATGGCTGGTAAGACGTATGTTTCGCCTTCTGACCCAGATTCCAGTCCCGACTTCTCCAGGCGGGCTGTTGCCAACCCGGCCTTCCTCCCTCCTCTACGGCAGAAGCAGAACTCAGCGACCCAAAGCTGACAATGACCGAACACTTCACGAAGATTCTGCCATCGCAAACCTCACAACCGCCCTATTAAGTAGGAACCCTCATGACCCCACTTTACTGATGGGGAAACCAAGGCACAGGAGTTAAGTGTTCACTTGTGATCAGCCTGCTGGTATAAGCAGATTTGGGGTTAGGGTCTGTTAAATTACAGAGAACTCACGAGAAAGTGGGTAAGAAGTTTATGGGCACCCAGGGCTCCTGGTCTGCTAGGCGACCCCTCTCCCCCAGGCATTCCCTTTGTACATTGTTGGTGGATTTGGTGTCATTTGTGGATGGCAGTGACAGTGCCCTTGGACACCTATGGAGGTGGCTGGGATGACTTCAGCACAGACGTCAAAGCTGAGCAGGCTTCCATCTGTGAGAGTGCCAAACTGTCCTCCAGGCGAGGCTTGGGTATCCATTAGTGGGAAGGGAGGGAGGGCAGAGATTCCCCCAAAGGTAAGAAAGGGAGATGGGAGGGATCCTTGCTCTGAGATAGCCTCCAGGTGGGTCCCTTCTGGGGCAGCCACCTGTGTGCCTGTCCCCATCGGCTGTCCCCTCCCCTGCACACTGGTCTGGGTCATCAGCTTCACCTGTGGCCTGTCACTATCCAGCTCCAGGTGCAGCCTGGGGCCACTCACAGCTTGGTGCCGATTGCGTCACTCAGCTAATTAGGTCAGCACCTCAGCCTTCCCAGGTGCCTTTGGAGGTCCAGATGTGGGCTGGAGGCTGGGGAGAAAGAAGGACAGTCTCCTTCCCTCAGGACTTATCAGGAAGGTGACAGACTTATTTCTAAGGAGAGACAGCACAGGCCTGGATAGAGCTGGGAGTGGCCAACTGATAATGGGGACAAAGCTGTCTCTAGGAGGGACCTCTGAGGAAGAGCGGGCCAGGCAGGAAGGGGAGAGGGGCAGCTTCCTGGTCACTGAAGAAGGACGATGGGGTGGAGTCAGCCCCTGAGGGTAGCCTACACTGCTCAGACACCCCCCCACACACACCAGGGGCCCACAGAGCCCTGGGGTGCTGCCTTCCATGCTTGCAGAGGGCTGCCCCAGCTGGGATGTGACCCCAGCCCCTGTTCATGTGTCTGCTCCTGGGACCCGGCTCCTCTGTGCAGTCTGTGCGTGTTGCGGACCCTTTGCTGACTCCTTCTGCATTTTCTTAGACTGAAGACACCATCTCTGTGGTGGAGGGAGCGCCCTGAGAACCCGCCCTGGTCCCCTGGCTGCAGCATTATGTGGTTGCCAGGGCCCGTTCCCCTTTTGTCTCCTGCTTCCGCTACAGCCCCTCATGCCACCCACAGCTGCACAGGGGGCACAGGCTCTTCTGTCTGCCCAGATCGGCTTTCCCCAGTTCTGGGGTAGGGGAGGGTTATCGTCCTGGGAACCTCATCCATCCTTCAGATCTGAGGTGACATTTTCCCCCGCCTCGTTCTGGGTGGAATGCAGCTGCTGGCCCTCAGCTGAGTTTTAAAAAGATGCCCCCGTACCATGATTATGCAAGATGCTAACATCAGGGGAAGCTGGGTGAAGGGTAGACAGGGACTCTGTGCTGGTTTTGCAACCTTGCTGTGAGCCTAAAATTATTTTCAAAACAAAAAATTAGTAAGCAAAGATGCCCATTCCTCCCGACAGTCTTAGCGGGCCTGATCTCAGCTCTCACTTTCCCACACACAGGGCCACCTGTGTGGCGGGACCTGTGGTAAAGGTCTCCCTCGTGTGTCCCCCATTAACAGGAAGCATGGCCGGATGGGCTGGCTCCCCAGGATACACACAGGTAGGCGCACTCACGGGTGCCCTGGTCTTAGCCTCCGCAAGCTTCAGCACAGGCTGTTTGACTCCTAACCTGCTGTTTAAAACCACTTTGCTAAATGTCTTTGCCTGAGAGCAGATTCCCTGAAGCAGACTCAGAATCACTGATTCACATGCTGGTTTACTGGGGAAGCACGTCCAAGAGAAACCACTACTGGAGTCAGGAAAGCAGAACCGAGAAGGGAAAAAGTCAAGGAAAGCTGTGTAACTTTAGGCACAATCTCAGCCTCGCCTGATCCCAGGGAGTTCTGGGCTGTTGAATGACACCCGAGCTTCACCTGCCTGGAGGCAGGGCCGGACTTTCAGTCCCTGGGGAAGGGCTTCGGGGAGGTAAGGGCCAGGTGTGTCCTGCTCCCTGCACCTACAGGGGTAGCGTCTGCGCCTCAGAGCACCAGGCACCGGCTATGGAAGCTGAGAGGAGAACACAATAGCAGAAAGGCGGCCCGGAGGAGACCTGGGCAGGTGCAGGTGCATGGAGTCAGGAGAACAGACAGTTGGGAAAGGAAGGTGGATGCAGAACGGGGAGAGGAGGGAGAAGCTGGAGAGGAGGGAGAAGCTGGAACCCGCAGTATGAGCTGGTGCCCCGAGAACAGACAGAAGCCTGCATCCGTTCTTGTTGCTTCTCACTGTGGTGATGAGGATGTCTTGCAGCACTGGACCCTTTATCACAGGACTGAGCACACGCCTGGGCCTGCAGAAGCTGCAGGAGGAGCCAGGGCCAGGTGGAGCAACAGCAGCTGGCGGCTGCCCCGGGCATGCAGTGGCAGTGGAGAGCAACCGAGTGTGCCTGTGAGTGCCCCAAGGGGCCGAGTGGCTTCACCCTGCAGGTCTCACTCGAGGGTCTCTCTCCTGGTCCCCTTCTCATGGGTTGCATTGTGTCCCCCAAAAGATTTAATGAGATGCTAAGCCCCAGGATCTCAGAATGTGACGTTGTTTGGAGCAAGGGTCATTGCAGGTGTAATTAACTGAGGTAATGAGCTCATTTAGAATAGAGGGGGCTCCTGATCCAGTAGAACTGTCCTTATAAGGAGAGGGAGACATGGACACAGACATGGAGAGGGAAGATGATGTGGAGACACAGGGAGAAAACGGCCAGGTGGAGATGGAGGTAGATATTGGGGTGAGGCTGAGGCTGAGGCAGCTGAGGCTGCCCGGGGCTGCCAGGAAGGCTCCTCCCCTAGGGGTCTGGAGGGAGTGCTGCCCTGCTGACTCCTTGATTTTGGCCTCCAGGCTTCTGGAACTGTGAGAGACATTTCCATGGTTTTCAGCCATCCATCCGAGGGTTCAGCACTTTGTGACAGCAGCCTCTGGACACAGGCCTCACAGCAGAAACCCACATGGAAGGCAGTTCTGGAGGTGTGGCTCAGCTGGGCCCTGCAGGAGATCAGAGCCGCCCCAGCCTGAGATGAATGATGAATGTCTCCTCCTCACAGAGTTTTGCTGAGCCCCTCCCATGCCAGTCCTCTGCCCGGCTCCTTCCTAGTGCCAACCACAGTGGCGATTGCGCTGTGGCTCCCTCAGCAGCCCGTCACTCCCTGAGGACAGGGGTAAGGTCTGTTTCCTTCTTTTCGTTGCCCCAGGGTTCAGCAAAGGGCCAGATTCCTCATAGGGCCTTTTGTAACTGATGGGGAGGGTGTGGACTTGCAGGGAGAGAGAAGCGCCCATCCCCAGGGTGGCAGCACAGCCACAGGGGCCCAGCGGGTGGGAGTGGGCCTCCCCTGATCTGCCCACACTGGTCAGCCGACGAACTCAGTCAGAGAAAACCCAGCTTTTCTTTCCCAGTCCTGTGGGACAGACAGCTCCAAACCCTGGCCCACCACGTTTCTCTGAGTGTTAATTTATCAGGACAATAATAATCCTCCTATGATTTAGGGTTTGGGGGGATTACCAGGCTGTGGTGCTGGAGCTGATAGGCATTTATTACCTACTTAACCATTTAAGTAGAACAAAAAAGAAAATCCTTGTTGCTCAAAAGGTGACGAATGTTTCTAGTAAAACACTATTAAAATGATTCATTAACAGGACAAAGAATTGCCCCCTCTCTAGGCACCCTTGAGGAGGTTGGAACATCTGACCAGACAAGTGCTTCTGGGGGACTGCAAGAATTTGGGATTTGCTTCTACTCTGCATGGGGCAGGGGGTGGGGAGCGCCCCCCACCCCAGGCAGAGGATGCCCCGCTGCTCTGTGGGGTGTGGGTTTTTAAGAACCCAGACCCGTGTTCTATGACAGGGCTGCCGCAAACCATATTGCTAAGGGAACAGCTATGAAAGAATCCCAGCAGGTTTCCCAAAGTCTGCTACATATTAGGTCATTTGCTCTCCTGTCCCTTTTAAACAGCAAAGGTGTCAGCTCAGCACGTCACCCCTGTGCCGTCTGATGATAGTGTCAGGTCACTCAGTAGCTGACGCACAGTAGGTGGGTTCTAAACCTTTAATAAATATAACATGGCAAAAAGTGGCTACCCAGGAGTGACAGACAGCTGGGTCGGGAGGTGGGGAGGGGTGCTTTGGACTCCTCACTGCCCCACCCTTGCTGTGTAACTTTGAAGAAGTGACTTCTCTCCAAGCTTCAGTTTCCTGCCTGTAAAATGGAGCTCACACCTGGACCTTGTTCCTAGGGCTGTCGCAGGGGTTAAACAAGAGCTCAGAGGCAACGCTCTTGGGCCAGTTCCTGGAAGGAGCATAGCATATTGCCTGGCACAGAGCAAACAGCGAGGAAAGTCATTTGGGGCTGTCTTCAGGCTGCATCGCAAAATTCCTCTTTCAGCAAAGACTCCATCTGGCAAGCGCCCTGCAGTCTCCACCACCCTCTGTAGTTCTGCCAGCTTATTACTGTTTTGTTTTAAAAATATAGATGACATTTATCAAGTACTCACTGTTGTTTCTCCCTTAATCCCCACCACAACCCCACGAGGTAGGCGTTGCCATGAGCCCTATTTTCCAGATGAGGAAAATTGAGGTTTAGAAAGAGTTAAGTGACCCATCCCCAATCACATGGCCGGTAAGTGACGTGTGCCCAATTTGAACCCTAATCTGTCTGAATCTTTGCCTTTGGTATTTACAAATGTGTCTTGCCAGTTGGGAGAGGCAGGAAATGGGCGAGTGTTTCTTCAGGAACCATGAACCAGAGTCTTCTGTGCCCTTTATCTCATTGAATCGCCACGGCAGCACTTCAAAGTCGATGTTTGATTTGTTTTGATTTATGGCTGATTGCTCATGTTATTCCTCTGGTGAGGAAGGAGAGGTCTTGGGGGAGGCAGGCAGGCTTTGGAGGCAAAAATGCCTTTGGGTTCAGCTTCACGATGGAACTGTGTGACCCAGGGGACACTGCTTAACCTCTCTGTGCTGCAGCTTTTTCAATGGTATTCTTGACACCTACTGAATAGTAGTAGGTGGTGGTCTGAGGCTCAGGGTCTATGAGGGGCTGTGCCCAGTGCCTGCCCAGTATCAGGGCTCAGTACCTGTTGACTGTGGTTATCTGGCAGGAGCACGCTAGCCTCCCTGTCATTACTCCGTGGGTGGCGATGATCTATGGGGTTTCCACCACTGCACGCTGTTCACACCAGCCTGACCCCGCTGATAACTCCCACACTCCCAACAACAGAGCTGCCTATTTTCCTTTTAGTTGAAGATGAAATTCATATTTCTATTATCTACTATAGGTGTGTCTGAGAGCAAAAAGGGAAGAAAATGTGATTTAAAGCCTGGAATTCAAATCCCTCAAATCTTTGAAGCTACAGCCAGCTGAAAAAAGTTGTAGTCAACTGCAGTCATTCATGTTTATCAGGGGGAGAAAGAAAAAGGCTCACTCCAAACAAAAGCCCTTACCAGGGAGAGGGAAAATATGAGAAGTATTTGGTGAGACGCTTCATTTGCTCCGGAGCCCGCCTCGGAGCAGCTTACCCAGCAAGCCATTCTGCCCACGGGGGACTCGACCTGTCCCCCCACCCCAGGACGTTATTAAGTTGGAAATAATTAAGGTTGCTAAGTGATTTCACCCCTTGTGAGACTGCTAGAAAGGAATCCTGTCACTGTTTAATTAAAAAATGAAGAAAGAAGAGAGACTAAGAAGGGTGAAAGAGAAGGGAGGAAGGAAGAAAAAGAAGGAAGGAGGGAAGAACGGAGGAGGGAAAGGAAGAGAGGAAGGGGAGCTTTGTGATGTGCCGAGGGAACGGGCTCAGAGGCTGGGTGGAGGCATCCCTTCCTACCACACAAGACTCCATCTCCTGTTCAGCAGTCTCTGCCATCACCTGCCCCTGTGGCCACCATCCCTCCTGGCACCACTGCCCAAGCAGCTGCCTCCTCCCTGCCACCAGGGAGGAACAAAGTGAATCTGGAGCTCTCTTGGCATCAGACGCCAGCTTCTAAAGGCTGGAAGGGGCCCAGTTAGAACACTGAGCAGGAGTTCCCGTTTAAGACTGGCTTCTGTGCTTCCCAGCTGTGTGGCCTGGAGCAGCAGCTTTGAACCCCAATGAAGCTGCCATTTTTGTAGGTTAAAATGGTCAGATATCAGCAAGTCCATTAGGTCCCACCTGAACTGCTTAAAAGGCAAGCATTGTCCTACTACGAGGCGGTAGCACATTCCCCACGCAGTCACCGAGTGTCTCCGAGATGCCGGCACGGGGCTAAGTTGGTACATACTGTGGACCTGCTTAATCCTTTTAACAACCCCCAAAATGGATGTGGCGGTTTCCCCATGTTGTGGCTGAGGCAGCCGAGGCTCATACAGCCCAAATCTCCTGCCTCAGGACATTCTCCTAGAATCTGAAGCAGCTAGGATTTGAACCCGGGCAGTCTGGCTTCAGAGCCTGGGCCCTTCACTGTTAATTAGTCAACCATCAATTAATTACATCAATACATTTGTTTGTTCAGGAAATACTTATGGAGTTTTCTTTTAATGGACCACACACGGTTCTAGGCATTAGAAATGCAATGGCAAGGAAGAAAGAGACTCTCCCGTGGATAAAGACGACATGCTGCAGATAAATAAAAGGTGTCGCCGGGCGCGGTGGCTCAAGCCTGTAATCCCAGCACTTTGGGAGGCCGAGGCGGGTGGATCACGAGGTCAAGAGATCGAGACCATCCTGGTCAACATGGTGAAACCCTGCCTCTACTAAAAATACAAAAAATTAGCTGGGCATGGTGGTGCATGCCTGTAATCCCAGCTACTCCGGAGGCTGAGGCAGGAGAATTGCCTGAACCCGGGAGGCGGAGGTTGCGGTGAGCCGAGATCGCGCCATTGCACTCCAGCCTGGGTAACATGAATGAAACTCCGTCTCAAAAAAAAAAAAAAATAATAATAATAATAACAATAATAAAAGGTGTCACAGACAATGGTTGTCTCGGGGGGAGAGACTTTGCTAGGGTGGTCTGGGTGGTGTTACAGGAGGAAGAAGCAGGGTGGCTGGAACATCTGAAATGGGGCAAAAGTGATAGTGGCAGACAGCAAGCGGGGCGATTGTGGGCTGTGGCATGGACTTCAGGCGCCACAGTCCAGGCAGATGTAGCCTGGACCCAGGGCTGGAGAAATGGGCGGGGTCAGACTCTATCTTGAAGGTAGAGGCAGCAGGACCTGCTGATGACTTCGATGCGCAGGAGGGAAGAAGTCTATTACTTTTGTTACCCCAAATCCACAGCTAGTAAGTTGTAGAGAAAAGACTTGAAGCCAGGCTCTTCACATGAGGCAAATGTTCCCTTCACCATTCATTTCATAAGCATTTATTGAGTGCCTACTGTGTGCTTTGATTCATTTCTCAAGCATTTATTGAGTGCTTACTGTGTGCTTTGTGCCAGATGCTGAGACAGCCCTGCTCTGCCCTCCAAGAGCTTCTCTTCTCCAGGGGAAGGCAGACTCCGAGCCACAAAAGTCATTGGGACCTATATAATTATGTAGGTGCAGAGAAGCAGGGTGTCCCAATACATAGTAAGGGGATGGTCCTCATTACTCCAGGCTTCCTGGAGCCTGCAGAGGGGCAAGACTGGACCATAAAGATGGCTGGCCGGGCACAGTGGCTCACGCCTGTAATCCCAGCACTTTGGGAGGCTGAGGCAGGTGGATCACTTGAGTCTAGGAGTTTGAGACCAGCCTAGGCAACATGGTGAAACCCCGTCTCTACAAAAAAATATATTTAAAAAAAAATTAGCTGGGCATGGTGGCACATACCTGTAGTCCCAGCTACTTGGGGGTCTGAGGAGCAAGGATCGCTTGAGCCCAGGAGGTCAAGGCTGCAATGAACTGTGATTGCAGCACTGCACTCCAGCCTGGGTAACAGAATAAGACCCTGTTTCAAAACAACAACAGCAGCAACAACAAAAGCCAAAAAAAGAACAAAAACCCTAGGCAGAGGAAACTATATTTACTCTCGCTTTACAGATGAAAAATCCAAGTTTTGGGGTGGTGGGGGCAGATTTGCTGAAGGTCACACTGCTGGCAGAGCTGGGACTCAAACCTTGGGGCTTGGATCCTCAACTTCACCCCTTCCCTCTCTGCTCAAAGTTCTCTGATACCAACCCCT
The DNA here is from genome assembly GCF_009761245.1 of Sapajus apella. Classification (NCBI taxonomy): domain Eukaryota; kingdom Metazoa; phylum Chordata; class Mammalia; order Primates; family Cebidae; genus Sapajus; species Sapajus apella. The sequence goes on from NW_022437036.1 coordinate 6,738,385, forward strand.
TCTTATCACTTCTTAGAGACAAAGAGATGTGATTAACAAATCAGTATGTCAAATCATAAGCATGTTCTACCTCCTGACAGCCCCTGGTGATGGAAGCAGGTGTGTTTTGGGGTGGGGTAGAAAGTTTGAGCATGAGCAAAATTTGATGAAAGTCCAGAATTTTGCATAGCTGTTAATTGCTTACGGATTTCACAGAATATCATTCCGTGTGATGTGTTCTACTCAAAGAGTGATTAGTAATATAACTTGAATTGTATTCCGTTTACTCACATAATTTAAGATGATTTAGTGCCAAATAAAGACTAACCCTAAAAGCTATTTCTTCAAAGAGCCCCAGTCCCTCTTGTTGTTCTAACGAACTTGGAAAGGAGAAATTGTCTCCGCCAGTCAGACGGCAATCTGATCCTTCCTAAACCTCAAATAAATGAGGGTCCTTCCAGTCTCAAGTGGGGGTGGGCGCTTTGATGGGGTCTGAGTTACCTCCTTCTAGCCCAGGGTTTCTCGACCTCAGCACTATTTTCTTCTGGGTCAGATCTTCCACTGTTGGGGGGCCCATCCTGTGAATCAAAAGGTGTTAAGCAATGTCCTTGCCCTCCACCCGCTAAATGCCAGGAGCACCCTCTTTCCCCAGCTGTGACAACAAAAATGTCCCTAGACGTTGCTCCATGTTCTCTGTGAGGGCACAATTGCTCCCTGCCACTGATCATTCATATGGGGAACCAGAGGGTGTTCTTCAGAGGCAAACTTAAAATCTCAAAAGTGCAGAAACTCCCTCCAAGAGATAAATCATAGCTTTTGTTTCATTTTTCTGAGACGGGTTTTTTTTTTTTTTTTTTTTTTTAGAGACGGGGTTTCACTCTGTTGCCCAAGCTGGAACGTAGTGGTGTGAGCCTCCAACACCCGGGCTCAAAGGATCCTCCCACCTCAGCCCCTGAGTAGCTGGGACTATAAACTGTGCCTCCATGTCCAGCCATTTTTCTTTTTCTAATTTGTTTGTAGAGAGACGAGGTTTCACTATGATGCCCAGACTGATCTCAAACTCCTGGGATCAAGCTATCCTCCCGCCTTGGCCTCCCAAAGTGTTGTGATTACAGGCATGAGCCACCGTGCCCAGCTTGTTTTCCTGTTTCTTTTGTTCCTGTTGCTGCATGGACACGTCCTTCAGGTGCCACTAGGAGACCCTCAGAGGACTGACACCTGCAGACGTCGGGGCTCAGGCGGGGTGTGCGCTGGCAGCAGCTGGTACCTTTCCATTTGTTTCTTCCCTTCTGTATCCTGAATTCTGCATGAACCAAAGCGCTCCCTGAGGCCTCAAGATGAAAAGTAAAGTGGTCAGGAACGTGCCTGCCTTAATGCAGTCGGAGTTCTTGGGCCAGGGGAACACATGTTGTTCCATTTAGTGGATTTGCTGTACCAGCTTCTGGGTGTTCAGCTCTTGGGAACCCCTATCCCTCCAGGATGACGTTTGATGTTACTGTGTGTGTGTCCCTAACACTCTGCAGGCAGTAATTATAGAAATTTGCGGGACGGTCCTCGTCTCGCCAGCCCCCTCCCCCTTTTCCATCTCAGACAACAAATAAAACAGCCCAGCTCTCCTTTGCGGCAGGACCACCAGGGCTGAGCAAAGGACCGCCAGCCCCTCCCCAGAGTCCCTCGCGCTCCCCACTTGGCTCTTTCAAGGGCGTTTCAATGAGCAGCCTTGTTGAGCCTTCCACAAGGGCCCGGCCTAGAAGGGACCATTAAAGACAGTTTCATCAGAACAAAAGAGGTTCTGTTCTTATTGTCCCCTGACTGCAGTTTAGATGCAGCAGCTGAAAATCTATCTGGACTGAGCAGCAAATCTGGACCCAACCACACTGTGGAGTTCGCTCTCAGCAGAGATTTCTGGATGGATCCTTGAAGCAGATAATTTACAGCTAAAGCAAAACACAAGGAGAAGCTTTTTATTTGGCACAAATGTTTTCTATTAAAAGCCTTCGGAAGCCCCTGGTAACTGGAGCTCTCTTCTTCTTACACAAGCTCGAGGTGATTGTATTCCTGCACACAGAGCCCCTTAGAAGAATTCCCGGTTTGAATGCCAGTCCTGTCTTGGAGGAAGAGCGTGGAGCTATGCTATGAGAGATTGCACGGAGCCCGAAGCATGTAATAGGGAGGGTCTATGGGTTGATTTTAAATGCCTGCCCTGGAAGCTTTGTGGTTGGCAATTTTCTGCTGCTGAGATGCACCAGACAGGCAGGGGCATTTGTGTTCTGGACAGAGGGAGAATTACCCCAGAGTGGAAATGTTTGACTGTCAAGGGGAATGGGAACTTTTGCGGCTAGCTTTCTGGGACATCAGATGAGGTCAGTGCCACCAATTCCATGGGATGGACTGCCTAAAAGAAGTTATTTTAAAATTTGTATTTGTTTTTAAAAAGCTATTTTTAGTTTGGGTGTGGTGGCTCCCGCCTGTAATCCCAGCACTTTGGGAGGCAGAGGCGGGTGAATCGCCTGAGGTCAGGAATTCGAGACCAGCTTGGCCAATATGGCAACATCCTGTCTCTACTAAAAATACAAAAAAATTTGCTGGGTGTGGTGGTGGGTGCCTGTAGTCCCAGCTGCTTGGAAGACTGAGGCAGGAGAATCACTTAAACCTGGGAGGCGGAGTTTGCAGTGAGTTGAGATCACACCACTGTGCTCCAGCGTGCGTGACTTAGGGAGACTCTGTCACAAAATAAATAAAATAAAATAAAGTTATTTCAAAAAATTTTTCTGTATTGGCAAAGATGAAATTTCGAGGATGACTAGGTCCAGCAGCTTATTTAGTTTGGCCTCTGGAATCGTCATGCAGATTTCCAGAATGGTCATTTTCAAAGCTGCCAGTTAGTGTCTGTGTGTGTGGCCTGGCACAGGGCAGAGCCACCTTCATTCAAGTCAGGAATTTGTTGAAACAGGAGTTGCAGGAGCCAGTCTTGCTGTTGCGGTTGCTCAACTTCAGGAAAAATGTCCCTGCAAGGCCCTGGGGATGGCCCCCAAGTGCAAACAAGAACCAGCCAGAAAGCTACAGGCCAACAGGTGTGTTGTAGCATTTCTGAAAATTCTCTCTCTTTTTTTTGTCGGGGGACAGAGTCTCACTCTGTCATCCAGGCTGAAGTACAGTGGTACAGCCTTGGCTCACTGCAACTTCTGCCTCCTGGGTTCAATTGATTCTCCTGCTTCAGTCTCCTGAGTAGCTGGAACTAGAGGTGCGTGCCACCACACCCGGCTAATTTCTTATTTTTAGTAGAGACGGAGTTTCACCATGTTGGCCAAGCTGGTCTCTAACTCCTGACCTCAGGTGATCCGCCCACCTTGGCCTCCCAAAGTGCTGGGTTTATAGGTGAGTCACCACACCCGGCCATTTCTGAGAATTCTATACCAGATGGACATCAGCGATGTTGCTTTCCCTGTGCCCAGCAACCAGGATATTCCTGGAGCCTGTTTTTCTTTCTCCCTTGAGGAATTCAGAAGTGCCCTCCTGAGGAAATGTCAATTTCAAGGCCAACATGAGTGGTACTGGCTGCCAGTCATCATTTCTTCTTCTTTTTTTTTTTTCGAGACAGAGTCTCGCTCTGTCACCCAGGCTGGAGTGCAATGCAGTGATCTCAGCTCATTGCAACCTCTGCCTTCAGGGTTCAAGCAATTCTCCTGCCTCAGCCTCCCGAGTAACTGGGATTACAGGCACCGGCCACCACACCTGGCTAATTTTTGTATTTTTAGTAGAGACAGGGTTTCACCATGTTGCCCAGGCTGGTCTTGAACTCCTGACTTCAAGTGATCCACTTGCTTCAGCCTCCCGAAGTGCTGGGATTACAGGCGTGAGCCACCGCACCCGGCCAGCCGACATTTCTTAAGCTGATTATGTGTTAGGCACTTTCTATGGATTACCTCATTGTTTCTTCCCAGCAATATGAGGGAGACAGATGAGAGAGATAATTCTACCCATTTTACAGATGAGAAAACAGAGACCCAGAAAGGTTTGGCAAATTGTCCAGGGTTACATGGTGAGCAAGTGGCAGATTCTGATTCAGGGGACCTGGGTGGGCTGAGATCCTGCTCCTGGTGGTGCTGATGATGCTGGTCCCCCAACCACACTTTGAGAAGCTAGGATTTAGTGCAGGGATCAGCACGCTTTCCTGTAAAGGGTCAAGTTGTGAATATCCTTGACTCTGCAGACCGCTCAGCCTCTGTTACAGCTTCCTCCATTCTGCTGCAGGAGCCATAGATAATATGTAAACAACTGGCCAAGACTGTCTTCCAAGAAAACTTTTCAAACTAAAATAGGCAACTGGGCCGGGTGTGGTGGCTCACGCCTGTAATCCCAACACTTTGGGAGGCCAAGGCAGGCAGATCACCTGAAGTCAGGAGTTCAAGACCAGCCTGGCCAACATGTTGAAACCCTGGCTCTACTAAAAATACAGAAATCAGCTGAGCATGGTGATACACACCTGTAATCTCAGTTGCTCAGGAGGTTGAGGCAGGAGAGTCGCTTGAACCTGGGAGGCAGAGGTTGCAGTGAGCTGAGATCGCACCACTGCACTCCAGCCTGGGTGACAGAGTCAGACTCCATCTCAAATAAATAAAATAAAATAGGCAACTGAACTTGGCCCTCAGGCATGGTTGGCTGGCCCCTGATCTCTAGTAGATGCACACAGTGCCAGCCTCATTAAGATGTTGGGAGGATGGAATGAGTAAAGCCTGTGAAATGCAGACGCAGATGCTGCTGTCTGCTGAGCACGTATTCGTTGTTTTCTACCAGAAGCAGCATTGTGCCAATTAAAAAAGCTCTCTGGTCAGCCTCTCTTGTGGCTAAGGGTGCCTGTACGACCCTGTGCTAGCAGAGAAGATGTGAGAATGAGATATAGCATATCAGGAAAGGCTATTGGTTTCCTGATAAAGTGGGGCAGCCTCAACTGGCACGTGCCCCTTGTCCTTCCTCTTTCCACTATTTATCCTACCTGGATGGCTGATGTGATGCCTGGAGCTGGAGCAGCTATGCTGTAACCACAAGGATGCAACCCACAGGGTAAGGACAGCAGAACAGAAAGCTTAAGAGGAGGAGATTTGCAACCTTTTCTGAGAAGCTGCAACAGCCTTCACTTCCTCCCTATAGATTTCCTGTACAGGAAAAAAATAGTCCCTGATTGATTAAGTGACTACGGTGAAGTTTCTGCTTACGTAATGACCAAACACACTCCTAATGATCTGAACGCTGAGCGTGGCGCTGGGAACATGGTACTGGATGAGTGACCACTGTTCAGTGTTGGTAATGTCGGAGGCAAATCTTCACCCTCTGGGGCATGTTGAGTGATGTGTAAGGTGACATGTTGGGCACAGAATCATTTTAATGACTACTCTTTTTTTCAATTCAGTGAGCAGTGAGGAGGCTGGGTCAGGAAGTAGAAGGGGTGATGTCTCAGTACTGCTCTGCATAGCAGTTTTCACACTGTCTTCATTGTGGCTGGGTTTCTCTCCCTCACTTGAAGGCGCAGATAACCTCTGAATCATCCCTGTGCCCCTGGGAATGGCGCCTGATGCTCACCCATCATGGGCTTGTAGAGGTTTGGAGTGCAGCCTTCCTACCCTGCGGCGTCACTGTGGCTTGTGTGCCCAGCAGCCACACTCTGCCTGCTTTCTCTTGCCAGCGGAATCTGCTTCCCATGGCAGCAGCTGAGCTGAGCCTGGTACTTCATTTCCCAGCCTCCTTTGCAGCTAGGATGCCATGGGCGTGCTGTGATGGGATGCAAGGGGAGGTTTGCTGGGGGAAGCCTGTCTGGGAAAGGGCTTCATTCCTGATACCAAGAGAGGAAGAGAAGGGCCTCCACTCCCACTCCCTTCCGGCTCTAAACCTGGACTTGGCCAGGTGTGGTGGCTTATGCCTGTAATCCCAGCACTTTGGGAGGCCGAGGTGGGCGGTTCACAAAGGCAGGAGTTCAAGACCAGCCTGGCCAATATGGTGAAACCCCATCTCTACTAAAAATACAAAAAAAAAAAAAATTAACTGGGCATGGTGGTGAGTGTCTGTAATCCCAGCTACTTGGGAGGCTGAGGCAGGAGAATTGCTTGAACTCAGGAGGCGGAGGTTGCAGTGAGCCAAGATCGTGCCACTGTACTCCAGCCTGGGTGACAGGGCAAGACTCCATCTCAAATAAAAAACCTGGAGCTCTGGGCTGGGTGTTGTGGCTCATGTTCATAATGCCATGCTTTGGAAGGCTGAGGTGGGAGGATCACTTGAGCCCAGGAGTTCGAGATTAGCCTGAGCAACATAATGGAACTTCCTTTTTGCAAAAAAATTTAAAAAATAATTAGGTGTGGTTGTGTGCACCTATAGTCCCAGCTACTGGGGAGGCTGAGGCGGGAGGATGGCTTGAGCCTGGGAGGTCAGGGCTGCAGTTGAGCTATGATCATGCCACTGCACTCTAGCCTGGGGGCCAGAATGAGACGCCATCTTAAAAACAAAAAACAGAAACAGCCAAACAAGAGGAAGCCTGGAGCTCTGGCAGCCATTTGTGGCCTTTGGGTGACAAGTCAGAGGAAGAAACACCAACTGCAGAGGAGGACAGACAGGGAAATGGGGACAGCCCAAGCCCTGGGTGGCTCTGCTGAAATCCTGAGCCAATGCTAGAGCCATTTACCTCCTTCCTGACTGTTCGTGAAGAGCACTGAATGTCTGTTTAAGACACCAGTCAGGGTTCCCTGCAGCTGATACTGCCTCCCAAACAGTTAGTGTTTCAATCTGGTGCATAGCTCTTGACAATGCCCCTCACCTCCCAGACCTCCTCTTCCTCCCATTCCCTGTCCCTCAGAGAAATGGCCCCGGCCTTGCACCATCCTTAACTTCTTTCTCCCACACCCCGTATCCAATCCATCTGAAAATCTACCTTCAAATAGATCCAGAATCCAACCACTTCTCACCCCCTCCATGCCCCCTGGAGTCTGGACACCGACTCCCCACCCTGGATGCCCCTGCTGCTCCCAACACCTCCTGCCGCCCTCCTGCTCTCCCAAGATGAAGTCTCCTTTAGGCGACTGGGGTGAAGCTTTTAAAGTGATGTTTTCATCTTGCTACTACCCTGCTCGAAACCCTCCGCTGGTTTCTAGACTTAAATCCTAAGCCCTCAACCACGTCAGTCATCCATTGCCACAGAACGCCACTACTACAGACTTCATGACTTGTAACAACCCACGTTTACCATCTCACGTTTCTGTGGGCCGGGAGTCTGGCTGCTGGCCCGGCAGAGCTCTTCATAAGGCTGCAGTCAAGGGGGTGGCCAGGGTGGGTTCTCATCTCTGGGCCCAACTGTGGAAGGGTCTGCTCCCAAGTCCACGTGGTTGTGATTAGCTCCCAGTTCCTTGCTGTCCTCAGTGCTTTGTGCTGCTGTCACCAAAGCCGACAGGGCAGTGAGTGGGCAGGTGATAGAGACGTCACAACTCCTGTTACCGTCTGTAACCACGGAAGTGACATCCATCACCTTTGCTGTATTCTGTTGGTTAGAAGTAAGTCACAGGTCCTGCCCACAATGAGGGAAGGGAGGACCCAGGCGGGAACACCAGGAGGTGGAACTCATTAGGGACCACCTCAGGGTCTGTCTGCTGTGATGGTGTTCAAAGCCCTACATTATGGGGCCAGTGATCAATCTCTGAGACAAGCTGCCAGCAGCTCCACTTTGCTCACAAATGCTCTAGTCACAAGGATTCTGAAAACACTGGAGAAGCCCTGCCCCAGAACCTTTGCCCTTGCGGTTCCCTTGATCAAGAATGGGCAACATGGTGAAACCCCGTCTCTACTTAAATACAAAAAAAAAAAAAAAAATTATCCAGGCATGGCGGCATATGCCTGCAGTCCCAGCTACTTGGGAGACTGAGGCAGGAGACTTGCTTGAACCCGGGAGGCAGAGGTTGCAGTGAGCCAAGATTGCACCACTGCACTGCAGCCTGGGCAACATAGTGAGACCCTGCCACAAAAAAAAAAAAAAAAAAAAAAAAAATCTTCTCCCCAGTGATGTGAGTGCAGATACGGGGCTTTTCCTGATCACTGTGGCTGAAGTGGCATCCTTGCACCCTCTGCACCCCTGCTCTGTGTTCCTGGGCCCCGTCTAGGGTGAAACCCCCATGAGCCAAGAAGTTTGGGCTGTGCTGTTCACTGCTCTACGCACCATTCTCAGAACAATGTCTGGCGCGTGATAAAACTCATGAATCATTGCAAGAGAACAGAATGAACCCCTAGAAGAATCTATTCAAAAAGCAGACAAAAGGAGTTTAAAATTCAAAGTAGGCAGAAAGACAGGGACACAAAAACCAACAAACAAGCAAAATCCAGCCGTAAGTGACGGCCGCTCCCTGCTTTAGCAACTGAGTCTTGCATCCCGCTACCCTCCAGGGGCTGACGCAGGGGGCATCGGAGGTGGATAATAAGTCAGGAACCACACTGGACTGAGTTAGGCCACGACAGAAAAAGTGCAGGGGCTCTGTGAGCTCCTCTATCTGTCAGGTATTCATTGGGCACTGACTGTATGAAGAGTCCCATGTTAGACACAGAAAATGCAAAACAGTGTATGCGGCATGTCCTCTGGGAGCTCACAAAATAACAGGCACATGGCACCCAGTGCTGATGGCCTGCACCCATGCCAGCACAGAATTTCAGAGGCAGAGAGGCCGTCATGGGGCTTAGCACCTGCTCCCCAGGGCCTCTGTCCCTGCAGAAACCCAGCTCAGCTGGGTGCTCAGCCATCGAGGGTTTTTTTTTTGTTTTGTTTTAATCAAATTTGGTTTTCTTTTCCTTCCTTCCTTCCCTCCCTCCCTCCCTTCCTTCCTTCCTTCCTCCCTCCCTCCCTCCCTCCCTTTCTTCTTTCTTTCCTTTCTCTTTCTCTCTTTCTTTTCTCTTTCTTTCTCTTTCTCCTTCCTTCCTTCCCTCCCTTTCTTCCTCTCTTCCTTCATTCCTTCCTTTCTTCCTTTCTTCCTTCCCCCCTCCCTCCCTCCCTCTCCCCTTCCTTCCTTCCTTCCTTCCCTCCCTCCCTCCCTCCCTCCCTCCTTCCTTCCTTCCTTCCTTTCTAGTTTTGCTCTTCTTGCCCCAGCTGGAATGCAATGGCACAATCTGGGCTCACTACAACCACTGCCTCCAGTGGTCAGGTGATTCTCCTGCCTCAGCCTCTTGAGCAGCTGGGATTATAGGCACCTGCCACCATGCCCAGCTAATTAGTAGAGACGGGGTTTCACCACGTTGGTCAGGCTGGTCTCAAACTCCTTACCTCAGGTGATCCACCTGCCTCTGCCTCCCAAAGTGCTGGGATTATAGGTGTGAGCCATTGCACCTGGCCAAATTTGGTCCCAGTGTCCCTTCCTGGGTTCAGTGTCCCTTCCCGGATTCATGTGACGGCATCCCCCTGCTTTGGGAAAATGGTGCCTGCCCTATGCTATGGGTCTCTAGTGAGGCTGACCTAGTACCCTGATCTCCACCCTGCCTCAGAAGTCAGCAGGCAAGCCTGTGAAATCCAGGTGCTCCATTCCCCATTTGCCATTGCTAGTGTGCAAGGCGAGCCGAGACCTGGACATCCTCTCCTGGGAGCATGAGGCTCTCTCTCTCTCTTCCCAGGGTCACTGGCTGGCCTTGACATGTGGTAATGCAGAGGAGGCCTCTCTGTGGTAGGAAATAATAAAGCCAGCATTCAGATAGATGCCAAATTAAAAGATAGAGATCACTCCATGAGCCCCAGGGCACAGCGTTGCTAGGACTTCCCTGTTAGGGACATCACTCTGAGTTGGGCATTGAGCCATTCTGAGTTGGGTTTCTGACCCTTGCGTGTGATAGACCTCTGACTTGATATAACAGCTTGTGAAACACTCCACCCTCTCCTCCCTAATTAAAGACTAAGAAGTCCCTCGGTGAAGAAACGTGTTTCCCTTTCTGGACCCCATCATTTCTTAAACGACCTTGACAGAAAGTCATTTTCCCCACAACATGTGCAAACATTTTGATGAACAGGAGAAGGAGAGAGGAACCTCCTCGCAGTGAAACGTTGAAGGGGTGGAGGTGATATTTGCAACACAAAACTCCTCTGGAAATCGTGGCTTCGAAGTGGCTCCTTGAAGCCGGACATAGAGACTCTCCGGAGCAGACGCTCCCGGGCTGTTGCAGAACTGAGCTCCGGAGCAGGGAGTTATGCGTCTACATGGGGCCGTGTTCATAACGCGATGTTTTTGAGTCACGTTCTGTTGTTTTATCTGTAAAAATTCTGCCTGGGAGACAGTCCTGCTTTTTAAACACAGGGTAGTTTTATCTGCTTGGCCTGTTGATTGCTTAATGCCAGGAAGGCGTTCTGAAGTCACAGCTGCCTTGAACCTCCAAGCAAAGGACTCAAAATGTCCACACTAGATTGATTTTTTTCTCTCCCTAAAAAAATGGAAATGAAAGAACCAAATGTGTGTAAATTGAATATTCTGGTTCTAATGAGGCTTTGAACCCCTGCAAATCATCCTTTTGTTTCTCCAGTTCCCACCCCTCCCCCCCCAAAATTCCTACGTGGCATCTGGGGATGAAGGAATATTGCCCCACAGAAACGAAATCAGGGCTACGGAGCGAGAGAAGTGGAAGGCTGTAAGGAGCCATGGATTACAGTGGGGCCTGGGGAAGGGAGGTGTCGGCGGCTCGAGATGTCGGGCAGCTTCTACCCTTCACCGGAGCCCTAAAGGAAAATCCCTGGACTTGGAACCTAAGCAGGAAACGGTCTGGGTCTGAGGTGACCACAGTCTTTTGCAAACTCTTTGATGTCTGGGAACATGGTGTTTCCTGGTTGCAGATGCAGACAGCTCACTGGGAGCTTGTTGGGAGCAGAGATGGGTGGGGCAGAAGTCTGGCTGAGGAGGGTCACTGAGCCTTGGACGAGGAGAACAGACGAGGGACGGCAATGCCCCTGTCTGGACTCTGTTCAGGATAAGGGCCCCAGATGGAAGTTGGGTCAGAGTTCCTTGGGCTGTGAGAATTAGGCACCAACTCGAGCCACCCCAAGGAATGTGTTGGAATCATAAAGACACCTGTGTCTGGGGACCTGGGCACAGGAAACCATCAGCTCCAGGAAAAGCCGGAGTTAGGAGGTGTTTCTGAAGCCAAGCATCCCAGATGCTCTTGTGGGTCACCAGAGCGCCTTTGTACCCACAGTTGCCTCTGCTGGTAGTCCCCTGCCCGCTGCTCCTCTGGGCCTGGCTTTGGAGACCTCCCCTCCTCAAAGAAGCCTCCTCACCCTCTGCTCTCAGCCTCCTCTTGGGCTTTCTTGTTGGTACTTGTCCGTCACTCCTGTTTCTTGGCCATCTCCCCTAACTAAAATACCTGTGTGAGAAGTCTTGAATATCTTTCCACTGCTGCTGCCTCATGGGCTGAAAAACTGTCACATGGTGGGAATAAATTAATATATATGTGAATTAATCAATGAATGAATAAATATTAAGGGCTGCTGAGTACAGTTGCTGAGGGTGGGTACTGCACAACTCCGAGGTCACCATTCTCAAAGGCAAGAATGGGAATGTTGATCCCAGCATGGCCTGGGCTGGCTCACCACCCATCATGGCCACACTGGCTTCACTTTCTGCCTCTTGACCTGGCCTCACTCCTAAAACCTCATTTTCTCTGGATATCATACTTCAAATACCCAAGGAAGTGAATCTGATAAATCTGGATAGCTGTCTTGCCTCAAGCCATGCCGTTGGTCACTCTTGGCAGCTTGGAATAATGGCCTTCACATGACATCCTCTAGCCTGGTTATTTCTGGCTGGGGAGGGGGCAAGTTTGCCTGCAGTGCCACCTGTGTGTGCAGCCTGCCTGGACCCATGTAAGTACTTCACACGCGACATCTCATTTTGTCCCCACAACATCCCAACAAGGCGGCACTATTATTTTATTATTTATTTATTTATTTTTGAGATGGAGTTTTCCTCTTGTTGCCCAGGCCAGAGTGTAATGGCATGATCTTGGCTCGCTGCAACCTTCACCACCTGCGTTCAAGCAGTTCCTCTGCCTCAGCCTCCCAGGTAGCTGTGATTACAGGCATGCACCACCACACCCAGCTAATTTTGTATTTTTAGTAGAGACAGGGTTTTGCCATGTTGGTCAGGCTGGTCTTGAACTCCTGACCTCAGGTGATCCACCTGCCTCAGCCTCCCAGAGTGCTGGGATTACAGGTGTGAGCCCATGGCGCCTGGCCAGACAGCACTATCATTATACCTACTTTACAGGTGAGGAAATGGGCTCAGAGATTGCTATCAGGCTGAGTTCAAACATGGTTCCATTGCCTTCTGGCAGTGGAACTGATTAATCTGAGCCCCAGTTTCCCCATCTGCAAAATGGGTACAAAAATATCTGTTTTAAAAGAGTTGGGAGGATGAAATGGAGCGATGCAGATAAATGGACTGGATGCCTAGACTGCTGGCCGTTGTTGGTACTGACATCTGTTAATGTGCTGTCCCTCCCTCCGGCATGGGAGTGCTTGACACCACTGTCCGCAGTGATGCTGGGGGTCGGAGGAGCTTGCATATGCTCTGGACACTATATCAAAATGGAAAGAGTTGCTTTTTAGGGTTCGTGTTCTGAGGCTCAGTTGTCTGGGGCACGAGTGGTTGAAGGAGAAAAGCACGCTGGAATGCTTGTTCACATGCTCCTGCAAGTTAGCAACTGACTCTCAAGGCTGTTTTGTCACCTGATCTCTCAGTGACCCTGGGATGTGTGATGAACCCGGTCCAAGGAGTGGGGAGCTCAGGGGCATGCCCACTGCCACTCAGCAGGTGACCGAATGTATGTGACAATCCCGAGTCAGGCAGTATTCCAGACAGAAAAGACGACGTGCTCCCAGAGTGAGTGAATGAGATCATTCACTCATTCAGCAAATATTCATTGAGTATCAGCTACATACGGGACATAGTTCTGGGCTCTATTCATGGTAGTAAACAAATCAGAGCAAAACATACACCCACATTTCCATGGCAGGAGAGACACAGTGAACAAACAAACATGTAGCTATTGTATTTCAGGTGATGGTGTTAAGATAAAAAGAAAACGTGGGTTGCTTCTGGCAGACAGGTAAGGGAAGGCTTCAATGGTGAAATATTTGAGCAGAGACCAGAGGAGGTGAAGGAGGTGAATATCAGCAACAGTCTTCCAGGCAAACGGTACAGCAAGTGCAAAGGCCCTGAGTCTTTTGTAGAACCAAGGACTCGGCGGATGCTTTTTGCTTTATGCATAAAAGTGTCTTAGTGTAGAATTGTCAGATAAAATACAGGATTAGAGGTTAAGTTTGCGTTTCAGATAAATAAAGGCTCATTCTTAGGATAAGCATGTCCCATGCAATTTGGGGATATACTTATTCTAAAAAATTGAGTCTTTGTTTATCTGAGATTCAAATTTAACTGGATATCCTATATTTTTATTTGGCAAACCTGGCAACTCAACTTAGTAGTTGGTTATCATGTGAACTATGGAAATAAAAATCTCAGCCTGGTTTTACAAGGGCTGGCTGGGCAAAACAGGGGATCAGAATTGGGTCACCCAAGTTTGAATGCTGCCTTTGTCATTTGTTAGTCATGTGTCTTGGCCAAGCCCTTTGACCTCTGTGCCTCCATATCTTCATCTGTGAAATGGGAGATACTGCATCTAATTTCAGGGTGATTCGAAGACCAGAGCTAATCTGCAAAGCTTGGGCATCAGCTGTGCCATTCATGCTAACTCTTATTAGTTGTTGCATCATATGTAAGATGAGCTCACATCTGTTAATCGTCCCATACGGTCTTTTCACGTGAGTTGGGACTAACCTGTTATATTTAGAATAATGGTTTACCAAGGGGGAGGCAATAAAGATAAAACTCGAAGTAAAAGAAAGAATAAACATTTTTAAATGAGCAGAACACAGTGAAGGAGGGGAGAGAAGGAAGAAAAGAACAGAGACGGAGAGAAGCATGATGTGGCGTGGTGGGGAGTTCCCAGGACTCTGGGAGCCAGGAACCCAGTCTAATCCCAGCTCTGTGCTGATTCACTGCAAGACTTTGGGTCCAACAGTTTCTCTGTGGATGTCAATTTCTCTATCCTCAACGTGAAGGAATGGAACCACATGTCTGTAGGACTTTTATTGTAACTGACGGAAAACTCAGTACACAATAGCTTAAACTGAACAGTCCTGGCTGGGGCTGGCTTCAGGGATAGTGGGCTCCAGGGGCTCACTGATGCTGTCAGTCTCCTGCCTCCTCTTGTTTTGCTATCCTGTGGCTTCTCTCACAGGCAAGCTCTCCCTGAAGGGAGGAAAGATGACTGCCAGCAGCAGCCCCTGACCTAGCAACCCCAGAGGGAGGAGAGACCCCTTTTTCCCAGGAGTTCTGGCAAAAGTTCTAAAGTTGAATCTCATTGGCCATGACCTTCACTGAACCTATCACATGTGCTTCTCTGTTGGCCAAGCTGGGTCATATGCCGACTCTGAATTTTAGAGGAGAGAATATTCCAACTTGATATACAGGGACTGATGGTGGAGAAGGAGCTTTTCTACTGAGGAAAACAGAGGAAACCCTGGCAAGGCACAGTGGCTTACATCTATAATCCTAGCACTTTGGGAGGCCAAGGCGGATGGTTTGTTTGAGGTCAGGAGTGCATGACCAGCCTGGCCAACATGGTGTAACCTTGTCTCTACTAAAAATACAGAAATTAGCAGGCGTGGTGGCACACACCTGTAATCCCATCTACTCAGGAGGCTAAGGAGGAAGAATCCCTGAATTAAGAGGAATAAATTATTCCTTGACCCTCACACTACATCTCTGTATTTATGTTACCTGGCTGGTGCCTGCCAGCTTTTGAGTGCTTGACTTCCGCAATAAAGGAGGAATTGAAGAGGGGCTTAGAGGTATGTTTCTCCAACACTGAGGTCTGGGCACTGGGAGGTCCGTACAGGCGTAAGACAAACCCTGTGCTTTGGTGTTCCTCAGCGTCTAAGCCCTCAGGGCCTGGAACAAGATAGCTTTTGTCAGAATTCTGATTTTATCATTCACTCACCATGTGGCTTCGGGTAGATTCCCTCAAGTATTCGGGCCTCAATTTCCTTATCTGTAAAATGGGATAATAAACATAATAATCATATAAGGTAGTTGGGAGAAGTAATGAGTTCATTTAAAAAGACACCTGGAATCACAGATATGGAAGTTTTTTTAATTTGAAGCCCCAACTTGTTAGCTATAACTTCAGAAATCTAAAGCCTCGATCGTCAATATATAGCCCGAAGACCACAGCTTCCGAGCCCCTGGGAATTGGTTAGAAGTGCAGAATTTCAGCCCACTCAGACTGGCTGTGTGGGAATCTATGCTCTAACAGACCCCCAGGGGATTCACGTGCACAGTTGGGTTGGAGAAGTGTTGCTTTGGGTTAAAACAAGGAAGAAAGGGGCTGCTCCCAGGTCACTAAACATGCACTGATGCTTAAAGGCCGGGGCTGTGTAGACGGATGTGGCTTTGGATCCTGGCTCCATTACAGATTGGCTGTCTGACTCCGGGCGAGTTACTCTCAGATCGTTGGTCCTCCTTCTCTGCAATCTGAGGAGCAGAACTAGCGTCTCCAAGCATTGAGGAGATGGCGGTGATGTGGACTCAGGCAGTGCAGGTTTAGCAGGTGTCTGGCAGAACCAAGTGCTCCCAACAGGTGACAGGCAGGCCACTCCCTGTCACATTTTGAAAGGGGAAAAGGGCTACCCGTAAAGCTGAACCAAGGACAGTTAGTGCTCAAAACCAAACCAGGCTTCCTCCAACCAAGGAAGAAATAACAACCCTGACAATAATAAACAAAACCACAGCATCCCCCTAGCTGGCTTCCAGGTCCTAGAAGTCCTGCATGCTACCAGCTTTCTCTAGAGTGCTTGTGTCTGTCTGTGTTTTCCATTTGAAACTGTGGCCACTGCCATGTGTACTTGAGACTCATGGAAGGACTCTTATTCTGCTGCTTTTAAAGTTGTGCAAAGAAAATCTCAGAGTGGGCAAGTATGAGGAGTCCAAGCCTCCTGTGCAATGAGAGATCTGCGTGGGAGACAAAATTTCACCACAGGTGTGTGCTAATAATTTCCTCTGCAGGGTCCACCTCTCTGCACACAGGGATTTTTGAGCACACGAGGCCGCAGTTGGCCCTCTAGTCCTTGCTGGGGTTGGAGGTCCAGGTCATCTGGCCTTAGCCAGGTGGTGTGGACAGAGAGAGCAGCCCACTGGCCTCCTCGACTGTGCTGCTTACCCCAGGGAGCCCCTGGGCCTGCTGAGCTTCCTCTAGGGCAGATGGTGGAAGAGCTCTGCAGATGAAGATGAGGTCCCCACCTCACTGAACAATGTGTGTGTCAGCAGAATTCTTTTCTTCTTTTTACTGCCTTGGAGAGACATGCTGACTTGGTCAAAATCGCTTCGGTTTTGACTGATGATTTAGGAAATGAAAACTCCTGGCCCAGCGCGGGGAGGCCAGCAGGCGAGGGGAGCGGACACTGGGCCAGGGCCACCCGACACAATAACACCCCTCACAATTCCCGGCTGTCTTTCATCCAGGCAAAGGCGGCCCCAGGTGTGGAGCAGACTGGGGCAGTTCGGATTACGGTCCTGGAGCCCGGTGCTGGGTGCCCTGGCCAGGGGAACCACAACTAGGGGTGTGTGGGTGGGGGGCTAGCTGCTGGGGAAATGAGATAGGTCCCAGGGAAGTCCCTACGCCCTGGCTGGCCTGCAGTGGGGCTGGGCACAATGTGAGGATTGAGGATCGGAATGCAGGGATGACCCTTTCATCTCGAATGTCCCCTCCTGCCTCGCACCCTTAGCTCTGGCTCTCAGAGTCAGGATACATTTGCTTTTCTCTGCTGAGCCAAAAAGCAGATCATCATGAAAAGTTTTGTTGTTATTTTGTAGCTTAGGAGAATTTCCTATTACCATATTTTCCTCTTCGTCCAGATGGTAACATAATAACATTTATCAAGGGTTTTCTCTGTGCCCCAGGCACTGTGCAAAGCCCTTTCCATGAATCAACTTCTGAAACCTCACAGCGATCCCAGAAGACAGGCGCTATCAGTCCCACCATTTTACAGATGGGGAACTGAGGCATAGAGAAGTTAAGTCCCTTGCCCATGGTGCACAGCTGGAAGGGCAGAGCTGGGGTGTGAATGGGGGTTGGGCTGGCTCCAGGGCCCAGGCTGCCCCCTCCACACAAGACTTGACCTTGGCAATCTCAAAGCTTTTCCTGGTGTTGGCCTCAGTTCCCAAACTGGCATAGGATGTACTCCCAGCCGGATATTTCTTGCTTGCTCATTTTCATTCATTCAGCATTCACTGAGGGCCTGGTGCAGTCTTGGGGATGACTCTGGGGGAGGAAACAGGGAAAAGAAAGACCCACCCCTCCCCCAGCATGGATCACAGGAAAGATAAGGCTAAATGGGGGGTTGTGGGAGTTCAGAGGAAACCTTATCTCTTGAGGCCTTGGGTATGAAGGGCATGTTGTCTCTTCATCTTGCATGAAAAACGATGGCACCTCAGAGGAAGGGTTGCTGGGGTGAGGGACGTGGGAGACATCTAGGCTTGGTGCCTGCACCGGCGCCTGCACGGTCAGCTGGTCTCTTTAGGTATAGGCTGTGCTTATTACTATTCATTCAACAGGCACTAATTGAGTAATTGCTGTGTGCCAGGCTCAGAATAGGCTCAGGTGAGATGCACCAAAAACGGTAAACTAGAATCCTGGCTTAGACAGGACAGATCCGTTGTTTCATATGTAAATTGTAGCACCAAGACCAGCTTCCCCTGCCCCCAGCCTCACCTGCTTGTGAAGATCCCTCCGAAAGATTAGAGAGTAGACGAAGAGCAGAGGCTGCTGCTGCAGAGCAGGGCTGCTCTGGCTCCTTATTATTTCAGACTGTGGAAGCAAGTGACCTCCTTTCTCTCTGCTGGCACTGGAGGTGGCATAGCCTGCCCCTGGCAAGCCAGTGCTGGAGGGCGTGGGCAGGGCTGAGGACAGAGCCTGGTTTCTGTCCCCTGCTCTGCAGGGCTCAAGCACTTGCTGTTCCTTCACCTGGGATGCCTTTCCCTGGAAAAGCCTGCCTCTTTCTTGTCTTTCAGGACTCAGGTCAGTGGCATCTCCTCCAAAAGCCCCCCTCCCCACCGTCCACCACATCACCCTGTTTATCTGCCCTCCTCCGTCCACATTGCCTGTCACTTATTACAGGCTGATGTGACCCAGGTTCTCCAGTTGCACACTCTCAGATGGACCCTGGACGACTGTGGCGCTCCTGCAATTTCCCCAGTGGCCCCAGGGTAGGATTCCTGCACTCCATGATGCCCACCCTTCCTTCTCCTTTCTGTGTGTCCTCTGCTGCCTGGCTTCTGAATCATTCCCAGATAGAGTGATGGACAAGACCTGCCTCCCTTCCAGTCCCCAAATCTTATTTAAGGCTCTTGCTTTGCTCTCAAACTTGGAGGCCGGCTTCTTGATGGAGGCTGCCATGTGGCCACGTTTGCTATGTCTTCCCGCCCAGCACTGTGCTTGGCCCTGGGACTGGCCACATAATATCTGGGCCAGGTGCAAAATAAATACGGGGCAGGGGGGACTTTGTTCACAGGTGATTCAGAACTGCATATGGTGAACCTAGAGCAGGAAACTAAGTGAGGACCCTTGAGAGCCGGGGGACCCTTGAGGGCGGGGGTCCTGTATGGCTGTCCAGGTTGCAGGCCCCACAGCTCCCCTGCCTGATATCCTGTGCTCCACATTTATCTGTTGAAGGAAGGAGTGAATGGATGAAGAGTAGATGGCGGGGGTGGTTGGAGGGCCTTGACTGGTGGGTAGGCAGAGGCCCCTCCCTGGCATGGGGGCTGAGGACCTGTTCCATCTCACAGTCTGGGGTCTGTGTGTAAATGGCCAGGACCTGCGGGCTGGCATAGGGGATCAGAACCTGTTCCATCTGACAGACGGGGGCCTGTGTGTAAATGGCCAGGACCTACCTGCAGGCTGGCATTTTTCTGCTCTTTTCCTGGCCTCTGGCCTCTCCTTTCTCCACCCATGTGGCCCCTCAGGCTGCCATCTTGTCCAAAAGTCCCCAAGGGAGACCCAGAGGGACACTTGGCCAAACCACTTCTCCAGAAGGCTGTAGAAGACCATAATTCTCTTCCCCAGCTCTCCTGCTCCAGGGAGGACAGCCCCAGCTGAGGCTTAGCCAGAGCCCCTCCCAGACAAAACCCCCTTCCCCAACCTCAGCCCTTCCCTGTTCATCCCAGCTGCCCTCTGGGGACCCCCTCTCTCACCTAGCCCCAGGAGGGGAAGGAGACAGGGATGAACTTTTACCCCGATGCCCTCATTGCCACTCTGGGTGCAGTAATTCCCTTGAGATCCCACACTGGCAGGTCCCACTCAGGACCCGTGCGTTCTGAGTGGTCTGGGGACCACTTGTGACCGCGTGCATGGCTCGGTATTTATTGTAGGATGAATGGATGAGGAGAGGCAGGAGAGGAGGCTGGTGGGGAGGTCTCAGGCACAGACCCTTGGAGGGGAAGAGGATGCACTGCCATGGGGAGGCTGATGGGAAGCCCCCGTGGTGGGGCTGGGGCGCCTGGTCTCAGGCGGAGGGGTGGCTGGAAAGATACAGGGCCCCAAAGAGGAGGAGGTGGGGAAGAATCTCGCAGCTTACACGAAGTTCACTTATTCACTCAACAACTCCTGATTGCGCAGCCACTGTGGCTGCGCCGCCCAGGGTTTAAGGCACTATGGTACGAGAGCCGGGCCCTAGGGCACTGGGTGTCTAATGGGCGTGAGAAGGCAATAAAGAAGGCACGGGGTAACTCAAACAGTAATTCCAGACAGCAAGAGAAAGGACAGGAAATAACTCAGATGTGCGTGGGGTGAGGCGAGGAAGCGACCTGAGCTTAGCAGGTCTTGGAAGTCTCTGGGAGGAGCAAGCTGCGCCCGCTGCGGGGCAGGGGGTGGTAATCGGGGAGAGGTCCAGGCCCAACAATTGGCGAGCGCAGAGACTAGCTGGCAACTGGCTCAGGATGGCGCGGAGCGGCCAGCGTGCCCGGCTTAAAAGGAGACCGGGACAGAGGGGCAAGACCCGGCTCAAGGGTCACCGCTTCCAGGAAGGCTTCTATTTCTGCGCCACCTCCGGGCTCCCCCAACTTTTCCCACCGCGGTCCGCAGACTCCTGCCCGCTCCGGCCTCCTTCCTGGTGCGGACCGCGAGTGCCAAGAGGGCAGGGCCGGCTCGGATTCCTCCCGCCGCAACCCAGCGAAGTCCCGCCAGGCTCTGGGCACCCCGTGGGCAGTCGGTAAACATTTGTCAAGCGCTCTAGAGGGAATGAATGAACCCATTGGGCACAGCTGGGGGGAGGGCGGGGCCGAGGGCAGGTGGGAGGCCGCCGGCGCGGGAGTGGCCCCTGGAAGCCCGTCCTCCTCCTCCTCCTCCTCCTCCGCCCAGGCCCCAGCGCGTACCACTCTGGGGCTCCCGAGGCGGCCTCTCGTGCGATCCAGAGCGCCCAGGGCTTGGTAGAGTGTCCTGGGGACCCTGCTCTCCGTGCCAGAGATTGGAAGAGGGTGGGTCGCCGCCGCCCGAGGGCGGGAGCGCGAGAGGAGCGGGAAGAAGGAGCGCTCGCCCGCCCGCCCGCCTCCTTGCTGCCTCCCCGGCGCTCACTCTCTGGACTCGTAGGTTTGCTGGCTGCTCCTCCCACCCGCGCCCGCCTCCTCGCTCGCCTCCTCGCTTGCCGGGGCTGCTTTCCAAGCCCTGCGGTGCGCCCGGGCGAGTGCGGGACGAGGGGCCGGGGGCCAGCACCAAGCAGGGGGCGGGGGTCCCGGCAGAGCGCGGCCGGCCGGGGAGGGGCCATGTCTGGCGCGGGCGCAGCGGGGCACGTCTGCTGCAAGTGACCGAGCGGCGCGGACGGCCGCCTGCCCCCTCTGCCACCTGGGGCGGTGCGGGCCCAGAGCCCGGAGCCCGGGTCGCGCGTAGAGCCGGCGCGATGCACGTGCGCTCGCTGCGCGCCGCGGCGCCGCACAGCTTCGTGGCGCTCTGGGCACCCCTGTTCCTGCTGCGCTCCGCGCTGGCCGACTTCAGCCTGGACAACGAGGTGCACTCGAGCTTCATCCACCGGCGACTCCGCAGCCAAGAGCGGCGGGAGATGCAGCGCGAGATCCTCTCCATCTTGGGCTTGCCCCACCGCCCGCGCCCGCACCTCCAGGGCAAGCACAACTCGGCGCCCATGTTCATGCTGGACCTGTACAACGCCATGGCGGTGGAGGAGGGCAGCGGGCCGGGCCAGGGCTTCTCCTACCCCTACAAGGCCGTCTTCAGCACCCAGGGCCCCCCTCTGGCCAGCCTGCAAGATAGCCACTTCCTCACCGACGCCGACATGGTCATGAGCTTCGTCAACCTCGGTGAGTAAGGCAGGCGCGGGTACGCGTGTCTGTTCGGGTCACTTTGGGACCGGGAGGGAGGGAGCCGCTTCCTCCATACAGCCCGCCCAGCTTTCTGCTCTTGGCTGAAATCGCAGTGCCAGCCCGAGGATCTCCCACCCACAGCCCTATGGCTCCCAAGCTGTGTGCGCCCCCAGGTCGGGAGCGCTGGGCTCTGCGGGCCTTTGGGGGTTACTGGGAAAGAGGGACCCTCTGAAACCCCCACCATGTTACGCCGCTGGCCGCATCGCTGGGGCTCCAGGCGCCTGCCGGGCCGCGGCTCATTTCAAAGCGCGGGGCTCGGTCATGTGAGCTGTCCCGGGCCGGCGCAGCCCGCGCTACCTGAATGTAAAGGGCCCTTCCCGGCGAGACTGTCTTCCCGCCCTTCCTGGGCCCCTCTCAGCCCTGCCTGGCCCTGGCATCGCGGGCGTCGCACTCCCTTCCCCAGACAAGCCTTACCTGTCCCCTCGCGGTGCGTCCGTCTTAGCGTGCCGCGCGCTCCGAGCGCCTTGGGGCCCCTCTCCGGGCTGCCGGACGCCGTGTTCTCTGTCGGCTGGAGCTGGGGAAGAAACGCTGCCATTGCTAGTTTTCTTTCTTTTTTTGAGACAGAGTTTAGCTCTTGTTGCCCAGGCTGGAGTGCAATGGTGCAATCTCGGCTCAGTGTAACCTCCGCCTCTCGGGTTCAAACGATTCTCCTGCCTCAGCCTCCCGACAGGCATAGGCCAACACGCCAGGCTGATTTTGTATTTTTAGTGGAGACGGGGTTTCACCATGTTGGTCAGGCTGGTCTCGAACCCCCGACCTCCCAAAGTTCTGGGATTACAGGCGTGAGCCACCGCCCCTAGTTTCCTATTTTAGATATTTAATAATAGGTCCCGGGCCGGCAGAATCCATTTTCAGAATTTATCACGTGTGGCGCTCAAACCACAGGTTTTGGAGATTGGGTGGCGCGGGATCTCTCAGCAGACGCCGCGAGGGCGGCTGGGGGTCCCGGTTTCCGACTAAAGCTGTGACGACCCCGGGGACGCGAGGCTAGGGCTGTGGCTAGGGCCTGAGACCTCCCCCTCCATCTGTGCGCGCACGTTCTCCAGAATTGCTCAAACTAACCCCCGGCAGCGGGACTGATGATCAAATATTTGGTTTCTGAGATACCACGACCCGATAGCCCTGTTTCCTGAGCCGCCTTCATTCTACTTGTGTAACTTGCTGCGAAAACCCGAACCAAGTCAAGACAGCAAGCTCACGCCCACGGGCCCTGTGGGAAATAATGATACTGGAATAATGGAAATAATGATACTGAAGCCCCACGCTGGGCACCTGGGGCGTGGACTGGGAGCTCGGGGAAGTGCTGATCCGCCTTCAAGCTTCCTCCTCCTGATAAGGTCCCTGGAGTTCCCGAGAGGCCATTGTCTGTATTTAATAATGCCCAAATTCAACTAGTGACCCAAGCTTCAGCGAGCGAGGGGTGGGAGCTTTAGATGCCAAAACACCTTCAAGAAAGTTTAAATTCTACTAAGCAGCCAGTTAAGAGGAAAGCAGCAACATATGACCTGATTTAGAACAATCTCCAAGATGTATGAGGTGGAAAGCAGCAAGGTGCAGATGAGGGGGCTGCATGTGTGCTTGTATATCATCGTGTCCTCCTGGAGGAAGACACCAGGAATGGGAGATTTTACTGGAGAGGTAGAGAGGCGGGGGCACAGCTGGGGCTTAGAGTGGGAGCTGGGCTCTGATTTTTCATTGTCTGCACTTCTGTCTCTGTGATTTTTTTTTTAAACAATGTGTATTTATTACCTATACCAAAAACTTCAGGAAAATTCCAAATACATGCACATAAATAATAAATGCAGAGCTCTGTCGCCCTCCTGAAGCCTGGGGCTAGCCAGGGCCTTCTCTGGTGGGGGATTTATGGCATCTTCTGTTCTGTTGGGTACCCCATACTCCCACTGAATGTGCAGGTCCCAGCAGCCGCCTTCAGAGCTTGGCTGGGGTCATTAAAAAGGTATTTGTAATCTCTGGCTTCTGCAGAAGGCCCTGCAAATGAGAGCAATCCCCCTGCCCCCCTGCCCCGCCCCATTGCTATGGGCCAGCAGTGTGCCTAGACCCAGGGGCTCCCTCTCCCCCAGAGAAAGCCCAGGTTACCCGAAGTGTGCCTCTGGGAACTCTGGTATGGGCTATTTGCTCCCCCATGGCGGCAGGAGCAAGCTGGGACTTGTTTGGGAAGGCCACAGCTGGGTGGTTTTCCTCCTCTGGCTGTACACACACCTTTCAATCCATTTCTTTCATCTTGAAAGGACAAAGACCGGCTTGTCTGAGCCTCTTAATCAGTCAGGCTGGCTTTGGGCTTTGTGGGACCCTGACTTTCTCAGGTCTAGCTTTCTGGAACATCACTCCAAATTAGATGGCAGAGTGGCTTTTAACAGAGCGTATTGACCTTGTTTTCTTTCTCTCTCTGTCCCTAAACTCGAGGTCATTAGTTAGGTGAAGACCTGGACTACAGTTTGGTGAGACACTTCCTGTAGATGCTTCTAATGTTGGCCTTTAATTTCTGCTAAGCAGCCGCACAGGAATAAATTGCCTGTCCGTTCTGTTCTGTTGTAGCTTGGAATTTCTCCATAGGAGGGACTTGGGGGTGGCAGTAGGGTTGGAGAGGGGTGGGGGAGGTGTAGGAGACTTGTCTGGACGCTGAGTTTGCTGAGAAGGAACACTGCTATACTGTTTTTCCTTGGATTGCAATCATGTTGATCTGTAGTATTTGAAGTTTTCTAAAGGCAAGTTTATTCTCACACTTTACATAAGAGAAAATGTCACTTGCACATATCAAACTATTACTTATTATTATGGTGGGATGGGGGGGCATGGGTGAGGATCTTGGCAGCCTTTCCTGCCCCTTCCCCCTGCACTGCATACCTCTGCTGTCTTGTAGGGAGGCGGGCCTATGAGCGCGGGGGACCCCTGCCTGAATTCTGAAGGCTTTTGCAGACCTGGTGCGTTTATGCTTCCTTCTGTCCTGCCGCCAAACTGGGTTTTGTTCCTATAAGTCGTTCTTGGAATTCAAGTTTTTTGCCAGGCTGAGCGGGATCTAAACTAGAGGGGAATTTACGACAAAACCAGGTGGTGGGAATGAGGACCAAAGGCTTCACCGTGTGACAAAGCCCAGCCTGTGCCGTGAAGCCCTGTGCAACGTGAGCTGAGCGGCCGAGTGAGACTTCCATCTTCCCAACCTGGGCCCCTTAAGTTCAATGGCAACATTTGTAAACTGGTTTGGATTAACAACCCCGATTCCTCTGTGTAGACTTAATTTTGGAATTCAAAACAGTGACCCTCTCTTAAATAATCCCCAGGCCATGGCGATTCTGCAGACTGAGTCTAGCCGTAGCCCGTCGCCATTCTTTCCTTGGGAAGCTCTGTTAGAAATCTTCTGAAGTAGCCGGCTGGCAGTAGGGGAGTGGAAGTCATCATGTGTATCTCTGGTCCAGGTAATGAAGGCATGAAATTTGTTGAATCTTTGATGCTAAATTTAAAAAAAGAGAAAGTTGGAAACCTATCATTATTGGAGTCAGCATATAACAGTGGCTTTTGTTAACGTAGCTGAAGAGTAGGGAGAGGGCCGTGCAGTGGATTTTTGTTTTATGCCATCTGGCTGTCCTTTTTGTTGACAAGTGTTTGGCATTAAGACCTCTCCCACTGCCCCTCAAGAGCAGGCTCTACCACTGTAGAGTATTAGAAAAAGATTCTGTTACAGTTTTAAAATTTCCTTCAGGGAGTGCTTCGCAAAGGGGAGCATGGACTGCAGGCATTTGCAGCTGTAACCTGGCTTGTGTTAAAATTTGGAAGGGGCTGTTCCACATTCCAGCACTTGGAGCCCCGGCCCTCACTGGTGAGCAGCCAGAGGTTAATATAGATGTCACACAGCTCCCCCCTTCTTTCTTTCTTTCTGCAGAGCGCCTTTGCTATAGGAGTGCACCAACAGCTGTGCTTTTCGTAACCCTTTCAAAATCACTTCTTTTAAACCTCATTTTCCTGCTTATATAAATCAAAGATTTTCCTCTACTTTTCCCAAGCATGGATGTGACCCGGCTTTGAACTTGTTCGATCTTCTATGTGTTTTCCTTCTGAAATCAAGGCAGGGTAAGGCTGAGCCCTCGATGCCAGCTTGGGTGGCTGTTTTGGGGGTTTGTGCCGGGGTTGTCATTTGGTTGTGGAGCAGTCCCCATGAAAGGGGTAAGAGACACGGTCCAGTTGCAAATTGGTTTCAGGGCAGGAAGGGGAATGATTCTCTAAATGCGCAGAGAAAAGAAACCACTTTTGAGATGCAGCCCTCTCAAGCTACAGTTTGGGGCTTTACCACGGCGTAGTAGGCTATCAAGCCTTTGCCGAGATAAACACAGCTGGTGCACGATCCCCTGACCACTGGAATGCCTGCGATGTGAGCGAATATCACATGTCCGCTGAACTCAGAGACAAGTGATGACTTCATTCCAGGGAGAGTCCCATCTAAGTTGATTGATCACTCCTATCGCTTTAATATCTCCTCCCTATTCGGTAAGGTCATATTTGGCCCATTGCAAGAGTCAGCGTGTCCTAAGTCTCGCCCGTCTCCACCCTTCCTCGCCTGCCCATCCGTGTAACTGGCTGAATATTTTGAATGGGGACCCCTTTGCACCAAGCTTCTGGCCACATTCATTCTTTCACGCCGACTTTTCAGTCCTAGCTGGGGGTCTGTCAGCACACTGGTTTCTTGGCACGCTGCTGCAAGGCTTCACCTTAATGCACTCTGGCGCTGTCACCGGGGTTAGGGCACAGGCAGGGATGTGTGGGACCTGTCATGATATTGTCAGAAGGATTGTGCGGATTAGCCTTTACAGCACAGTGGTGGGTGAGCACTGCAGCTGTGTACACTTATTATACAAGATTTAAGTCCCACTGGTAAAATCAATATATTGAATTGCACAACCCTCTGCTTTTAATTAGTTCAAATCAAATGCGCCGGTGCCATTTTGCCTCCTCTCGCCTTCATGGGGTGAGGAAATACCAATATTTACATAGAAACTGTTAATTTGTGGTGAAAATGATAACACATTTGGCTTTACACACTCAAATTGCTCCAACTTGATGGAACCCAGATCAACGTGGAGTGGAGCTGAGGAGGTGACGTCACCAGGAGTGGGGAGGAGACACCCGTGATGTCTGCTGCTTGAACCCTGGATTCCAGGTGCAGGTGGGCATGTGCATAGAGGCAGCGCCTGGGGATGCCAGTCCTTCAAGAAGTGAGCTGATTCTTTCTATTGCAGGTCAGAAATAGTGAGATTTACCCACATCATCTAAAATCCTTTCTCGGAAGCATTCTTACCAAGTTGTGAAGTGGGAACTTGCTCTCGGGTCATTTTGAGCCTGTTCTCCCGGCATGCAAGGGTCCTTTGTACTGGGCAGCTCAAGGCACGGTGCTTTATTTATTCCAGAGCTTCACATGCTTTCCTTTGCAATCCCTGAAACAGTTTATAGAGGAAGGGGGTTGTTCACTGCAAATGATCCCATGTACGACCACGGCTATTATGCAAGCCATTTGGTATTAGCTGTGTGTTCAAGCTGGGAGTGAATTCCGGATTTTGCAGCAAATGGCATCTGACAAATAATATTTGACAAAAACTGTGAGTTGGTATTTCATAATATGGAACAGATAGTTCATTTAATCTCCCCAGCAAAAAACTGTTCAAACCCAAACTGAAATGGCAACGCCAGGGAATACCAGGGCTGCTGCTGCGTATCTTTTCCTCTCCAAAGTAGAGTGTTTATGATTTGGGGGGATATTCAAGTGCATGAAGTTTGACACTTACTTATGGGAAACTCGGGGTGGCATGTGCAATACCGCCCTTTCAACATTTGTGTCGGAAGGCGTTGTGGGGAGTCGCGCAAAGCCTGTGCTGATCCGCGTGGAGTGGATTGAATTAATGACAACTCGGAGAGCACCAGCTTTAGGGTAATTGCTTTATTGTTTTGGAGCCAGGGTGCTTATAATCCGGTTCCTGTGCAAACATGTTGAACGTGTGTTAATGCATTTCCAAACCAGAGCCTCTCACACAACCCTGCTTTTCATTAATTGATGTCGGTAGCATGGTACAGTATTTCAAAGGGCTGGCCAAGTATAAACTGTGTTTCCAATTTCCTTCCTTTCCTGTGTTTGGAATGCCAATGTTAATTTGTTCCCAGGCAGGAGCGGGGGCTGCCAACCGCGGCTTTCTATAAAGGGCTTCACAGTGAAGGCTTCCAGCCCTCGCTGATGCTTGGGGTTGCCTGGCCAAGTCTCCTGACACTTTGCAGCTAATTCTGGGTGATATATGGAGTGGGGGGTTGGGGGCTTCACTGCCGTGTAACGGAAGTTCTCAGTGACAGCAGTGGGTGTGACTTGGCAAGGGAGATTGGAACGGCATCCACAGTGATTTTCTTTAGACCCAGCCTAAACCCATGTGTCTGTTTCCACTGTGAATGCATATTAGCTGTGTGACCTTGGGTGAGTTACCTCACATCTCTGCATTTGTGTCCTCATTTTATAAAGGCTACAATAGAATCTCTTCCTCAGTAGATTCTAAAGAAATAGAAACCGCATCACCCATGTACAGAGGCCGTCACCTAGTAGGTATAGTAGGTGTACAATAAATGGTAACCCTTGTTGTTTTTGTGTTGGCCAGATGAAGATATACATCAGTATATTAGTACAAATTTCAGTTTTTAAGTACTTAATCTTAAAATACTGAGATTAAACCACTCATGTTATTTTAAATGTCAAGAAAATGGTTCCCAAAGTTATCAATATGTGTGTGCCTTCCTCTTTCAGAGATCACTGAAATTTGAATGAATGCACCAAATTTATTTGAGGATGAATAGTCTAATGCTGAATCTTTCTCCCAATTATAGCATCTATGGTTATTTAATGATTTTACTACTTGGGAAACTGAAACTCAGTGAAAAGATTTGCTGGAACTCTCTGTAGTGCCTTTGCAACTTTGAATCAAAAGTTGATTTTAAGGCCAGGCGCAGTGGCTCACGTCTTTGGGAGGCAGAGGCAGGTGGATGGCCTGAGCTCAGGAGTTTGTGACCAGCCCAGGCAGCATGGTAAAATCCCATCTCTAGTAAAATACAAAAAAAAAAAAAAAAAAAAAAAAATTAGTCAGCTGTAGTGGCATGCGTCTGTAGTCCCAGCTACTCAGGAGGCTGAGACAGGAGAATTGCTTGAACCCAAGACACGGAGGTTGCAGTGAGCTGAAATCTCGCCACTGCACCCCAGCCTGGGTGACATAGTGAGACTCCATTTAAAAAAAAATCGATTTCAAAATAAAATGTTTAATTGAAAAAATCACATTACTGAAGTATTTCTTCCCACTCCTTTCTGGAAGATGGTCAGAGTACAAATTGTCTTTCCCTTCAAGGGAATGGCAAGCCCAAAGCATTCATTAACAGAACTGCACAACTTCCCCGCTTTTTATTAGAGCAGGTGCAAGGCTGCCCATGGTTCCCACAGCTGGGGTAAGGCTGCAACAACAAAGCCCTGTTGGACTCAGCGTGTTTCGAAGTCTCTGGAGACCAGAGGACGAGAGAGAATGTCTCCAGGGCCAGATACCAAGGGGGGCCTTTCTCACTCAAGACTTTCTATAGCCTTGTGAGAAATTCCCTTCAGCTCTTTCTACACTGTTTGAAAACTCCGACTTACCGAGTATTAGGTTTCCCTGCATCTCTGGGGTCACGTGTTCTATCACATCTTTATCTCCCTGGAGTAGCTTTCAAGTTTCAATCTTTTGTTGCCTGGCTTAATTAAATTTGGCCATGAATAAAAACTTGCACTGTTTCCAAAGTCGAGGACTTGCGTGTTTCTAAGCATTGAGTTGAGGCCTGCCCCGTCTTGTGCTTCCAGCCTCTCTTCTGCTTTCATGTACTTTGGACTACATGAACAAAAAGAAAAAAAGGAAAAAAAAAAAAAAAAAAAAAAGCTAAGCTTTTAGCACGACAGTTGTCATATAATGGTCCAAGCGCTCATCCGCCTGGCAACTTCACGCACACGCAAAGGCAGGCGAGTTTTTCTGTGGCTTGTGTTTTGGCCTTCAATAAAGGGCACTGCTTCTGATGTTGTTTTTTCAGACAGCCTAATTCTCCTGCCCACGCACGGCCTTGCAGAATTCTCGCGGTGTAGAAGGTGCTCAGATATTGGCTGTTTCTGTGCACGAATGCCTTGAAGACATTCTAAGCAGTCTCTTCTAAATGCTTTTGATCTCAAATTCCCACTACTAAATTTTCGGGTACATACCCTAAATTCCTTAGTAATGAGTTAGTATTACTTATTAGTACTGAGTTGTGTAACCACTACAGGATAGTTAAGGTAGCTTGTATTTCATAAAACACAGACAAAAATAGATATTTAAGTAGGAGACACTAAAGCTAAAAGCAATACAAAATTTTGGTGTTTGTTAATGCAAATTTTAACCAATGAATCATTTTAATTTTAATTAAAATCAAAATGGAGGAGATGGTGTTGAGACCACTAAAACACAATTTTAATTAACAATATACATTTAATTATGTTCTCACTAAAATTGGCAGTGCAATGGACTGTTCATTGATGTTTTCAAAATCATGATTTAACAGTTTGAGATCACTGATCTAAAGGTCTGGTCCCAAATTATGATGGCCCTTCATCTGGTCAGTATACATGAAGTTACTGTGTGTGAAGAAACTCACAATCTTGGTGGGTTAGAAATCCCAGAAGTTTGTTTTCCATTTGTATCAAGTTATAGCTCTATCGTGGGTTCAGGGTGGGGGTGTGGAGTTCAGCACATTGGTGGCAGTGGGGTCCCTGGGGGAGGCTTAGGTCCTCAGAATGTCATGAATAAGGTGCCAGAAGGAAAGACGATGTGAACCATGCACTGGCTTTGAACGTTTCTAGCTGGAAGTGCCTTTCTAACTTCAGAAATTTCTATTTTTGTCTCTGTTTACTGAAGTGCAAACTGTCCTAAGTATCCTGTACTAGTTATATAACTTATTTCTATTTAGGGTATATACCCCCAAATTTACTCTTCTACCTGAAAGAGCTTCTGCTCACATTTCATTGGTCAAAGTGAGCCACGTGGGCAAGCCTGACCCAAGGTGGTCAGGAGACGATGATGCCACGGCTTGCCCAGAAAGGCAAAGCAGCAGACAGTGGCTGGGAAATGGCACATGTGACACCACACTGTCACGGCTGAAGCAGCTCTCACAAGAGTCAAAGACAGAAATGCGAGGAGTAAGTTGTGCAGTGCATTGCTGAAACCAGATCTTCACTTTTCAGTCCCATCTGTCAATTATGCAGATATTTTCGTTGAAGCTCAGCTAGTGCACTCCCAGGATTGTCGGTTGGAATTTGCTTACCCATTATAATTGTAATCTGTCTTTCCCTGCCTCCCAATCGGTTCTTCTTGCATTCTCCCCAGGGCTTGCACTCCATTTTGGAGACAGATGCTCTGGAAGCTTCCATCTCACTGAAGTGCTCAATTGGTTCAACAAGAATAACATCTCTTTCTGTTCCCACTTGTAAAATGATGTCCCTGTTTATGACTTGTCTTTCAGCAAAGGCAAGCCTCAGCTTTAGTCCAGTTTACTACCCAGAGAATTAAGGAGCATTACTGTGCTCCTGGCTAATGAGGTGACTGCTGGTGTTTCTCTGGAAGATACAGGTTATCACTTCGCCATGAAATCTTGTCCACAGTGGAAGAGCTGCTTGCTTTATCTCCGGGGCCTTAGAAACTCCCTCCCTCCCTCCCTCCCACCCTAATTCCCTAGCTCCCTCCCTCCCTTCCTTCCTTCCTTCCTTTCTCTTTCTTTTGACAGCATCTTACACTGTCCCCCAGGCTGGAGTGCAGTGGCATGATTTCCGCTCGCTGCAACCTCTGCCTTCTGGGTTCATGTGATTCTTGTGCCTCAGCCTCCTGAGTAGCTGGGAATACAGGCTCCCACCACCACGCCTGGCTAATTTTTGTATTTTTAATAGAGACAGGGTTTCACCCTGTTGGCCAGGCTGGTCTCGAACTCCTCACCTCAAGTGATCCACCTGCCCGGCCCCTTAGAGACATTTCTTAGTGCAGCCAGGATCTTGCATGGCTGAATCTAGAAATTAAATTCAGAGACCCTTTCATCATCTAAATGCATCACTGAAAGGGATCGTAGTGATCTAAAGCAGAGGGCTGAGATCTTTCTGTAGCAGCAATGGATGCCGAGTAGCCATGTTTATGGGGCCTTCGTGCAGTTCTCTCAGCATTCTGCAAGGTAAGCAGTGTCATTTCCATTTTAGAGAGGAGGATGCTGAAGGGGCCCAAGCACGTGCATCTAGGAAGCTGGGGCCGATGTGTGTGTCCGGCTCTTGCTGGGTTCAGAGCTGCCCCTCCTGGACCTGTGAGGTATTCGAATAGGAAGCAGGGAGCATGGAAGAGATGGTGTTGAGACCCTTAAAACAGAAGCCAAACCCATGGCCTTGACTCTGATCCCGTGTTCTGATGAGTGAGATAGAGATAGGCAGGCACACACCTTTCCCTTCTACCATCCGCCCTGCGTGTGATACGCCCTTTTCTTCAGTCTTTACGGTTTAAAAATAACTGTCAGGGCAAAGGGCCCTGAGTGCTGTGGGCGGGGGTCCTTACATGTACCCTGTACCCCCTCCATGGGGAAATTCCAGAGCCAGCCAGAGATTGTTATTTTAATAGCAATTCCTCAAGATGCTATCTAGAAAAGACCATAGAAACAGCCTTTTCTATGTCCCGGAATACCTTTGTGTATGGTCTGTAATATTATAAAGTCCCACAAATCAAAATGTGCATGAACAGGGGCTTGGGGACATAAGCTGGGGTAGATCTGGGAGGGAATATGTAATAGAGTAGGCCCAGCACATGGACTTCTTTTTGTTACTGTATCAATGCAGACTGGAAACAATGTCAGAAGGAGAAGGCAAGTAGCAGAGGATGTTTAGGATGTAACCATTTGTTAATTACACACAGGCACCCCCACAACTCTCCACACAAGGGCACCAACTCATATTATAGATTTATTGTTTGTGGGTTCATACACATCACAGTAGTACCATGGATACATGGGTAGGAAGGACACCGTACCTTCAGGGTGACAGCCGCCTCTGGGGAGGAGGGAAAGGATAATTTTAGGGAGAGTTTCAAATAAGTCTCACCTATTTCTGTCAAATTTTCTTTCTTTTAATAAGAGGAAACCAAAAGACTCCAGGCATGGTGGCTCATGCCTATAATCCCAGCACTTTGGGTGGCCGCGGGTGGATCACCTCAGGAGTTCGAGACCAGCCTGGCCAACATGGTGAAACTCCATCTCTACTAAAAATACAAAAATGTGTCGGGGGTGGTGGTGGGTGCCTGTAATCCCAGCTACTCGGAAGGCTGAAGCAGGAGAATTGCTTGAACCCAGGAGGTGGAGGTTGCAGTGAGCTGATGTCACACCACTATACTCCAGCCTGGGCAACAGAGCAACTCTGCCTCAAAAAACAAAAACGAAAAGGAGTCCAATGTGACATCCAATGTGACATCCTGGATTGGGTCTTAGACCAGAACAAGGATATCCATGGAAACACCAGTACAATCTGAAACAAATCTGGAGTGAAGTTGACAGTAACACAGCAATGCGAATGTCTCGGTTTTGTCAAATGTCCTATGGTTGTGGAAGACGTTCACCCTTGGAAGACTGGGCGAAGGGTACTCAAGAACTCTCTGCACATTTGCAATGTTCTTATAAAGTTCTTCTAAAGTAAAGAGTTTTTTTTGTTGTTGTTGTTGTTTTAAAAAGGAAGCAACCATGATGCTGCCCCTCGCCATTTCTCTGTTGGGGGTGATGGATGTCCACGAGCTCAGCCGCCAGCTGCTCTTTGAGGTGGTCCTGCCATTCCCAAGGCTGGGGCAGGAGCGCCAGGTCCACAGCCTGTTCAGTACGGCAGCCCAAAGGCCAGTAACGAATCCATCTACAGACCGATTAACACAGCAGGGACTCAGCGAGTAAAAGAAAAACCCACAGGACAGTGCCCTGAGAACCTTAAAACTCTCTTCCTCATTCACGAGGTGCCCAATATAAAGCAGCTGTTTGTTTATGGTCAAGAAAGAAGGGTAGGGTGGGAGGAGGCCGAGAAGATCTTACAATTTTCTTCTTGGTCCTGAATTTTGTAAAATGCCTCCCACTACATTCCCCAATCTTCCCCCTTCTCAAGTTTCTGGTTTTGACTGACTTGACCTAACATTTGTTGAGAGAGAAGCCCTTAAAAATGGCATCAGGGCCTTGGAACCTTCCAGGCTAGTAAATGTTTATGGGATGGAGGTACTGGTTGGTCATTTCCTTTAGGAGGAAACAATAAATGAAGCTACTTGCCTTATGCCTACTCAGACCCTGAGCTCCTAATTATCTTAATATACTGGCAGGAAGGGGGGATGGAAGGGGGATGGGGAATCCAGAAATCTCTGCGCCTCTGGAGCTTGGAAGGGTACTTCTTGGTGTGTTTAGTGCACAGTTCCTCAGCCTGGGCACTACCTGTGTTTAGCCAGATAGTTCTGTGCTGGGAGCTGCCCTGTGTGTTACAGGATGTTCCCAGCCCTTCCCCCAGGATCTGACAACCAACTGTATCTCCAGACATTGCTAGCTGTACCCTGGGGGGCAAAGTTGTCCCCAGTTGAGAACCACTGGTGTAGGGTGACTTGGCTCTATCTTGGAAATTCATCTGGGAGCCTCAGCCTCAAACCCACTGGCACACAGTGGTGAGTGGGAAAAACAGCATTTCTAGATGGACGGGTTATTTTCTGGCTGAAAGGAACACAGATTGCAATCAAAAGTTGAGCTTTCTCCTGGGAATGCAGCTCTACCTGGCTTTGAAACATCCTGGAGACTGACACGGACGTCAGGTCTCAAGCAAGCATTATCCCCTGGGACCAAAATACTTTACTGTACCTTTTGCTTGATGGTGTTAAAAGTTTGTTCAACATACATTGAGGACTGGCCCCTCTTTGATTTTTCTCTTCCGAGGGTCCTCAGGAGGAATAGGGCAGATCTCTCTCTCACCTTGTTCCCCTCTTGGCAGGTAATTTACTCACGGGTGGGAGAGGGAGGGTGAGCACAGAAGCTACATTTTCCCGTGTCTCCCTGTAGCTTAAATGCTGTTTAGAGCAGGGAGACCTGCTTTCTTCAGACCCCAGCCCACGGGCCATCTCCAGCCCACTGCCAGTTTTGTACAGCCTGTGGGCTAAGAATGGCTGGTATATTTTTTTAAAAGGGTGATAAATACTGAAGAAGAATCATATTTCATGACACTAAAATGACATGAAATTCAAATTTCAAGGTCTGTAAATAAAGTTTTATTGAAACACATCCATCCTCTCTGACTGCTTTCCTGCTGCTGTGACAGGTTTGAGCAGTTTCCATGGACACAATGGTGGCTGAGGCCTACAATACTTTCTGTCTGGTTCTTCATGGAGTTTGTTGATCCCTGCCTTCCACAGGCTATGTCCCCTACCTGGGAAAGTGCAAAAAGTAAAAAATCCTGAGTTTTCTTTTGTTTTGCTTTGTTTTTCTGGGACAGAGTCTTGCTCTGTCACCAAGGCTGGAGTGCAGTGGCACAACCTCAGTTCACTGTAACCTCCGGGTTCAAGCGATTCTCCCGCCTCAGCCTCCCGAGTAGCTGGGATTACAGGCATGCATCATCGCGCCCAGCTAATTTTCGTATTTTTAGTAGAGACGGGGTTTCATCATGTTGGCCATGCTGGACTCAAAGTCTTGACATCAAGCGATCTGCCTGCCTCGGTCTCCCAAAGTGCTTTTGTCCTTCTGCAGACAGTGACTCAGCCACCCTCCCTGCCCTCCTCCATGTTTACCAGGGCTTCTCTAGTCTGCAGAAGCTCTGGGCTAAACGATGTCCCCTCAGAAGACCCCACTCCTCTTTAACATCAGACGTGTACTCTGAGTCCCCACAAGGGTGACGTCGAACACAGTGCGGCTTTTCCTGCATTTGCTTGGTCCCAGCACCTCCTTCTCCTGTGTTCTGGTTTTGAAAAAAATTCTAAAATGTCTCAGATGGTACTTAAGAGTTTGGGTCTGCATCACATTATCAGACCGCAGAGTCCCCACCGCTCTGCCCCCACCTCCCTGACTCAGGCAGGTTGTTAAACCCTGGGTCCCCCGTTTTCTACTCTGGAGATAATATGGGTGCCTCTCTCCTGGGTTGCTGCAAAGATCCCATGCGTAGAGATGGGAGGAGGGCTGACCTCAGGCCGCCTGCAGCTGGTGTCAGGGAATGCCGGCAGGAGGCGACGATGCTGTCAGTGGCCGCACCATAGCCTATTGGGAACCCACCGTGCGTGGGACCTGTCAGTGCCCTCAGCTCAGCTGCTCTCTTACCCAACGTGGTGGGCTGTGCTGCTGGTTTGTGCGGGGACCCAGAGCAGGCTGTGGGCATGGCGGTCCCAGCCGTGTCTCCACAGAACTTGGATCGGGGCTGCCGGCCTTCTCTTTGCGATGTCACCCCAGCTGAAATGGCAAGCTTATTGGTGTCGACAGGGCACAGGCAAAGCAGGAAGCTGGCCGGATTTCCACGAATCCTGCTGTACAGAAAACTGCCTCCTGCTGATTAAGACCTGTGTTTATTGGTTCAGAGTTTTAAGGAGACACCCAGATCTACCCACCCCTTCCAGCTGGGGGCACAGGCGACCTGTTGGGTCTAGACAGTTGACTGTGGGCTGGCCTACTCAAAGAAAAAGCACATAAATGAAGCTTTCACAGTCAAGTTGTATATTTGTCTTTTATTTCTCTGAATACCATTCATGTCAGGCTTAGTGGGGTGGCATTTCTGGGTTTACCCCACTTTTTGATATGGACAAATGAATTTCTCCTTTTTTTATTTTTTATTTTTGAGTCAGGGTCTTGTTCTGTCACTCAGGCTGGTGTGCAGTGGTGCAATCTTGGCTCACTGTAGCCTCCACCACCTGGGCTCAAGGGACCCTCCCACCTGAGCCTCCTGAGTAGCTGGGACTTCAGGTGTGCATCACTACACCTGCCTAATTTTTTTTGTATATATATATAAACACATACACACATATGTATATATATAAGTACTATACATATATATACACACATATATATGTATATGTACACATATATATGTATTATATATATATATATATGTAGTGTGTGTGTGTGTATGTGTGTGTGTATGCATATATGTATATAGTAGAAATTGGGTTTCACCATGTTGCCCGGGCTGGTCTCGAACTCCTGGGCTCAGGCAATCCTCCTGTCTCGGCCTCTGAAAGTGCTGGGATTATAGGTGTGAGCTACTGGCCCATTTCTTCCTTTTAAGTGAGGACCTGCCATGCCAGCCGTTCATTAAATAGCATGATTTCCACATTGATTTTTATGTATTTGAAATGGGATCAGGGATGACAAATCACTCGCCCAGCTTTGGGAATGGCAGATCTGTCTGTCTTTGTGTCCAGGTCACTGGTGTGTGTCCTCAGGCAAGTTACTGAAAGGGTCAGAGTGCTCTGGGCCTTAGTTTCCCTCTATGA
The DNA here is from genome assembly GCF_009761245.1 of Sapajus apella. Lineage (NCBI taxonomy): Eukaryota > Metazoa > Chordata > Mammalia > Primates > Cebidae > Sapajus > Sapajus apella. The sequence continues at coordinate 6,775,379 of NW_022437036.1, forward strand.
TGGGTGGCTCAAGGCTCAGGACACTGGGATTCAATGAGATTGTGGCAGGAAGGGGCTCAGTCCTCTCCTGCAGGGAACTCTCAGTCAACAGGGCTGCTCCTGGCTGCCTTGGGAGCCCCGTCTCTCTGCAGACCCTCTTCCTGTCTTATCTGTAAACATGACAGTAGACCGATGTCATTGGGGAACATGATCACAGCTGCAATTCACTGGAGATGCCTGGAAGTTTGTCACCAAATCCAGCCCTCATATCCAAGACTATACACTTCCCTAAGTACCTTCAGATTTCAAACATTATATGTGTGTTATTTACTCAACTCCCATTACAGATTTTGAAAAGAATCCTGGGCATTTGAAAAAGTGTGATGCAGTCAGCGCAGTGTCGGGGGTAGGCTAAAGACAGCAGGGAGGAGAGACGCTGGGCAGAGTGGGAATTACCCTCGAATTCCCACGGGAAGCTGCCTCGTTGTGCGTGTGTCTGCATGGCTGAGTCCTCCCAGTCTCTTCCAGTGTTGCAGCAGCTCGCGGCTTCTTCCGCTGCACATGGGATAAAATAATCGGCTTCAGTGTTGGACCTAAACTATCCCAAATTACTTACCTTCAGACACCAGAAGAAAAGTGTTTTGGTACGAGATACTTAGGGATCCTCTGGGTGTTATACTTACACGTAAGGACTGATAACACCCTCTAGGACAGCAGATACTATGAGAGATACGTGTCCTAATGGCCACTACCTGCTTCTGTGGAGAGGAATGGTGTTTCATTTAGAACTGGTTCAGCTGCAGTTCACAGAACACCTGCCTAGGGTGACTTCAGCACAAAAACATGTCATCATCTCCCCTAACAGCAAGTCTTCAGGGAGGTGAGTTCAAGTTTGGGGTGGCAGCTCAGTGATTCCATCCAAGCATCCATGAGCTTCCCACCTCCTCCCACCACCGTCCTCAAATTCCTCATGCCTATTACCTCATGCTTACAAAATGACTGCTGCCACCCCAGCCAGTTCATCCTCATGCAATCTCACATTCAAGGCAGGAGGTTGGGGAATGGTGCAAAGACCTCTCCTTGCCTGCCTATCTCTTGGTTTCCTAGAAGGTTATGGAAGACTTCTCCTTAAGTCTCTTGGGCTAAACTGTGTTTAAGTCCCAGCCTTGCTTGCAGGGAGGGTGTGAGGGTATGCAGCTGGCGTCTAGCCAGCACGGTGGGAGGCAGGGGCGGGAAGAGTGGGCTGAAGTGGTTGTTGGGTGGCCACATTCAAATGATTGAAAAGGTCTCTCCATCCCTCTTTGTTGTTGTTCCCCGTGTTGTATACGGTGAGATTTACAAAAGGTATTTGTACATGTGATGTGGCTCCACTGTATACCCAGATAAATAGAGGCCCTAAGCAGCTTCCAAAGTCTCCAGATGACAGTGTTCCACTGCGAATACATACAGAAGGTCGCTGGCACGTTGACATTCATTTAACCAGACCCTCTGCAGCCCATGGAGGGATTTTGGGTTTTCTTTAAACTCAAAACTACCTGCAAGTAGGTACATTAGGTCTAACTTTGAAGATTCTATAGAACTCTATCCAACAGCCAATTGTTTGCTAAAAACAAACTTTGTTCTATTAAGGTAGCCCTCCTGATCTCTGGAGATAGGGGCAAAATTTCTTGGAAATGACCCAAGGAGGTCAGGAATTATTGTCCCCTGGGAGGAAGCCAAGGCTGGAGTGGAGCTTGATTTGAGTTCTGCTTGTGGGACAGGTGGCTTCTGCTTGCCCTGAGCGGAGGATGAACAGATCGAGACTCAAAGCATTTTGAGAATCCTGTGTCAGTGTTTGTTGGCCAAGGGTGCAGAGCTGCTTGAAGGAAATGCCTGCCTGCCCTGGTGAAATGGCGGAACCTCAGTGTAAATGCTTACACTGAGCCTGATCAAACAGTGAACCCTTCACAGTTTTCCAGTGAAGGGTTCTGGGCACCTATATTCCTTCTGCTTGTTCCCATGGGAGACTGAAGTTAAGGGTCTGGGTGCATCCTTAAGCCCACTGGTTGGAAGAGATGATTAGGGGAGAAGCTGAGAGGTGATTCTGAAAAATATTTTGCTTACTATATGTGGCCACGCAGCAAACAGAACTCTGTTCTCTTCCCCCTTTTCTTGCCTTGAATGTGGCTTTGTGAAGACATGATGCTTGGAGCCACAGCAGCCATCTTGTGACCATGAGACAAGAGGCCTAAGAATGAAGTCAACATGCAGACAATGACAGACCAAAAAAGACAGAAGAAATTGGGATTCTTAGTCATATGGTTGAACTACTGCATTCAACTAAGATTCTTGGAGAGAGGCTCTTAAGCAGCTTGAGTCACATGTTCACTCATTATTCAGTTGGGTCTAGAAGGTGGACCAGGCTACATCAACAGAGTTGCCGGAGTCAGCCTCTTGCCCTTTGTGCCTGGGCTGGGATGTGGCGTGTGGCAATTATCTGATTACAGCTATGTCAGCCATTGTAATAATCTTCCTGGTAGCAAACATTTGTCAAAGGCTTACTATGTGCCAACCACACTTTGTCTTCTTTTGTTTTGTTTTTGTTTGAGATGGAGTCTCGCTCTGTCACCCAGGCTGGAGTTTAGTGGCATGATCTAAGCTCACTGTAACCTCCGCCTCCTGGGTTCAAGTGATTCTCCTGCCTCAGCCTCCTGAGTAGCTGGCACTACAGGCACATGCCACCACTCCCAGCTAATTTTTGTACTTTTGGTAGAGAGGGGGTTTCACCATATTGGCCAGGCTGGTCTCGAACTCCCAACCTCAGGTGATCCTCTCGCCTCAGCCTCCCAAAGGGCTGGGATTACAAGAATGAGCCACCATGCCTAGCCTATCCTCTTTACTTAATATTAACTCACTTGATTTTCATGACAGCCCCTTCAGGTGGGCCCATTACTCTCACCCCTATTTTACAGAGCAGATAAATGAGCAGAGAGTGGTAGCTGGCCCAAGAACACATACTCAGTGAAGCGTCACTGGATTTGGAGATCCAGTTCCTGAGCCTCCCCTCTTACACTTGATCCTGAGCTGCTTCTTGGGCCTGAAAGGTAGATTTGGAGCAGGTCAGTCAACAGCATTGCTAATTGGAGAGTCTCCAATGAGGGCAGGAGGAAGCCACATCAGGGTTTTACAGTTACACGTGTTACACCTACTGCCCAGTGTCTTTGCTTATCAAAGTGGCTGAAAACCAGGATGTCTTTAAATTGATTAAGATATTGCTATCTTTTCCCAAAGAGCTGCTGTTGAATTGATTGCCCCTCTTAGTACGGTGGCGAGTGTGTGTTGAGTAGAACTAGCAATGGGTAACGCCAGCAACACTTACTATTAATAAAACCGCTTATGAAGGTGTAACGTGCAGAACAGCACAGAAATCAAGAGCGCTGGTGAAGGTCTGCAAAGCACAGAGTCACCAGTGTGTAGATCCAAGAAGCAGAACAGACCAGAACCGCCTTGTACTTGTACCCAGGGGTAACGATTGTCCTGTTTTCTAACGGCATGCATTCATCTTGCCTGCTTCTAAACTTTATATCCATTTAATCGACAAGAAGACTTTTAAGTCACTAATCACAGGAGCAATAATTTGGAGAGAAGACCCCAAGTAGAAGCTTTTCGAGTCTGTTTGCAACCCTTCCAGTTGCATTCATATAGGACACAAAACGTAATTTAAAAACAATTCTCTGGGCCCCGTGGGGTGGCTCATGCCTGTCATCCCAGCACTTTGGGAGGCTGAGGCAGGAGGATCGCTTGAGCTCAAGAGTCTCAGGCTTCAGTGAACTGTAATTGCATCGGTGCACTCCAGTTGGGGTGACAGTGAAACCCTCTCTCTATGAAAAGCAAAAATTTAAAAAACACATTTTTTTCTTTGATCTCATATTCTCCTGCTTCCTACACCAGAAATAGGTTCATGGGACAACCATGCCATTTTAAGGGTGTTTTGTTAGTTTAGCTTAGGAATTTAAGTTCGAGTTCTTACAATGTGAACTTGAAATAAGTGAGGCTTACCGAGATTTCCAGTTTCCACTAAACCTCCCCGCTCAGACCCTGGGGCGGCTTTTGTACGTCTCTGCACCATCCTGTTTTCAGAAATGAAGCTGATTACTCTGGTCCAGGGACAGAGTGTGGGTTTAAAGAAGACTCTTATTTTGAAAGGGAGACGGGCTGGGCATGAAGGGAAGGCAGAACCTTCTTTTCCTTCACTGCACCTGCACCTCCTGGGCCTAATGAGTTTAGGTTGATGGAACCCAGGCCTCAGGAAGGATTATAAATTCTCATTTGATTTGATTTGCTTCTAAAATACTTGAAACCAGCTGTGTCTGCCCAGCTGACCCAAGCGTCTCTGGGGGAAGGTCTGAGCAGGCCCCTCCTGTCCTGGGGAAGGGAGGGAGGACCGCAGCTTCCCTTCCCCCACCTGGCTGCTCCTGGGGCCTGCTCTGGCCTGCCTGGGAGCAGGCAAGGCACAGGTCTCTGCCACCCACCCTGGTGGCCAGCCTCCGTGTCCTCGAATTCTCCCAACAGCCCCGTAACTGGGGGCATCTGTCTGTCCCTATTTTGTGGAAGGAAGAGCTGATCCTTCCAGAGGTGGGTTAACTGGTCCTGGGTCACTGCTGATGATTGGCAGAGCCTGCGTGTGAACCAGACCTCCAGGCCTCACAGCCCACACTCAGCCCCAGTTCTCTCCGGCGTCCTGAGCTGGGTGAGGCTAAGGCGCGGGTGTCTTCCTCCTGATTTTCTCATGGAGAGAGTTTCACTAGGTCTCCGGAGAAGCTGCTGAGTGCCCGGCAAGTGTGGGAGGCGTTCTGTGAACAGTGCTACGCAACAGAACAATCATAGTGAGTATCTTTCAAGACCATTACGTGTGCCAGGTGCTCCACGGACACGCTGCTTTCCAGTGGTTCTCAAAGCGGGGTTTCTAGACCTGCAGCATCACCGTCACCCGATCATGTGTTAGACATTCATGCTCTTGGGCGCACCCCAGACCACCCGCCTTAGACACGCCAGGAGTGGAGCCCAGCGGCCTGTGCCTTAATGAGCTCGCGTGTGCCTCTGGGCATCCTGAAGGTAAAGCATCTCTGGTCTACTTTCCTCCTGGGCGTCCATCGGCAGCCCAGTGGGGTCAGTGCTGTTCTGTCACTAGTGCCCCCTGCATTTTACAGAAGAGAAATGACGCGACCCCGCAAGCAGCACAGCCCAGACTCGCCCTCCTGCCCAGCTCTGCTCCTGAAGCCTCCTGAGTCCTGCTCCTTTGCTCAGTTCTTACTCTCCTGGAGTTAAAATCTAGACGAAAGCACAGTGGAGAAACAGGTCAGCAGGCCTCTCACCAAAATAATCCCAGTAGTTGGGCTATGGGAGGGAAATGAAAGGGGCTGAGAGGGAAGGAGGGTGTCAGTGGGGGTGAGACCAACTCAGTCGTCAGGAGGGGCTGTGGTGCCCGGGCAGGCCTTGAGGGAAGCCGCTGCCGTCTAGAACTTGGCACGTCTGACAATTACCGGCAGGATGCCGCTCGCCAGGCTCTTGGTGGGGAGCATTTGCTCCCCAGGTGACCCCATGAGCAGAGTGGGGACCCTTCCTCCTTTTGAACAGCCCCCAGCCCAGGCCTCAAACCCACAAGTCAGGAGTCAATTTCCTGCTGCTTCTGCAGAATTTCTCACACTGAGAATGTCATTTCATTTTTTTTTAATTATTATTTTTTAGGCAGAGTTTGCTGTGTCGCCTGGGCTACAGTACAGTGGTGCAATCTCAGCTTACTGCAGCCTGGTCCCCAGGGTTCAAGAGATTCTTGTGCCTCAGCCTCCCAAGTAGCTGGAACAGGAGTGCGCCACCATGCACGGCTAATTTTTGTATTTTTAGTAGAGACAGTGTTTCACCATGCTGGGCAGGCCGGTCTTCAACTTCTGGCCTCAAGTGATCCATCTGCCTCGGCCTCCCAAAGTCCTAGGATTACAGGTGTGAGCCACTCATCCCAAGGTTTTAAAGAAAAAACTTCTACCCCTCTGACAACAAACCCTTGGAGCTACAAAGCGGTGTGGTCAGCAGCACCTCTGCAGTGGTGGAGAGGCCTGTGATCCAGGCAGTCCACTAGGAAGGCCGTGAGCCACATGCAGCTGTTTAGATTTAAATTAATTTCAGTGAAATACAATTAAACGTTCAGATCTGCCTCATGGGAGCCACATTTCCAGCACTCAGGGGCCCCACATGTCTCAGTGTCGTACCGGACAGCACAGATAGAGCCTCCAAGCTGCCTCGAGGTGTTGGGGGAACCACACAGAGGTCAGCACTGGTAGAGTGTCAGCAGCTTTCCATGGTACAGTCCAATAGATGAGAAAAGGGACTTCAGAGAAGTTCCTTTGTTATGGGAGGAAACTGAGGCCCAGTGAGCCTGGGGTTATGGCAGCCAGCTGACAGCTCAGAGGAGGCCACAGCCCAGGTTTCTTGACCCTCTTGAGCTCTGCCTGTCTGTCTGTTCAGGCCAAGGACTCTCAACTCAGCAGTAGTCCCATTTGGGGTTGGATGGGGCCATCCTGTGCATTGCAAGGTGTTTAGCAGCGTCCCTGGTCTCTGCCCACTCCATGCCAGGAGCACCAGCTCCTAAGTTATGACAGCCAAAAATGACTCCAGACATGGGCCAAGGTGCCTTCATGGGAGCGAGGGGAGGACAAAGCCAGCTCTGGCTGAGAACCACTGGTTTAGCTGAAGATGGTAACTACTTTTCATTCTTTTCCCTCAATTTCATGAGCTGAGGATGGGGTTTGAACCCAGGGATCCGTGGGGACTGCGTTCCTCCCCCTGGGAGGTAGCAAGCCGTAGGCCACGGGGGCCGCCTGGGTCTATAGCAGAAAGGCGAACGTGCTGGCAGCCCATTTTTCTTTTCAGCTCTCCGGGCGTCTGGGTCTTTTTAGGCAAAGAACTGGCCTCAGCGCTAGAGATAATTAAACCCATCTTTTCCCCTCTCCCCACCCTGTCCCCTAAACCCTTTGGTTCATTCAGTTCACAATGATAACATTGTTCAAGCAACGCTGCACACATGTTGACATTGAAGTGTTTAATCTTGTGGTACAATCATTCCCTCTGGTCCCTACCCCAACATCTGTCAGGCTGCAGGCTCGGGGCTCACGAGGAGAGGATGGCCCAGGAGATGCCTGGCCCGCCCGTGGTCTCGCCTCCATGCCTCATGTCTCTGGACGCAGCCCCCCAGCAACTAACAAGGAGGCAGTGTCTCCAAAGACCCTCTTGGAGAGCCGGGCGGGTCGGACCCCAGGTGGTACTGCTGGCAGCTGAAGCGTTTGGTGGAAAGTTCGAGGGTTGAAGTAGCTCAGGAACCGGGGAGGGAGCGGGGAGACAATGCCGCCTGTGTGCCCTCTGCCAGGCAGGGCCCTGCCCCCCAGTCTGGGGGCCTGGGGAGGGCCGACAAGGAGATGGGCGAATGCTTCAAAACCTTCCGGCTGTCAGCCTCCCTCCCTCAAGGGGGACTGGCATTAGGCAGGAGCAGAACGTACAAGCCTGGGAGGGAGCTGAGTTGGATCGGAAACTTCGTGTTGGGTTTAGCTTGGAGATTTACGTGGCGAGTACATGGAGGTGCCAAGAGCATGGCTCATCTCAGAGCTGTCCTCGGCGAATCGTCGCCACAGCTAAGAGGTTGCTGGGAGCTCCAGGGTGAGGCAAAGCGATGGTATGGCTGAGTGGGGAGGAGTATGGGCCTTTGAGGATTCAGATCAGCTGTATGACCCTGGGCAAGGGCCTGAGCCTCAGTGTCCTCATCTGGAAAGTGGTCACGATGTGTGCCCCTGCCTCTGAGTGGGGTTTTCATAAGGATTCAGTGAGATGATGACATGTGACGTGGCGGCCAGGCCGGTGGGAGGGCTTCTCTGCTGGCTGCCCACCTCACAGCCATCAGGACAGTCACTGATACGGTTTGGCTGTGTCCCTACAGAATCTCAACTTGAATTGTGTCTCCCAGAATTCCCACGTGTTGTGGGAGGGACCCAGGGGGTAGCTAATTGAATCACGGGGCCGGGTCTTTCCCGTGCTATTCTTGTGAGAGTGAATAAGTCTCACGAGATCTGCTGGGTTTATCAGGGGCGTCTGCTTTTGCTGCTTCTTCATTTTCTCTTGCCACGGCCATGTAAGAAGTGCCTTTCATCTCCTGTCATGATTCTGAGGCCTCCCCAGCCATGTGGAACTGTAAGTCCAAGGAAACCTCTTTTTCTTCCCAGTCTTAAATGTCTTTGCCAGCAGCATAAAAACGGACTAATAGAGTCACCATGAAACAAAACAAAACAGGACAGAAAATCACAAGTGGTGGTGGCGACGTGAGGAAATCGGAACCCTTGTGGACTGCTGGTGGGAACATAAAATGGTATAGCCACGTGGCAAGCAACATTGAACAATATTGAACAACAGAACTACAATATTGAAAATAGAACTACAATATGACCCAGCAATTTCACCCCTGGGCATATCCCCAAAAGATGTGAAAGCAGGGTCTCCAAGAGATAATATTTGCACAGTCATAGCAGCGTTATTCACAATCGCAAAAACCTGGAAGCCACCACATACCACTCAGGGATGAATAAACGAAACGTGGCCCATCCACGCAGTGGAATATTACTCAGTTTTAAAAAGGAAGGACATTTTGACAGGCTGCAGCACGGATGACCATTGACGACATTTTGCTAAGTGAATAAGCCAGTCACAAAAGGACAAATACGGTGTGATTTCATTTATAGGTGTTGCCTAAAGCAGTCAGATTCATAGGGACAGAAAGCAGAATGGTGGGGGCCAGGGGCTGGAGGAGGAGGAGGAAAGGGGCGTTAGTGTTTAATGAGGATGGAGTGTTGGTTTTACAAGATGGAAAGAGTCCTGGAGACTGGAGGCACAGGGATGGCATCCCACGTGTTTAAAACGACTAACCTGTACACATAAAGGGGGTCAGGATGGTAAATTGTATATTCTGTGTATTTTCCCACAATTAAAAATGAAAATTTTCTAAAATGGTGTCTGTTACCTGGCTTAGGGTTTCCGTAGGTTTTCAGAGAGCTTCTGTGAACTGCTCTGCTACAGCACAGCTGAGGGCTCTCACACCCATGCCGGGGCGGCCAGGAAGTGCTTGTTGAATGAGGACAGTGGAGGTGTTATCTCGGCAGCATGTATCATTGTCCCCTTTTGGGCGATGTTCTGTTTCCCTGGGCACAGGGCATTCTCCTCCCTTCTCCCAAGAGCTCTGTGTGGCAGTGTGGCCTCCCCAGGCACAGCCCTGCTCAGTCATTAAGAGAACATTTCCCTGTTAGAGTAGTTGGGGGTGTCTGTTCCACTTTCCAAAATTTCCAGTTTATTGCATATCTCTGGTGGCTTTTCCAAGCTCCTTAATCTTGCCATGTAAATCTCTGAATGAATGAAGAGCCATCATCAAATTTCATGTCCCTGAAGCTGGCTGCAAACTGCCTCCTAACAGCAGCAGGGGTAAGTCAGCTCCAGTGAGGTCTGATGTGTGCCAGAACCTTCCAGATGAGCTATGGCCCTCTAGGAAAAGAGCGAGCCAGGGTTGGTAGTTTCAGAGTTAAATGGGCACCCGGGAAGTTCCGGGATATGGGGCCCTAAGCAGTCTTTGGGTTCGTGGAAACACAGTTCTAGCTTCTGGTTATAATGTAGACTTCGAATGGTTCTTTCAGTTCCTTGAGCCCCATTGTCATTAAAGCGGGGTGCAGGGGTCTGTCCCCAGCACCTAACTGGAGCCGAGGAATGCTTTGGGCTAGTCTGTGCTCACAGAAAGCAGACTCTGAGTGAGGAACATGGAATTCTAATGCTGGACTTGTGGTTTTTGCCTGGAAAGCATCCCTTTGCTCATGAAATATTTGTGCTTGTCTTGTAGTTTAGCGACATCTTTGGGGGCAGTGAGAGGACCGCATAGTCTGGAAGGTTAACCAAATTTTTTCTGAAGACCATAAAATTTTAGAAGGAGCTGCTGGGTGATTATTTACTATCCATTTATCAACTCTTTCCAGCCCTGGCTGAGAGCAGCTTCTGGAGGAAATGAAGTCGGCTTTGCCTGGGCCGATGGTTCCCCTGTTCCTGGATACAAATGTCCATCATATGCAACTGGCCACAGTCTTGATCTTCAGCAAGAGCATGGCTGTCCCCGTGAGAGCTGCTTCCTGAGGTCTCTGAGCAGCCAGTGACCAAATCCAGTGAATGGTCCCTGGAAGAGGGGTCTCCCTCCCCCTTTTACTGAATCTGGCCACCACTGGGCCACCTTGCCCTGCCTGTCCTCTGGTCCTGCCCTTCCTTTGGACCAAGTCCTTCTGGTGACATCGTTCTCCCTCTCCCAGGCAGTGCCCAGATGTTGCTTCCAGGCCATGCTGGTCTTCCTCATCATAGATGCTTTTTTCCTGCATAACTTTATCTGTAAACCCAATTCAACAGCTCCCAGCTTGAGTGTTCTTGCCAGGGTTATCTAAACCTCTTTTTCCAATGGTCATCTCAAGTTTCCCCTGTCTGCAGTCACACGTGTTTTCTTCCCTACCACTTTACCTCCTGAGCGGTCTGTCCTGCGTTTATATCTACTGATGGTGTTATTGCCTTCCTGGCATTCCAGCCCAGCAGTGGGCAGCATCCTCTAGTTCTCCATCTTCATATGCCTGCTTTTGGTTAATTGCCTTGTCCCTCCCCCTGGAGAAGCACGTCTGGTCCATTAGACTTCTGGGGTCCTGACAAGGGATGGAAAATGCAGACACCTTTTCTCTTGAGCCCGTCCAGATTGCTAGTGGCCACCTGGGTGGCAGAATTAAGAAAAGAGTGTTGCAGCTGTTTAGTGATGCCTAAACAGGAGGAGGGCTCATGCACTGGGTATGCATCATCTCTGATCCAGAGCTTCACCTGAACTCCCTGCCTCTGTCCTCACTCCCTATAATCCCACTTTCCACAGGGTCACCAGTCCTCTCTCTAAAATAGATCTGGTCAGGGCACTGCTTTGTGTAACAAGGGACCAAGCCATCACGATTGATGACATCGATGATCAACCCCTTAGCTTGACATTCAAGCATTTTCCCAGCGAGGAACTTGTTGCTTTTTGCTTGTTATTCTCAGCAAACTTCTTACCTAAACTCTCCAGCATGCCCTATTTCTTGTCTCTCAGGCCCTTGACCATACTCTTCCCTCTGCCTGCAGTGCCTTTCCCTGCCCTCTGGGACTGGTCGGCCTCTGTTCTTCCTTAGGAGTCCATTCAGCACGTCTCCTGGGAAGAGTTCCCACCCACAGAGCTGCCTCCCATCTTCCTTGTGCCTGAACACAGGCACGGGATTTGCCAAAATCAACAAAAATGAGCGATCTCTTTTGGGACTGTGTCTCCTTTGATCTCATACCCTGTTTCCCCAAAATTATTGACATGGAAACAGTCAGATGTGGAACTAAAGCTGAACGTGCCTACCCTCTGACCAGAAATCCTGCTTCAAGACATTTACCCAGTGGACATACGTTCACCAAAAGCTGTGCACAAGAGTACACACTGCAGCACAGTTTGTAATGGCTCAAACTGGAAACTCCCCAAATGACCATAAAAACTGAGTTGTGTCCTATTCATATGACAGGGTTCTAGACAGCAGTGGGAATGCATGGACCACTGCTATGCAGAACACATGAGTGAGGCTGATGAAGGCTGCAGATGCAGAAGAGAACACATTTGTGATTCCATAGTCAGGTGCCATGGAGGCAAAGAGAGTCCGTGGTGTTGGGTGTTAGGAAGGCAGTCAGCCTTAGGGAAGAGGGACTGGTGTTTGCGAGGGACCCTACTGGGATGACTTTGGAGCTGGTAATAAATGTTTTGTGTCCTGCTCTGGGTGTATTCATGCTGTGGAAATCCATCACACTTCATGGACGCCTGTCTGTGTGCCTTACTGTGTGTATGTTATCAACAGGGCAGTTTACTTAAAGACCAGAAAGGAATTGTGTGAAGAGTAATGTGTTCAATGCAGAAGATTCATGAGACCCTGCTAAGCATCAGGCTATGCGGGGCATGGGATCCAGAGCTGAGACTGTCACAGGCCCTGTTCTTACAGAGCTCAGTCAAGGGGGACATCTTACATTTGGGAATGATCCAAGTCTGAAGAAAGCGGTTTTCGTGGTGAACGGTCACCTGGAGAGAATACAGCTACCTGGGAGTGTTTCCTGCCCATCCATTTCCACGTTTGGGTGTGTGCAATTGGGCTCGTGTGTGCTTTGCTCAGAAATGCCGTGGTTGCACGTGGCAGCAACCTGATTAGAGTTAGCTTAGAGGGGACTTCTTTGAAGGATCTCAACACAACTCATAGATTGGAAGAGCTGAAACCCCAAACTTCAGGAAGGGCAGGGACTGCCAGACCAAGGGATCAACCAGGCAGGTCTCCCTCCTCAGTTCCAATCTTAGTCCTCCGTGCCTGGAAGCTTCTTTCTCACAGACCGGCCTTCCCTGCAGGGCGCTGGCAAGGGGCTTCCCAGAGCACCAGATTACATCCTTAGAGATTAAGTCAGGGAGAGCAAACAGGGGCTTTTTCATACCAGATTCCAATAAAAATAAAAAAGGCCCATGTGTGGCCAAGGTTAAGGCTGGCTTCCTCCCACCTCTCAACTGGGGAGAAGAGGGTTATGGAACAAGATGGTGGCTCCCTTGGAGTCCCATGGCTCATCTGGGACAGTGATGATGGACTGATGGGGGGTTGGGGGGGAGACATGGGCGTGGCTTCTACTTGTGCTTTGCAGTGAGTCATGCCCCAACTTTGCTCGTCCGGATGAGCTGTGCCCAGCACAAAATGATATCCCAGGCAGCAAGAGAAACATTATGTCTTCTGTTTCTGTTTTCTCATGTTTGTAACAATTTATTGTGTTCATTTAGTTTTGTGTATTATTATGTACAACTGTACATATGCATATGTTTGGGTTCATAACCCCTAACTTTTAGGATGTTAAATACTGTCCCACAAAGCACGTCTGAATACTGCAGGTAATGTTTAAGTATGTGCTGCCGTTTGCAAGTCTACACAGCAGGTTGTCAATTTCTTTGGTTGTGGCCCTCCCTTTGAATAAGAGAATTCCAACTTAGTGAGAGGTTTTCCTGAATATTTCTCATAACTGTAGGTGGGAGGAAGAACCTCGGCTGCTAGGAAGAGGCAAGGTACTCCTGAGTGATGCTGGGAGCAGGTAGCATCTGGTACAGAAGTCTTCCCTGACATGGCAGAGGATCATGAAGGGAGCACCCAGGTTGGCAGCTTTTTGTTTCTACCTGCCTCTTACCCATTATTGACACCCTTCAGCCCGGAACTCCCCCCTCTCAGGGCCAGTTTTGGGGCTATTTCAGGTTTTGGTAAAAGAAAGACTCTGGACTTGTCTTGGGGACAGTGATGGGCTGTTGGCTGTCAGGATGGTGTTTTCCAGAATCCATTTTCTTTGGACTTATCTTTTGGTCTTGGGGATTTGAACCCTTTTAATTTTTGAAGATGAAAGTCCTTTGTTAATGCCTATGAGCTCTCTCAGCCTTTGGGGTGCTAGGATGTAACTGGAGGCAGAGAGAGAAAAAGCTGGACTCCCAGGCTCTGGGCTTCCTTAGGAGGGTTTTCCCTGTGGGGATGGGAGATGTCAACTGTAGACATTTAGTTTAAAACTAAGTCCTGGGTAATCAACTACATATGGTAACTTAAGAAGAAAGTATGAAGACATATTTTCTCCTGAAAAATACATGCAAACTTCTACTTCCTTTAGTGCTAACAATTCAATTGTCTTGACACTTGAGTTGAAAGGGTGTAGATTTCACGCTGTGGAGTGGCTTCCCTAGAAAAGGGAAACCTTGGAAAGATGAGATTTGGAATTTGGTTTGAACTTTGAATTATTCACTGCTTATTTGTGTGTGTGTGTGTGTATGTGTGCGCATGTGTGTGTGTACTTCATGACTGTTCTTTCTTTGATAATGCATACAAAATTATTTTCAGAACGTGACGATATGAATTTCAGGGAGAATGGAGTAACATTGTGGTTCCTTCTTCTCATAGTCTCCAATTAATTAATGAAGGAAGTCCTCTCAGAAAGCCACACCAAAGAGCCCACAAATGTTTGCAAGAAATTTAGTTCCTCACTTTATCCCTGAGTTTCTTTTTAGAAAAGAAATCTTGTAACCCTGATACCCTAACAGTTAAGATACAGTTTATCTTATGTATTAAAAACGGCTGTACCTGCAGCTGTTACAACAAACCTTCTATTTGTAATTATGTATCAGTGTTTCCTTTCTTTATTGGGCGTGACTCTAATGATTGTACCTGTGTTTATGTCATGCTTATTCAAACAAATCTTTATTGTTCGGTCTATTGCACTTTTTTCTTTTTTTTTTTTGCAAATGTAATCACAAGTGCAGTGTGTAAATGCCCACAGCACATGTTGCCTTTTCTGCATTGATTGTCATTCTTCCGGCTCATTGTTTTAGAGGCCCTGTAAACTGGCGGACTCAAGTGGCTCACCTCTGGCTTTCTCCTGTGAGCACATGGCCTATTTCTGTGATCTTTCCAGCAACTCCGTGAGAAAGGGCCATTGTGATTATCCACCGGGAGAGGGGAACGCAGGGGATTAAGCAGCTTGGGGAAGGTCCCACAGCTGGTAAGTGGCATGGCTAAGATGCAACTCAGGCCACCTGGCTCTAGAGAGTGTGAAGATCATGAGGGTTGAGCTTTGGAGTTCAGCTGCTCACCTGAATTTTGACCTTCGGCAAGTGATCCGGCCTCCCTGAGCCTCAGTTTCCTCGCCTGTAAAATGGGGATCAATCCTGTCTCACGGGATTCCATCAGATGATGGCAAAGAGTGCTCAGTGCGCGGCTGACAGAGTAAGCATTCAGCAAACATGCGCTTTGCACTTCTGGGCTCTCCAGCCATCCTCAATCGTAGACCAGATATTTCCCAGCCCCCTTCTCTGCTCAGGCTGATGGTGTCTCTGCCAGTGGGGCTGTTCTGAAGCCAGGTTCATCCAGCACTGGGGGCAGGGAACTGAGGCTCTCTGGGGACCCACTGTGTTCAAGATGCTGGACTTGGCCCCTGTGCATGATTGCGGGAGCAGCCCTCTCTCCTGAAAGTTGAAGCATGGTGCACCGCAAGGGCTCTTCCTGGCCTTCGGAGGTCTGACTGTGCTGCGGTGGAGAACAGAGATGGCTGGAACGAGACTTTGTCTTTGCGTCACCTCTCCTGGTCCTGTGGAGAAAGCCCTTGAGAAGCCATGAATCGTCCGGAGACTCTGCTACCTCCTTCATGGGGCAGGCGTGGCCTCTTCCACCTCTCTCCTAGAATGCTCGCTCTTAAAAACCTCTCAGGGCCGGGTGCAGTGGCTCACACCTGTAATCCAAGCACTTTGGGAGGCCAAGTCAGATCACTTGAGGTCAGGAGTTCAAGACCAGCCTGACCAACATGGTGAAACACCATATCTACTAAAAGTATAAAAATTAGCCGGGTGTGGTGGCACGCACTTGTAATCCCAGCTACTCGGGAGGCTGAGGCAGGAGAATCGCTTGAACTTGGGAGGCGGAGGTTGTGGTGAGCCAAGATCATGCCATGGCACACCAGCCTGGGCAACGAGAGCAAAACTCCATCTCAAAAAACAAAAAAACCAAAAACCTCTCAGATGCAGTGCGTTAGGAACAGCTTCCAGGGTGGCTAATGCTGCACAAGCACAATCTCACTTCTGGGCGTGAAGCACGTGTCCCGTGATGTTCATAGCGATACTGCTTTCAGAGCCCCAATCTGGACACTCCCTGAATGCCTATGAACTACAGAATGATACGTGAATTGTGGGCTAGTACAGCTATGGGCTGTCATACAGCCGTGGGATGAACGAACATGCATAATGACATGGATGAAAAGCACAGGCACTGGTAAATGAAAGAAGCCAGGTGCAAAAGATGATACATCGTACGAGGCCCTTCAGAGAATGTTCAAGAACAGGTGAAGCTAACCTATGGTTTAAGAAGTCCAGGAGGGAGAGGGGCTTGGTAATGTTATTTTTCTTGACCTGGGAGGAATCTCCATGACTGGGTTAACTTTGGTTTACACTTTAACATGCTACATGTATGCAACGGTGCAGTTAGAAAGTTCTAGCAAACACACAGAGGACCCCCCCCCGCTTGCAAACCTGTTCATGCAGCAGCTGAGATGCACGGTGGTTCAGGACTCTGGTTCGGACAGGACCTGGGCTTGAGTCCCAGCTGTCTGGCCCTCGGGAGACCACTGGACTCCTCCTGGGTCTCAGGTGCATGCCCCCGCCACCTATACAGAGCTGTACCCACCTCCTAGGGCTGCTTACCTCTTAGGGCTGGCATGAGGGTTGACTGAGCTGGAAAGGTGACAAAGGACTGGCCCAGGGCATTCCCACGGTGATATAGGTCGTTTGCCCCGCCTTCCCACTTGGGGTCACCTCCCTAGGCTCACTTGGTAAAGTGGCTGTCCTTTGTAGAGGCTCCTGCCTTCTCTGGAAATAAAAGTGGGGGATTGGTGACATCCCTGTGGCCTTCTCTCCCATTCATCTGGCCTGTCCCATAGATGGGATCAGGAGAGAAGGGTTCCTTGTGGGCATGAGAGGCATGTTTTGACAAGGAGAGCTGTCATCTGGAGGGACCCTGGAACGGTTTCTGGAGAGCCCTTCCCTCCTGCCAGCTCTCCATATATGGCCCAGGATTCTAGCAGCTGTGGTTCAGAGGTTGTCTTCCCAAGGTCTCTCCAAAGACAGGGACACTCCTGTGCCCAGCCAGAGCCCCCAGCCTCAGGGACTTCATCTGCCCCTTCTTCCTGATAGGGAACAGCCTGAGTGGGTCCCCTGCCCTCACCCCGCTCTCTTTTTGGACTATTGTTAAGGTTTAAATCAGACAGTTTTTAATGGAGTTGCTCAGCAAGGGTCTTGTGGCAGCTGGTACTGTGAACCTCTTCCTGAAGGGAGTTCCCGTCCTGCTGTCCCACGTGGAGCCAGGCAGCCATAACCCAGCCTGAGAGCTGAAGATTGCTGATCTCATTTCTCCTTTCTTCTGACCAGTCTGGTGGCCAAACTGGGTCTGCTCTTTCTCCCTCTCTCTCTCTAGTTTCCCACCTCCAGACAGGAAGTGGAGATGGGCGGTGTTTCCAGCAGATGAAAGGTGTCTGCAGGTTCTGCCCACTGGCCTGAGCATGGTCATTCTGCCCCTTCCAGCCCTCCATGGCTCCCAGTGTCACCCCTGCTCCATTTTGGTCCAGAGAGGGCATGAGCCACAGGAGCCACAGATCCCCACCCGGAAGCACCATTCCTGGGCTTTCATCCTGGTGCTTATCATCTATGAAATGGACGTGACATCTTAGTCTAATATCGCTGCCAGGAGAAGCGAGAAGGGTCATTTCCAGCCGGCCCCCCACCACCCACCCCCACCCTGCCAGCCTGCATTCTGCTATTCACTCCTTTAACTGCTGTTAGTCTACTGCTGTGGTCGTAAACCTTGGCTCCTCATTAGAAATATCTGGGGATGCTTTAAAAAGACACGGATTTCCTTGGTTCAGGAGTGGGTAGGAGTAGCTGCCTGCTGGAGCCCACTGTGTGCTTCTCTTCCCATTCATGTTCAGTGGCCTGATGTTGGTAGCTTGAAATCTGCCAGGGTGGTGGTATTTACACAGTGGAATCAGCAGACGCTTCATATCAGGTCCCAGAGAGCCGGTTGTTAAATGTTTACCAGCCCACACCTGGGCCAGGACATCAATATTTTCTAAAAGCTTCCACAGTGATTTTCATGTGCATTCAGGCTGAGAACCCCTGGTCCTAGAGATGTCCCCTACTACGCACAGTTAGGTTTATGCTCACCAACAGTAGCCAACAGTTATCCAGCCCTAGCAGATGTTAAGCTATTTGTGTGAATTAGATCATTCATCCCTGACCACAACCCGTGAAGGAGGATTATGATCCCCATTTTTTAGAAGATGAAATTGGGGCCCATCGAGGCTTTCTGTTATCTTCTCCAGGGCCACTGTGTTGGTTAGTGGCTGAGGCCAGATTCCAACCCAGGCCTCAGCCACTGGGACCTGAGTCTGGCCAGGACCTCTTGATGGCTGTGGTTAGTGCCCTACTTTTCCCAGCAGGTTGGACACAAAGTCATGTTCTTGTCATTCATGATGACCATGGGGACCATGGGGTCTGCGCCCGTGACCCTCCAGTCTGCAGTGCATTGGGACGGAAGGAGCAGTTGTCTCTGGGGTCACTGGCAGTGGGCGCGCCTCCATCTAGCTTAGGCAAGATGCTTGGACTTGCGGCTGGAGTGAAGCCCAGACACTAACGAGCTGTTGGTGCCGATGTGTGTTCTCTTCCCCTTCCAGTGGAACATGACAAGGAATTCTTCCACCCGCGCTACCACCACCGGGAGTTCCGGTTTGATCTTTCCAAGATCCCAGAAGGGGAAGCTGTGACGGCAGCCGAATTCCGGATTTACAAGGACTACATCCGGGAACGCTTCGACAATGAGACGTTCCGGATCAGCGTTTATCAGGTGCTCCAGGAGCACTTGGGCAGGTGGGTGCTGTATGGGTGTCTGGGAGGGGTGCTGAGTTCCCTCTGGGGGCAGAGGAAGAAAGGGGTGACAGCCAGAGGATGGGTCAGATTGGCGCAACCACCTGCCAGCCCTCTACCAGCTATCTCTTCTAATGAATGTGGATGGTGTATGTCACTTTCTTAAGGCAGTGACTGACAATGAATTCAAGAATAGTAGAAGGCAAGGGAGCCTGGGGATGTGTGGTGCCATGCGGGTATTTATAGGCAGTCTGGATCTGGCTGGGTGCTAAGGGACACAGAAGAAAAGGGAAGGGAAAGAAACGTTTGCGAAGGGTTAACTCTCTCCCATTCATCACTCTGAAACCCGGTGCATGATATCAGGCAACCAATTAAAATGACCATCTAAAATAAAATGTTAGGGGAAGGAAAAAACTCAAACCAAAAAATAAATAGAGAACTCATAGACTTCCAAGAATCACTAGGTCAGAAACCAAACGTGTGTGTTGAAAGTCTTTAATTTATCAAGATCCATTAATTTCAAGGTCTTGTGAGAGGTAAGGAGCCCTAAGAAAAAGGGCTGGAACGTTTAGCAGGTGCATTCTATTCATACAGTCCCGAGGCGGAAGTGACCAAGGTCCTATTTCTCAGTGGCTGGGTTGCTGGATGCCTCAGGCTGTCAGACATCTAGTGTCCCCCCACTGGGGTGCCATGGCAGGGAAATTAACGGCAGGAAGGTGGTGTGGACACCTCCTTGTGATGTGCAGGCCTAGTATCTTCAGCTAGAAAGGGGACTTGTGACCGCAGACAGGGACAGGAGAACCATTACAGCCACGTTTGCCAAGCAGTGTTATTTGGGGGTTCATCTAAGTACCAAGAAAACAAAACTGCTCTTGAGTGTTCCAGGGTTTTGCTCTTGTTGCCTCATTTCATATTCACAATAGCCTTCAGCAGTGGTGACTCATCTGCGAAATGGGGAGAACCGAAGTGACCTGAAGCCAAAGAATGAGGCCACCCAGAGAGAATGTGGCCACATTAGGATGTGAGTCAGGTTTGCAAAGCTGGAGCCCATGCTTATGAAACATATTTATTTCAAAATTTGTTTTTAGACCAGGTGCAGTAGCTTACGCCTATAATCCCAGCACTTTGGGAGGCCAAGGCAGGTGGATCACTTGAGGTCAGGAGTTCGAGACCAGCCTGGCCAACATGGTGAAACCCCGTCTCTAATAAAAATATAAAAAATAGCCAGGTATACTGGCGTATGCCTGTAATTCCAGCTACTCAAGAGGCTGAGGCAGGAGAATTGCTTGAACCTGGGAGGAGAAGGTTGCCTTGAGCCAAGATTGGGTCACTACACTCCAGCCTGGGTGACAGAGCAAGAGTCTGTCTCAAAAAAAAAAAAAAATGTTTTTGAGTAGGCAAGACATATTCATGGTATGCAATCGAAAAGGAAGAAAAGAAGCCATGGTGAAAATGAGGGCTCCCAGGCCCCTTCCCTGAGGCAGTCCCTGCTGCCAGCTTCTTGAGTCTCCTGAAATCAGCAAATGTATCTGTGCATTGTTGTTTTCACCTGTTGAACCCTGAGGTGCACTCACTCCTGGGGATGTGATGTTCGTTGTTGGATGATGATCCCTGGCAGCTTTTCCCAGTGGTTCATATGGGGTGCCCTTGTCTTCCGAGTCACCTCACTGTTCCATGCACGGGCTGTGCTGTGTTTCATGCGTGTACGCTGGCTCCTCTGTCTTATGAGGGATGGTGCCGCAGGGTGGGTATCCTTGCTGACACACCTGTTCATGTCTATCAGTCAGATAAAGTTCTAGAGATAGAATTGTGGGGTCAGAGGGTCCACACATGGGTAGCTTTGGTAGACATTGCTGGGCAGCTCTCTGGGGAGGTGGCATTGACGTCCACTCCTGGCAGCCAGGGAGCTCCTTGTTGAGGATGAAACCATGGCCTCTGTGTCCAGGCTGTTTTCTGGATTTGCCACCCAGCTCCTGCTTCGTGGGCACCTGGTCCCATCATGGTCTGAGGTGCCTCTGCTCTCTTGCCTGAGATCCATGGGGTGGCTCCTGAGGCCTGCACGGGTGGACAGCAGGCCTGAAGCACTGTGTTTTGTGGAGGAACGGGCGTTCCAGGCATCCTCCCAGCCAGGCTGCCGGCAATAAGCAACTTGGGCTTGGGGGTGCCCATTCTAGTGCGGGGGTCCTGCTCCAGGGGCTTCTGGCCTGCTGGGTGACTCAGCCCCCTCAGCACGGTACCTGCTGTGTGCCCTGCCTGAGGGCATCAACCGGAAGGAACTGGACATGAGTCCCTGCCCTGTGGGAGCTCCCATTCCAGCAGAGGAGAGGACATGGCAGGTGGGAGTCATTAGTAAGGAAGGGGATGGGGCTGAGAAGCAGGGGCAGGAAAGATGGAGCTGCTTTCTTTAGGTTTCTACATGTTCTTCCTGTGTCTCCTGAAGCAAAGCCTCCATTCTTCAGAAGTTAAATGGTTAAATTAAAAAATATTATTTATTCATTGTCTGGACAGGTTGTTTTTGAACCTAGAACCAAGACACCCCTATTATGTAGTTCCCCAGCTATTAAGAGCATGGGTTCAGATCCTGCCACCAGGTACCCGTGTGGCCTTGGGAAAGAGTCAACTCTCAGAGCCTCAGTTTTCTCCTCTGTAAAATGCGGATAATAATTGAATCTCCCTTCCAGAGTTGTGCTGTGGATGAAAGAGGGTGACATCCTTATAACCGTGGCTCACACACAGGAGGTGCTCAATACATGGTCACCTGCGTTAGTAGCATCGTCATCACAGCAGGAGGTGGAGCAAGATCTCCTTAGGAAGCCGCAAGCCCGGGTGGTGGCACTGCCTTCCCATGTGTGTCCACTGTGCCGATTCCCCCCATTCTGCCGTCTCCCAATGGGGACAAAGCCCTGAGCTTGAAAATGCTCTTCGAATCCCCCACGCTTCTGCAGTTCACCTGTTCAGAGATGGGGCTCTTTGCATGCCCCCAACCTGGGGCCATACGGCTTCTTCCAGGTGGTGGTCTCCCGCCTTCCTCAGCCCAGAGGAGCCCAGACCCTGCCCCGCGGCCCCTGCCTGCAGTGTGGCTGCCCCGTTTTCTGTGCTGCCAGCCGCCCAGCTGTGCAGGGCTGGGACATCTGACGAGCTGTGCCTGAGCTCCAGGAAAGCCCGGGGGTGCTGGGGATTAGCTGGCTTTGGGTTGGCCTCAGCGTCTCTCCCCTTGTGGGAGTCACTTTCCACTGAGTCCTCTTGATCTCTTGGAATCCTGATTAAATTCCGATAATGAGCGGAACTGGAGGCCTTCCACAGCCCCGTGGCCCTGCTTAACACGCGGCCCCAGACAGCTGGAAAGGCATGGTGGAGCCGCCCTTGGCGGGCTGTGGAGTGAGTGGGGGCTCAGAGGCAGGTCTGGGGACAGTGACCTTAGCTCCAGAGGCCTTACAGGGGCGAGAGGGGGCTGCTAAAGGATCAGAGTCTTCTCCTCATTTTCTGAACCCCAGGCCTGGGGCCAGGCCAGCTGGGGACTGGCTTCTAGGAGCTGGACTTGCTCCTCCTGTCCCCATTGATGTGAACTTTAGTTCCAGCTGAAGCTGAGGATATCTGTGGTCGGGGTCGTGCTGGTTGCCCTGTTTCTGCTGTGGAGCTGGGACCTGGCGCCTTCCATCCCAGCCTTCCCCGTCTCTCCCCAAGTGTGTCCCAGGCTTGCCCCCTCCACAGTGCTGCCCCACATGTAGGCGACACGCTTCTGCTTGGGGAGCTGGCCTCTGAGCACCCCCTGGGAGGCCAAGGCCAGCCAGGGTAGCAGAATGTGCTCCAAGGGAGTCGGCCGCCACCAAGGTCGAGATGATGTCGGCAGCTGGCTGAAAATGTCCCTGGGTTCATCTCAGCGACGTTGGCTGCCAGGAGGGTGACCTCAGCGTGGACTCCAGGGCCAAGACTTGGATCAGCTGCAGCCTGAGTCACTCTGAGAAAGAGGGAGCTGCCCCCGCCTGTCCCCACCACGCGGGATGGATTGGCAGAGGAGGCCTGGGCTTAGCTCCCTGGGTCCCTTTAGCCCAGGCAAAGGCTCCTGCCCTCGGCCAGCCCTGAGATGGGGGCCCTGAGTTTCTGCCTTTCTGAGAAGCTCCCAGGGGATGCCCTGATGATTTTGGTCCATGGACCTGAGACGGTAGATGGAGCTGGATGAGGAAGGAGGAACGCTGCAGCCCCCTCCCAGGGTGGCCCTTGGGCAGTGGGCCATGAGTTTCTTGGCCAGTCCTTTCCTGGGGATCCTGGGGTGGTGGCGACTTATTATGTGCAGATTCAGGATTTGGTAGCAAGAGTCTGGGTAGGGTTTGCCCTGCCGTTATGCCCCATAAGCATGTTTGGGCAGAGAGACATGTCACGTTCCAAGCACGTCCCCACCCCTGTGGCTGAGGCTTCTTGTTGCATGGGGCTGTTTGCGACTGTGCTGGACACTTCAGCTTTGTTTCGTGTCTTGGAAAGGTTCCTATGAAGATGTGTGCAGAGCCTGGCTTCTAGGTGGGAAGCAGCTTGCCCGAGAGCACACAGCTACAAAGTGGCAGCTCTTAGATTGCAGCACCCACCGTCTTAGCCGTGGCCATGCCTCAGTGATTCCCACAGTGCTGATTTCCTCGCCTGGGGCTCAGATGGGTCCACTGATGGGTCCTGAGCTGGTGTTCAGCCTCGGCTGTGCATTAGAATCACAGAGGCTTTTAAAACTCCTGATCAGTGAGGGTTGCTTTGGTGTGCTTTAAAAGCTCCCAGGTTGATTCCCTGTGTGCTGGGGTGTGAACAGGTGGTTAAGAGCTCTGTAATTTCTCACCCGTGAGCTGTCTTACATGTCCGAGAGATGGAAGAAAAGAGATTTCTTTTCTTTTCTTTTTTTGAGATGGAATCTCACTCTGTCACTCAGGCTGGAGTACAATGGAGCGATCTTGGCTTACTGCAACCTCCACCTCCCAGGTTCAAGAGATTTTCCTGCCTCATCCTCCCAAGTAGCTGGGATCACAGGTGTGCGCCCCCACTCCTGGCTAATTGTTTTATTTTTAGTAGAGACCACGTTGGCCTTCTCCAACACATTCCATGTTCCCTTCAGCTTGGTCTCTCAGAGAAGACTGTTTTTCTTCCTACAAGACTGAGCCCAAAGTGCAGTCCAGACCATAATTGTCAGTCTCAATGGCACAGGAAAGGGACTGGCTAAGGGTGAAGATTTCTTTGGACTCTGGCTCGAGAAGCTTCTGCAAGCTTCTGGAAGCCTCTGGAGCTTCTTGCTGCTCCAGAAGGCTACGTGCCTTTTTTCTCGTCTCCTGGCTTCTACCCCTTCCCACTACACCTCAGCCCCAGGGCATGAGCTCTGGTTTTGAGCTGCCTTCTCAGGATGTACCAGTTCAGCTTCCTGAGTAGCCTCTTCAGAGGGCAAGGAGGATTCCTTCTGGCTGCTGGGAACTTCCAGGGTGTCCTGGAAGGTCAGAGGAGGGCAGCCTTCGTCAAGGAGTCTTGGCATTTTTTGCTTACAGCCTGTTTCTTTGGGCCCCACTCCAGAACCAAGCCTGAAGCTGCCTGAGTGGGAGTGGCAGGCCCTTCATGCCTTTGGTTCCCCATGGGGTCCGATCATGGATCTGCAGGATCCCTCTGGAAAAAGCCACCCTGCTGGGCAGAGACAGCAAACCACTGTGTTCAATCCAATTAATACCGGAGACACGGCTGGCATGCCCCGCTCAGCATCCGGGGGCCAGATGCCCGCTGGCTTCCCGTCCTGTGGTCTGAGGCCATCTGGTGGGCCTTGGTGGCTTTTTTGATCTCTGTCCCTGTTATTTCTTCCCATAATTCATCCCAAGCCTGGCTTCATGGGGAGAATAGAAGTGGTGGCCGGGTTTGCTGAGTGTTTGCCATGGGTGGGAGGCCTGAGCAAGTGGCCCGCATTTTCCCTCATTCCCCATAGGTGTTACATCATGTGCAGTGAAGCCTAGCGGGTGTCCCTGTGAGGTGGGCAGTCCTCCCCTCTTGTAGACCACCTGTGGGAAAGGTCTGCTCCCTTTACGTTTCCATCAATTTAGCTGAGTGCACAATGTGATCTTGGAGCCTCCTCTCTCCCATGACGCTTGTCTATACTGGAAGGAGGGATGGCTGCCTTTGGGAACAGTCATGATGACAAGAGCTGATTGCATGCAATGGGGACTCTTTACTACTTCCCACAACAGCTCCCCATGGAAGCACCCTTATCCCTGCCCACCCCCCTTGTTTTTTAGAGATAGAGATAGGCGGGGTCTTGCTCTTTTGCTCTGCTGGAGTGCAGTGGAGTGATCACAGCTCACCGTAGCCTCTACCTCCCAGGCTCAAGCGATCCTCCCACCCAAGCCTCTCAAGTAGCTGGGACCACAGGCACACACCACCATGCCTGGCCAGTTTTTGACTTTTGTAGAGATGAGGTCTCACTATGCTGTCCAGGCTGATCTCAAACTCCTGGCCTCAAGTTATTTGCTTGCCTTGGCCTCCCCGAGTGCCGTGGTTACAGGTGCGAGCCACCGTGCCTTGTCCCACACCCTTTTTCACAGGCAAGGAAATGAAGGCACAACGCTGGACTGGGGATTAAGAATGAAAAGCTTGCATCTTTCCGCAGTCACATGTTTTTCTTCCTTGGCGGATGGATACACTATTTTCTTTCTCCTCATGGCAGTCCAGTCCTGTAAATTGGGTAATGGTGGAGCAAATTGTATTTTCCACACAAGGAAACTGAGTCAGAGAAGACCAGTGACCTGCCCAGCCTGTCCCAGCCGTGTGTAGTGAGGCTTTGCAGATGCACCAGGAGCCGCCTTCCTTCCACCACTCGGAAGTTGTGCGGACTTGGAGAGCGTTGGACCCTTGCCGAGTCGCGTGGGGCTGCGTAGTGACGTCTGAGCGAGATGCGAGTGGGGTCCAGCAGAGACAGCAACGGGCACTCCACAAGGGCAGGAGTTTGCTCCCTGTGGTATCCATTTTGCCTAGAGCCTGGCGCATAGTAGGCGCTCAGTAAGACACTGAATGCATGAAAGGATGAAAGCATGACCTGGGCTCCCCTTTGAGGATGTGGGCTTCCTGATTCCCAGGCTGCATGGTCTGGTCCTGTGTGCCTGAGCCACGCACCACAGATACCTGCTGGATGAGCGAGTGCCGGGCAGCATCTTTGCGCTGGGGCTGGTCCGTCCTAGCAAATGCTCCACCATGCTTTCCCTTCCAGAACTGAAACTCGAGAATGCCTTGCTTGCAATCTTTCTTCAGCATCTGAGCCTGATTTCCAAAAAGTGAAAATTGCCTGTAATTATGATACGTTTTGATCCTATGGATGTTCCCCTGCGATGATTATAAGTACGTTATTTAGAGCTGCGTGCCAGTGGGCGCCCAAGGGTAGGTCGGTTCTTGTTTGCAAACAGGGAGGCATCAGCGTGTGCCACAGCCTGGAGTTCTTTACGCTGGAATGCATGAGGGGAGAATGGGCTTTCATGGCAGTAGCTCTCTGGATAACTTGATCTGGCACTTTGATTCCAAAAGCACTTCATGCTTGGCCCCGGGCCTCTGCAAGCCTGCAGAATGTATTAACATCCAAATGTATTAACATCTGTGTTTCAGATCAGGGTCTGTAATTGCTTTAGCCTTTTTGGCAGGAGACAAAGAGAATTAATATTTTTCAATTTGGTCATAAGCACAGTCATCTGTAGCTGGGAAGAAAAGTGTCTGCTCAAATACTAACTCTAGGGATGGGGAATACAGGCGTATCAGGAAGATGTTTTAAAGGAGACAGCCACAGTTAATGAGCTAGTTCAAGTTCAGAGTGGAAGTAGGCATGTGGGTAGATACTCAAGGTTCTTCCAAACCCTGCTTCTGCTTTCGCCTTCCTATTGCCACCTCTGTCGGTACCATATTCTTCCTTTTCCTCAATGCCCCTGGCTTTCCATTTTGTCACCCCAAGAATGGAAGGAGGAAAGCTGACACCTGGCCTTGCCTTCCAGCACACATGCCACCCTTCTCCTCCTGGGACCAAGGCAGGCATTGCTAATGGATCCCAGCCTTTCCTTTCCCTGGATCCTTAGTACAGGCCTCTACATAAGGCAGCCACTGGCGCTGAGTGAAGCTGCTATCAAATGAAACCTGTGGACCACCGGTTTCAGGTTGGGTTTCTCCGAAGCTGACCCTCAGCTGAGGATTGTGTGTCTGTGAGAGTAAAGGATTCGAAAATGCTTCCAGGAAAGGCCTGTAGGAGCATCGGGCAGTGGGACTGGCCAGGTGAGGGAGTGGCGCTGCGCCGAGTGCTCCGAAGGGTGACTTTGGCTTGCTCCTCCTGCTAGAGGCTCTGGAGACAAAGTTGCATCCTCACCCTAGTCCCATCAAGAGAGCAGAAGTCTTTATACCTTGTCATTTGAGGCAGGGTTTCCATTTCCCAGCCTCTGCAGTAGTGACCTTTGGGGTGGCTCATCCTCTGGGGTCAGGGCACTCCTGGGCAGTGTAGGGGGTTCAGCAGCAGCCCTGGCTTCCGCCTACCAGATGCCAATGACATCCCCACACTCAGCTGTGAAACCAAAAATGTCACCAGTCATTCTCAGTGTCCCATCTTTAAAGGCTCCTAACTAGGCCCTAGAGAAGAGTTAGGAAATGGAGATGGGGCAGAATGGCCCTGATTGAGAAGCACGGGGTGGGGGGCGGGACGTGACGCGCCTCCGGGTGACACAGCCGAAGCTGAACACACTTAAGTGGGAAGTCCCTTGCCCACCCTGTCTTCCCACCTTCCCCTTCACCTGCTCACTGCTGCCTACACTAAACACTAGCTGTGCAGCGCCTCACACACATCTGTCTGGGGTGGTGCTCACACCCAGCTGTTGTCAGAACCTCCTGGAAATATATTGGAAGAGAAAAAGACAGGTTCCTATGTTTAACCCCAACTAGTCAGGTGTAGGGGTTAGGAGTTTTCATTATTAATGTTTAAAAACAAGCTCCCAGGACTGGCCATGTCACTTTCGTGGCCCAGTGCAAAATGAAAACATGGGGCCCCTTGACAAAACTGTATAAAGGATTTCAAGACAGCAATGGCAAAGCATGAAACTGAGCACAGATACTTCTGTGTGCCGGGCCCTGTGTGACTGCGAGGGTCACACGCCCGTGAAGCCGGTCCTGGCCTTGCCATCTCCCTGGGTATAGATGTCTGTTGATACCTATGTTGACAGATGTCTTTATACAGATATCTTTCAGCCCCGGCCTCATCACCAGCTGTCTCCTGTACACACGGACACGTGGAAACGCACAGATCCACAGAAACACACCAACACAGACATAGCACACAGAAGCACGCCCGGTTTCCCCTATTTTAACACCTTACATCAATAGGGCACATTTTTCATAATCAAGGACCCAGCATCTGCATTTTTATTCAGGAAAGTCAGTCATTTATTCCGGACCCCTTTGCTTTGACTTCTTGTCCTTCTGTCCTGTCCAGGATGCCACCTGTCCTCAGTGGCCATGTCCCCTGGGGCTCCTCCTGCCCGTGTCTCTCTCTGGCTTTGCTCGTTTCTGAGGGTGACAGTCACCCAGTGTTTGCAGGGAGTCGATGCAGAATCCTCTCCCACTATTGCTGGGTCTACCTCAGCTCCACCTATTTTAAAATTCAACCCGAATCCTTGCACTCTGGCTGTGGCATGGTGTCTTCTGGACTTGGGTGGCCTGGGTCACAGCCACACGGGGTCCCCAGACTGGAGTCCTTGTAGCCCTTGGGCTTTCAGCTATGGCAGCCCCAGTGCCTAGCGTGGAGTACCCCACATGGCTCTGCTTCTTGAGTGGACACTAGACTAAAAGAGCCTTCCTGGGGTAAGGGTTCTTTGTCTCCTCGCTCTTCCCCAGGGCCTAGTTAGGGGCTCTTTAAAGTTGGCACGTGGAGTATCCTCAAAAGCAGGCTCTTTCCCCTCCATGCCGTGGATGTAGGGAAGTGGGCTGAGCCTCTTGCTCTGGGTTTGAACCCACAGGTCCCGGAAGTAGGAGAGGGTGGGTGGGGTGGTTTGGGAGTCAGGTTTGCAAGTGGGATTGAGGGCTGGAACCAAGAGCCTCCCAAGAAACCGGTCGTGGTCATTCTTCTCGGAAAGCTTTCTCCAGCCGAGCCCTGCCTCTGCCCCTTCCCCCTTGGGTGTTTCACGTGTGGAGGTTCACAATGCAGTAGGAAAAGCATGTCTGAGCCCTAGTCTTGCTCCTGGATGTAAGAGGGACCCTCCAGCTCCCTCTGCATCAGTTTCTCTGCGGATGCCTCCGCAGGTTGCCCTGGTGGGCTCAGCTAGGCAGGATTTCTCTTCCAGCTCCTGTCTGGCTGCTCAGGCAGGTGACTCCTGCCAAGTCAGCCTCACCAGTTGTGACCTTGGACAGGGCCTCCACCCCTCCTCGGAGAGATGGACCCACTGAGTCACAGACCACAAGGCTTCCCCTCCCCACACACCTTTCCCTATGTGGGGGCTGTACTGGGGCTTTCTCTGACCCACTGAGGAGCTGGAGTCAAGGCCTGTAGAGAATTCCCCAGCCCCCTCACCCTCAGGAGCACCTCACCCCTCAGATGCACAGATTCTCACCCTCAGGAGACACCCCTCACCCTCAGGAGACACCCCTCACTCTCAGGAGACACCTCTCACCCTCAGGACAGCCTGTCACCCTCAGGAGACATCTCCTCACCCTCAGGAGCACCCCTCCCCCCTCAGATACACAGTTCCTCACCCTCAGGAGATACCCCTCCCCCTCAGGAGACACCCCTCCCCCTCAGGAGACACCCCTCACCCTCAGGAGACACCCCTCACCCTCAGGACAGCCCGTCACCCTGAGGAGACACCCCTCACTTCAGGTGCACCCCTTAGGAGCACAGTCTCCAGGAGGTCCTGACAGGTTTGAGTCCCAGACCCGCACCATTGGGTTTTTTGACGATCTCCAGGCTGCCTCACTTCCCCACCTGCTCCAGGTGGTTCCTGGGGTCACCTCTCAGACAGACTACTTGCATTCAAGTCTTTGACTCAGGATCAGCCTCTGGAGTTGCGCTGAAGCGTGACTGAGGCTGAGTGTTGGCCACACAGGGCAGCCGGGAGGGCTCCCTGGCAAGGGGCAGCTTTGGCATCTCATAGCTCCTGGGACCTGGTGAGGGGCTTGTTGTCAGCCTGCCCCCTTCATGGACCCCTCCGGCTTAAGGATTCGGCCATGAGATAAGCCTAGACACCCGCTCGGCCTTTTCTACATGTTCCAACCCGGCCTCTGTTTTTGCGAATCTTGAATTTGGTGATTGCGTCACTTGTTTCTGTCTGCAAAGCACTGTCAAGTTTCTTTCCCTTGTCTCCCTGCTTTGCTGCACTTTTTCTGTCTCTGTGTTTGGAATCTTAAAACAGCCTGTGGTTCTCTTAAAAAAAAAAAAAAAGAAAAGAAAAGAAGAAAAAGAGGCTGGAAAGATGACGGAGGGCGAAGACTGTATTTGTGGTGCTTGTTTATTCCTTGAGTGTGCTGCGTGAAAGAGGCTGAATTTACCTCATTCTATTTTGGTCTGGATCTGGAGGCTGGAGGAAATGGGGCCACCAGGGGAAGTCTAGAAAGATGAGTCTCCCGTCCTCCACGGCCGCCCACTGCCTGCATGGTGCCAGGTGCAGGCAGCTGCCCATCCATGTGGGATTTCCCTCAGAGCCGTGTCAGAGGCTCTGCAGTGCCCCCAAGGTTTTTCTGGGGACACCCCAGGAGTTCTTGACATCTCACCAGAGTTCTTGACGTCTCAGTTCTATAAGCTGGAATCCAGCTCAAGGCTTAGTTCTTGTGGGTTTCCAGATGGATCAGGCCGGGGTTGGATGGAGCGGTGAGAGCCTCCAGTTTTCCAGAAATTCTGGGGCTTAAACCCTGGTATCTCAAGCAAAGAGTGACAAGAGTCGGGTCCAAAAGGAAATGTGAGGCTTGCTTTCTTCCCGGCTGTTGCTGTCTGCCCACCTGAGTCCTTTCCATTTTTTTCCTGATGTGGGGAGAGGAGGTGGCTCTGAAGAGGTGACGGGGACAGGTAATGGGGGCACCAAGCCGGAAGCTCATGCAACCTGGCAGTTTCCAGCAAGGGGTCAATCTGGGGTCATTTGACAGCCCCCTGGTTCCACAGCCAGGCCTGTGAAGGTGGAGGGCATGGAGGTGCCCAGAGGCTGACAAGGGTCTCCCTTCAACTAGCATGTGGAGCTGGGTGCCCATGGCCTGGGAGTGGGTTCTTAGTGGGGCATAGGGTGGGCCGGGTGGGCGAAGTCCCCAGTGAGGCAAAGCCACTTCTGGAGCTACCTGAATAATCTGAAAAAGCATTTAACATTTCTCTTTTAATAATATAAACTACTGGAAGTGAAACCAGAAAACCTCCCTGGCCGTAAGGATGTTCGGATACCAGCACCTTTGCCCAGCGCGCAGCTGGGGCCTGCTTTGTGCTGGGCTGTGTGCTCAGGGCAGAGGCTGCCCCAGTGCTGAAAGAAATAGGGCTGGTTCTTGCTGACAAAAAGCCGAAGTCTGGTGGGGAAACAGAAAAACCCAAGAAACTACACAAACAAACTCAGACTCTAGCCCAGGTACTGCAGGGGAGAGGGCTCGGGTTTGGGGGCGTCCAACATGGATGCGTCATCTGGGCATCAGCAGACACTTCCCTGGGGAGCTCAAGAATGGGCAGGTGTGCGGGAGGTGCAAAGGCAGGGAACAGTGTTGCAGGCAGCAGGAACAGCACCTGTG
Organism: Sapajus apella; assembly: GCF_009761245.1. Lineage (NCBI taxonomy): Eukaryota > Metazoa > Chordata > Mammalia > Primates > Cebidae > Sapajus > Sapajus apella. Next base: position 6,806,625 of record NW_022437036.1, read on the forward strand.
AAGGGCTTTCTCACAGATGAGAGAGTGGGCTGGGTGGGAGCAGAGTGTGGAGACCGGGGCCGGGCCAATCAGGGCCTTACAGGCTGGGTGACCTGGAGCTGACAGTAACGCGTCCTCTCTCTCCCCAGTTTCTCAGTTTGGACTGTCAGTTCCATAGTCTGCTTTATCACAGGACACAGTAGAGAGCTTTGGCTTTTTATCCTAAGAGCTGAGAAAGGGTTTGAGGCAGGGAAGTTAATTGCTCAGCCCCTGCAAGCTGCTGGGCAGGGGTAGCGCAGGGCGAGACGCGTGAAAGGGAAACCACGGGGCTCTCTCCCTCCGCCATCAACCATTGCTGTGCAGGGCTGGCGCTTTGCTGGATCAGGGCTCCGGGCTGGCTCCGTTCACCACCTGCATTTCTCTGAGCCTCAGTCTCCCACCTGCGAGATGGGACAGCAGCTACCTCTCAGGTCCCGTAGGGTTCAGCGGGCTCACTTGGTGCCTTGTTCTGAGATGGTTCCATCTTGAGTCGGGGTCAGCTCGTTGCAGTTGTGGTCTGAATCCCACGGTGGAAGAGTCACACTGACACTGAGGTTTGCTCCAACCAGCTGGGAGCCTTGAGTTTCTGGCTCTGCGCTGGCGCCTTGAGCAAGTCTTTCCATTTAACCCATTCTAGAACAATCCTCATTGCTGCCTCCATTTTATAAACAAAAGAGCCTGATGGACACAGGCTGACTTGCTTAGCGTTACTCCACTGGGATTTAATTCCAACTTTCCTCAACCCAGCGCCTGGAGTCCCACAGCCGACATCCCTGAGCATCCACTGTAGGACCCGAGGACCATCCTGCAGAGTTCATCAGAGAGGACTCTGGGCCCCTGACCTCCTGATTGTCTCTGCTGGTGCCTGTGTCTCTAATGAGAGAAAGCCTTCCATTTGTCATTGTGATTCTTTTCCCTCTTCACCTCCCACCTCTGATCGGCTCCTAGATACAAGTTGGAAAGGCTCATCGCCTCACTCCATTGCTGGAGTAAACATTTCTTTGCAGCAGGACTTCTCAGAGCCTTTAAAGAGCTAAGGTGTGTTATGAAATCTCTAAGCAGCAATGTGTCATGTGGCGCTTCCCAACCTTATTTTACCACAGAGCATTTTGGATTTTTGACCCTCTCATTTTCCTCTTTTAGCTCTCGCATTGATAAGTTGCAGTTTTTGAGACCTTGATAAACCCCAAACTCTTTGTCTCATGGATGGGGAAACTGAGGGCAAGAACGTAAGGGCCACCGACTCGCTTTCTGACTGTGACAACGCTGGCCTCTGGGCAATAGGCAGGAGTCTTCGCGACCTTCCCATGAGTGGCTGGGTGGGTGCTGTCTGCAGTCAGCTGGCCCTGCCCAAAGGGAGACAGACGGTCACAGGTGGCCACAGCCCTGTCTGTGGCAGGAGGATATTGTGCCTCTTTACGTGTTTTTCCACCTTTCTCCCCAAATGCTTTAATTTTAGTCTTCCTGGATATGCACCGTCTTAAAGAAAGCGTGTTTTTAAAAAGCCTTGGACCTCCCTGACTTCATCTTCCCGTCTGGGGCTGCCACGGACTGCTCTATGATTTGGCAGGAAAGCAGGGCATTCCCTGAAGCTGAGGTGGGGGAGCCCCGGGGCCCGGAGGGGGCCTCCCCAGCCTGCCGCCCAGGAGGGGCACCCCTTGGACCCGGGAGCTGGCAGCCAGGGTGGGGCCGGCTTCCTCCTGGGTTCCTCTGATCTCCTTCCCGGGCTTCCCTGCAGGCTGGGGCTGCTGCTGGGCTGACTCCAGGTGCTCTGCGGGTTGCTGGTTCCCGGCCTGACTCACCGCAGCCGCGCTCCCTCCATGACGTTATGCTGGGAATGCTCTGGCCGCGCTCCCTGGCTCGCTCTCTCGCGCCTTTTCTTCTGAGGAATCTTGTGGCCCCGCAACAGTTCGCAACCTGCAGGGCTTCAGAGTGTCCGGCCTGCAGTCTTCCAAAGAGCAGCAGTGTGAGGCGAGGGTGAGGGTCAGAGTCGGGGTGCGGGAGAGAGTCAGCTGGGTCTGCGGGCGCAGAGCCCCCGATCTCCCCCCCTGCTTAGAACTCCTCCCGGCTTCCCAGCGCTCAGGCAAGACCTGCCCTCCGCGGCCAGAGGCCCTGCAGGGGACATCGTGCACCTGTGCCCTGGCCTCACTACTTTGTCATCATGATTTCCGCATTCATGATTTCGGTTCCCTCTGCTGGGAACACTCTTCCCTGCCCTTTCAGCTGTGTTAGCCCTGCTCATCCTCTGACCCCTATCAGGAGATGTGTCTTTGGAATGTCCTCCCTGCACACACTCATACCCGTACACCCTCACACCCTGCACACCCTCACACCCTGTACACCTGCACACCCTCACACACTCACAGCCTGCATACCTGCACGCTCTGCACACCCACACACACTCACATCCTGCACACCCTTACACCCTGGACACCCTCACATCCTCACATCCTGCACACCCTCACACCCTCACTTCCTTCACATCCTTACACACAGCACACCCTCACATCATCACACTCACACACCCTGCACACCCTCATACTCTCACACCCTGCACACCCACACATTCTGCGCACCCTCACAGCCTGCACACTCACACGCTCTGCACACACTCACACACTCACATCCTGCACACCTGCACACTGCATACCCTCACACACTCACATGCTCTGCACACCCTCACACACTCACATCCTGTACACCCGCACTCTGCATACTCTCACACACTCACATCCTGCACACCCACACTCTGCACACCCTCACACCCTCACATCGTGCACACCCACACTCTGCACACCCTCACACCCTCACATCGTGCACACCCACACTCTGCACACCCTCACACCCTCACATCCCGCACACCCACATGCTCTGCACACCCTCACATCCTGCACACCTGCACTCTGCACACCCTCACACACTCACATCCTGCACACCCACACACTCTGCACACCCTCACACACACATCCTGCACACCTGCACACTGTACACCCTCACACACTCACATCCTGCACACCCTCAGGCACTTACTTCCTTCACATCCTTACACACAGCACACCCTCACATCATCACACTCACACCCTGCACACCCTCATACTCTCACACCCTGCACACCCGCACACTCTGCACACCCTCACAGCCTGCACACTCACACGCTCTGCACACACTCACACGCTCACATCCTGCACACCTGCACACTCTGCATACCCTCACACACTCACATGCTCTGCACACCCTCACACACATCCTGCACACCCTCACACACTCACATCCTGCACACCCTCACACACTCACATCCTGCACACCCTCACACTCACATCCTGCACACCTGCACACTCTACATACCCTCACACACTCACATGCTCTGCACACCCTCACACACTCACATCCTGCACACCCTCACACTCACACTCTGCACACCCTCACACACTCACATCCTGCACACCCTCACACACTCACACTCTGCACACCCTCACACACACTCTGCACACCCTCACACACTCACATCCTGCACACCCTCACACACTCACATCCTGCACACCCTCACACACATCCTGCACACCCTCACACACTCACATCCTGCACACCCTCACACACTCACATCCTGCACACCCTCACACACTCACATGCTCTGCACACCCTCACACACTCACATCTAGTCCTTTTCTTTTGTCTTGCTCGCCCAGAGGACTCTTCCCTCCTTCATGCCACTTAATTGGAGTTTAATGACCCTCTTTAGTACTGTGCACGCCCAGCCCCTGAACTCAGAGCTTCATCTCTGGCTGCCATTGTGTCTCTGGCTCCTTGCAGAGCACCTGTGGAGAGGAGGCGTTTTCGTGTGGATTTCAGGAGAGAAACTGTGTTCGTTCCTCTGGCTGCTGTAACAAGTGGCCACCAACTTAGTGGCTTAAGGCAACACAAATTTACTGTCTTAGAGTTTGGGAGGTCTAAAGTCTGAAACGGGTTTTACCAGGCCAAAATCGAAGTCCATAGGGTGGCATCTTTTCTGGAGGGCTTGGGGAAGGATCTGTTTCCTTGCCTTTTCTGGATTCTAAGAGACAGAGCCCCCTTTCCTGGCCCGAGGCCCCCAGCCGCAGTCACGCCATCCTGACCCCTGCTTTTGCTGTCACATCTTATTCTCCGGCCTCCTGCCTCCTCCGTTATCAGGACCCTTATGATTCTTTTAGGCCCACAAGGATAACCAGGATAACTTCCCAACTCAAAACCTTTAATTGCCTCCGCAGAGTCCCTCCTGCTATGGAAGGTGGCTTACTCTCAGCTTCCGGGGATGAGGACCTGCCTGTGTTTGACGGGGGTATTTTCCACCTGTCGCATCATCTGAAGTGTGTTTCCTTTTTTTGATGGTGGGCCTGGGCCAGCCCCTTCCTCCCCTGCCCTGCCTCCTCTAACTTGGGTGGGGCTCCTGGAGACAGCTTTCTGTGCTTTGAGTAACCTCTGGCCTGGGGGCTGCTGCTCTCAGCGGAGGCCTCTCCGGAACCTCCCTGCCCTTCAGTTTTTGGTACAATCTCCGTCCCCACTTAATATTAATTGAGGATGGGGATTATACTGACCTCACTGGAGGAGGGGAGAGGTGGGAGAGTGTCACTTGAGAGCCTGGTATGCCGTAGGTGCCCAGGATGAGCCGTTGGGGTGCTCAGGGCACCTGGCCACCAGCCAGGTGATTCCACATGCGGCCCTTCCAACCCCGGCTTGTGCCTGCTCCCTGAAGGTGGTGAGGGGCTGTGTCTGAGGGTAGCCGAGGGGGAGATCAGGCTGGCTCTCAGGCTGTGATGGCGAGAACATTTTTCATTACACTGCCCTAAATTATGGCCCAGAACTGGTGTCTAATCCCCATTCAGTCACCAGCTGTTCATGCACAAGACAGAAACTCTCTGATCTTCCAAGCTGAAAATTAAAATGACCGGAATGGATTTCCAAGGACCTGTTCTGCTCCTAAGATCCTGGATGGCTGGGCCCAGGGGCAGGAGGCTGCAGGAGGCATCTTCCCCGCCGCCCTGACTGTGGGTGTCGGGACAGGACGTGGACTTTCCCAGGCAACAAGGCAGTGCGCACTGCGTGACCCTGTCGGAATTTTTGTTTCCTGTGGCTCCAATGCCTGCCTGGTGCCTCAGGGCCGGAGAGATCCTCAGACTCCCAACTCCCTGCTCTGTTTTGCCCTGGGGCAGTTTCAGGGCCGTCTTCCCTGGATCTGTGTTTGTACCGAGGCCCTGGTCCTGCATCCCACATGGAAGTCTTATTCCCCCCAGGACGGATGCAGGTGGTGGGTGAAGGCCCATGAGGATCAGTCTCTAAATAGCCTCTAGGAAGGTAGCCAGAGGGCAAAAAAGGGACTTCCTGCCTTCCCACGTTTGAGATTTAAAAATATCCCCTTTTCCATTGTGGTGGAACTTTCCAGGGGAAGGTGGGCTGGGAGACACTGGGAAGGAGCCGGAGCGTGTGTGGTTCCTCCCCCTGCTCCCTCTAGAATTAGATTTCAGCCGGCTCACTTGGGTGTCCCTGGGAGGAGGCACCCAAAAGCCCAGCAACACGCTGTCCCCAGGCTGGTGGTTAAATATTAACGCCTCTCCGCGCCACGGCATTGGGGTCACCAGCCGTTCATGCCTTGCAAAGCAGGGATATGGGAGAACCCAGTTTCAGAAGAGAAGAGAAGAGAAGGGAGGGGAGGGGAGGGGACTTTTTGGGTCTTGCAGTTTCTTTAATCAGAAACAGCCTGAGAAAGTGGAAGGATCATCAAGTTTGTAGACAGAAGACATGTGGCCTGACTCCTGGCTCTGCTCCATCTCTCTGGGCTTAGAGAAGTGGGAAAAACTGTCTGAACCCAGGAAAGAAGGTGAGAGCCAGGCTCGCCACCTCACCCAGGCTTGTTCTGCTGATCAAATATAACATGGAAATATGTTGCCCCATACAGATCTGGCTTTTTCCAGAAATGGGGCGTGCTTACTGAATTGAGACGATATTGACATACATGTGTTAGCTTGTAAAGGGAGGCAAAACACTTCACAGTGAATTGTTACTGCCATGCTGCTGTGTGTGCATATAAATATTTCATGCAGATGTGTGTAGACTTTAAAACAGTTATTAGCATAATGGCACCATACTCTGTATTTGGGGCTTAGATTGGCCTTATCCATTTTCAAAAATATAGCTTTATTAAGATATAAAGTGTACAATTCAGTGGTTTTTGGCACATTCAGAGTTGTGCAACTGACACCACTGTTTAATGTTAGAATGCTTTCATCACCCCGAAAGGAAACGCCATACCCATTAGCAGTTACCCCCATTTTCCTACCTCTCTAGCTGTTGGCAACCACTAATCTACTTTCTTTCTTTTCTTTTCTGTTCTTTGAGACAGTATCTTGCTCTGTCATTCAGGCTGGAGTGCAGTGGCGTGATCACAGCTCACAGCAACCTCCACCTCCTGGGCTCAAATGATTCTCCCAGCCTCTAGAGTAGCTGGGATTACAGGCATGTACCACCATGCCTGCTTAACCTTTATATTTTTTTGTAGAGATGGGGTTTTGCCGTCTTGCCAAGTCTGGTCTTGAATTCCTGGGCTCAAGCAATCTACCCACCTCCACCTCCCAAAGTGCTGGGATTATAGGTGTAAGCCACCATACTCGCTCCTACTTTATTCTGTCTTATGGATTTGTCTGTTCAGGACATTTCATAGATATGGACTTACAACCTGTGCAATCTTTAAGTCTGACTCCTTTTTCTTAGCATAATGATTTCAAGATTGGTCTGCGTTGTAGCCTTTATCAAGACTTCATTTTTTAATGCCAAATAATATTCTGTTGTATCTGTTTACTGTATTTTGTTTATCTGTTCATCAGTTGATGGACACTTTGGCTGTTTCTACTTTTTTTTGGCTGTTGTGACTAATTCTGCTATGAACATTGGTGTGTAAGATTTTGGGTGGACATATATTTTAATTGCTTCTGTGAGTGGTAAAACTGCTGTGTCACATGGTGATTCTACATTTGACCTTTTGAGATACCATCATACTGCTTTCCAGAGTGGTGGCCCTGTTTTCCGATCCTGCCATTAGTGTCTGAGAGTCCCACGTTCTCCACCTCCTTGCCAGTAACACTAGTTATCGTCTGTGGTTTTGGCTCTGGTCATCCTAGTGGGTGTGAAGTGCTGTCTCACTGTGGTTTCAATTTGCATGTCCCTAATGGTTGATGATGTCTTGCATCTTTTCATGGCTCACTGGCCATGTCTTCCTTAGGAAAACGTCTGTTCAAATTAGCCTTCTCTATTTCGGGAGGCAGTGGCATGCTAGCTTTACAACATGGGTTTCACACTCTCCCTCTTCCATGTTCTTGATCAAATTATTTAAGAAAGAATTAACTGTTGATAATTTTAAAAACCTGTGGTTTTAAAACCATCTGAGGTATGGGGGTAGGAAAAACATTCTCAATTTTAATTTCTTTTAGGCAAATCAAAATTTTCATTTCTTTTTGCACCAATTTTAGCATTTCCCATTTCCCCAGAAATTTACATTCTGCAAATTCCATTTTTTAACACCTTCCTATCATATTTCCACCTTGTCAGCAATTGTAGATTTATATGGTCCTTTGAAGCGGATGTGCAGGGCTCCGTCACCTTGGATGTGCCATGATGTTTTTACCAGTCCCTCTCTCTGGATGGTTAGTTTTCAGTTTTTCTGTTATAAACAGTGTGACTGTTGTTTGAGTTATCTGTCTCTGAAACTAACCACTCACATGTAGTGGCTTAAAACAACATCGTTCTATTGCTCAGGAATTTAGGCAGGGCTTAGCTGGGTGGTTCTTCTACTCTTTCTGGTGTCTGCTGTGGTCAGTGATGGGATAGGAGCTTGGCTGGGTCTGGAAAGCCTGAAATGGTGCTTCACCTGGGGGCTGGCTTGGTCTCTCTCTGTCTCTTTCTGCCTTATAGACCCTTCCCCTCCATGGCCTCTGCCTCCTTCCTCTCCATGTGGTCTCTTTCTTCAGCAGTGTAGTCAGATTTCTTGATTCAGTGGCTTGCTTCCCACAGGGCAAAAATAGAAATGAAAGGTTTCTTAAGTCCCAGTTCTGAGCCTGGCAGGACCTCAGTTCCACTGGGTCCCACTGGTCACAGCACATCACATGGTCAATCCAGACTTCAGAAGTGGGGAGCAGACTCCACAAGTTTGCGGGACAGCAGCATGTGCATACAGAGACAAGGAATTGTTGGTGGCTGTATTTGCAGAAAATCTAACACTACTGCGAGCATAGTACACCTTTCTGACAAATTTTGGAGTCCAAGGTGAATGTTCCTGGAAAGAATATGGGGCCTCTTGACTGGAGAATCACGGGCAAGTCACATAACCTCTGGGGCCAAGACATGTAAAGTCCCCATCCTAAGGTTTCCTGAAGTCTAGCAGAGAATAGACACCAACACTGACATACCTTGTAGTAACTATAGATGCTCTTCCAGGAGCATCTTGGAGTTTGCTGCCAGGCTGATCTTAACTTGGCTCTTCCTAATCATTGAAAAAGATGGCATCATTCCCATTTTACATAAGAGGAAACCAAGACACAGGACTTATCTGGCTTAACCTTTCCTTCTCCCCTCTCCATCACCTGGGTGTCATCCCCTTCTAGTATTTTTTCTGCCCCACACAACATTGTGATGGCAACACATATCACACAGGATTCGACATCTTCCTATGTGTCTCTTGTCCCCAGGTGAGTGAAGGGGGTGGCAAGGTTTAAGTGTGCAGTTTCTTGAGTCAGATTTCCAGTGCTGTTGCCTGGTTCTGCCACTTATCAGGTCTGTCACTGTGAACGATTGGCTTGATTTCACTGACCCTGACTTTTCTCATCTGTAAAATAATAACAGGACTTCGACCATCTCATAGGGCTGTCGGGAGATTCGGAGAACTGATGCATGGAAAGCACTGAGATTCTCAGTAGCGGCGAAGGTGAAAGAACGCATTTAGGTTCCTCAAGTCCTTTCACCCTGAGTCTTCCCCTCCTCTACTCTCACCTGGGCTGGGCCAGGGCGGCCAGTGTGTTCAAAGTAAATAAAAATGTCACAAAGGGCTCCTTCAGTGCTCTCCTGATTGTAAGAACCAGTGTTCTTTTACGATGCTCAAGGTGGCAGCTAGAAATTCCCACCCTCCCAGCTGTCAGACTGGACCTGGCTGCTAAGTAATTCCTTCCTTGTCCTTTCCATGAGGTCCAACCTCATGCCTGGGTCTCAGTCTAAAAGCAAAGCCCATGTTAGCATCTCACACTCGACCCATCTCAGCAAGTCTCCCGTCTCCTGGTGCCTTCTGATGAAGGTTTGGCTCTCCTAAGCGTGCCTGGAACAAATTGCAAACTATGACTTGAAGGAGGGGAGTCAACGCGTTCACATTGATTCACAGATGAGTCAGTGCTGGCCTGTAGCATTTGGCCTCAGTGTCACAGCCTGCAATAGGAGAATGCTCAGTATCGTTTGGCGAGGTGTTCTGAGGCGTTCTCTGTTTAAAGGCCTCGCTCTGTTCCCTGGTTACCATTCATTGTTTTACTGTCCTCGAGGGCATGTCCAGATAGCTGGTCACATTTTCCTGCTAATAACAATTTTCCAGCAAAATCACCACCTGGGTTTGTGACTTCTGTGCTGGGGTGTGGATATTTCTGCAGGGGCCTTGGAAGTCTGATTCAGTAGGGGAAGTTGTTTTGACTTGGAGTGGTGCTTCTTGTCTCATCTCTTAATTGTTGCGAACAGTTAATGGTTCATTGACAACCTTGGTAGCTTTTCAAAGCCAGGAAAGGCATTGAGGCACACTTCAGATAAGACAGCAGGAAATTCTTGTTTATCAGTTTAAAATCTGTGTAGACATCCCCCAACCCAGTCTGAAACTACCTCTAAAAGAACATGGAGAAGAAGAAGTCAATGAGCCATGAAAAATCATCTTATTATTTTAATTCAGTTTGGATGTGAAAGGCAAACTTAGGGTCTTCAAAGTCCTGTGCGGCTCTGAGAAGGCTTCCTTACTTTTGTAATCTCTCTGTGCTCAAGAGAGGAATGAATCCTTTATGATCCATAAACAAACAAAAGCCAAAAACCCTCATTCCTCATGGTCCTGGAGACTGGGAAGTCCAAGATCTAGGTGCCGGCGGGGTCAGCGTCTGGTGAAGGCTCCTCTCTACTTCAAGGTGACACCTTGTTGCTGTGTCCTCAGGTGGCCGAAGGTGGAAAAGCAAAAAGGGACCAGATTTTCTTATTCAAACCTATTCATAAAGACACCAGTCCATCCCCGATGGCCTAATCCCCCCCTACAGGTGTCACCTCTTAATAATGGTGCATTGGGGATTAAGTTTCAGCATGAGTCTTGGGAGGGACAAAACCTTGAAACCACAGCAATAATAGAATTCAGCATTTTCTGAATTAGGTTCTGGGGGTTGTTGAATATTACTTAAAAAGGAGGGTTTTGGGGGGATGGGGGTGAGGTGACTCCTGTCTCCATCTGTGTCCTGGTAATGCTGTCCATTGCTGTGGGGTGCCCAGACTCCCGTGGCTAGGAGCTGGTACATGACTTGACTGGGACAACTGGATTCTCTCCCCCAGTTTTGGATGGAGAGACGCCTGGAGGGAAAAGCAACTCTGATTCATTCCTTCTGTACTTGTGCCTAAGGAGACTGCCCCATGCCCTCGCACCTGCCTCTCAGTTCCTGTCTGTTTCTGAGCCTGTTCTTCTTCCCTGTGTGGGCTTCTCTGGGTCTGTTAATCTCCCACTGGCTGTCATTACAGATCTATTTCCTGTGTGCCTTCTCTGAGCCCTGTTCACATTGATGTGCCTGACAAATGTCTGATATATTGTGGCACGCAGCAGGATGATCTGGCAGACCTCACAAACCTAGAGGGGTCCAGGTCAGACAAGAAGATAAATAGGGGTGGTTGTCTGCAATGTTAGCAGGGAGAGCTGGGGACTGGAGCCAACTGGAGATGTGTGCCCCATCACAGGGGCATCGGTGGTTTGGTGGGTTTCATTCCAGTGAGGGTGGCTGGTGAAAGGCTCTGAGAAAGCAGTGTCCAGAAGAACTGTCTTTGTGTACGGTCACAAGCTCGGGCCTGCAGGTAGCCTGGTCCCTAGACACTGTCCCAGTGGCATAACCCTGGGCAAACAACTCAACCTTTCTGAGCCTCAGTTTTGAGTTCTGCACAATGGCACGGGGATTATTATCCCCCCTCTGAGTGTTGTAAGAACTAAGTGAATGAGGCTGGTCAGGCATGTCAGTATGGAGCCTGGCACACGGTAAGTGCTCTGTAAATGGTATGTCTGACATATGTACGTGTGAGCAGAGAAGATTTGCTGTAATCCCCAGGAAGAGGAGATAACTCCAGGTATGATAGAGACTATTGTTGCCGTGGAGCAGGGACCAGTATCATGTCGTTCATCAATATACCTTGGTTCCTGGTGTAACATAGAGGTTTCAGTATTTTAGTTGACTATTAAAGAACTAAAAGTATTGAAATTTTGAATCCTTATTAAAAGTGGGCAGAAAATGTTATGAAGATCTTTCATACTAGAATTCTACTATCCAGGAATGTAACAATCCACTCATCTATACACTTATTCATCTACTCATCTACCCAGCCATCCTTTCATCCACCCACCCACCCAACCACCCATCCATCCATCCACTGTTCCACCTACCCACCCACACAACTACCCATCCATTCACTTATCCATCCATCCATCCATCCATCCATCCATCCATCCATCCACTCATTCACCCACCTACCCATCCATCCACCTACCTATCCATCTACCCATCCATCCGACCATCCATCTGCCCTCCATCCCTATAGAGTTAATTATGATGTTACCCATTTTGCTACTGTAAAAAGTGAGGAAGAGAGAATGAAAAAGTTTTCACTATTAATACCGTCAGTCCAGAGATTCACTTCCTAACTCTTGGTGGACTCATGAAAACATTGCATGTCCTAGAAATGAAGTGTATCTCCCCTGGTATGTGGGTAACTGGGCTGAAATCCCAGCTTGGCAACTTCCTGGTTAAATGACCTTGGACAAATCATGGCTTTACCATACATTGAGTGGAAATGATATTTCCACAACTTAGGTTTGTGAGAATTGAATGAGATAGTGTCGTGTTGAGCCCCCGTGGCAAAGTATCCAGCACATGGTAAACATTCAGATACTCTCAGCTTCTGCTCTCTGAGAGTCTTCCAGCAACATGGAGGCTGCATAATCCCTGTCTTCCTATACTCTGTCCTGCTGTGATGCCCCTAAAACTTTGTGGGGTGAGAGTGCCTTTTAACAGCTGCCTGTTCCTTGTGTGTGTCTCCTTGTAGCTCTTCTGCACTCTCTTTCCTCGCCACGGCTACTGAGGGGGTCTTTGTGCCTGGATCTGAGTCTGATGTTCCCACTCTTGGGGACCAGTGGGCTTCCTCCCTCCCCTCCATCCCCATGAGGCCCTGCTTCCCATCTGTTGGGGTAGCTGAGCTGTCACCTGGCTAATGTGAAGCCTGTGTCTCTCCTCCTCTCTCGCAGGGAATCAGATCTCTTCCTGCTCGACACCCGCACCCTCTGGGCCTCGGAGGAGGGCTGGCTGGTATTTGACATCACGGCCACCAGCAACCACTGGGTGGTCAACCCGCGGCACAACCTGGGCTTGCAGCTCTCGGTGGAGACGCTGGATGGTGAGTCCCCCGGCCACCGCCACCGCCATTCTAGTGCAGCCTGTGCTCCTGGACTTCAGGAGGGTCTCAGCAGCGCACATGCTTGTTTCACTACACACAGGCTTCCCTGCCCCTCCCAGCCAGTGCTCCATGTTCAGCCTTTTGATCCAAACCAGAAGCAGCCTCTTCCCCTCTTTTCCCAAGAAGATTATATGTTTGGCCATAGCAGAATTGGGTAAAACTTCTTTACCCAAAGGGTGGTCCCACATCAGCAGGAGTGGCAGCCGTCTTATGAGAAATACAGAGTCCTGGGCCCACCCCAGACCTGCTGCATCAAGAACCTGCAGTTTAACTGGAGCCCCGAGTTGACACCACAGGACACAGGACATTCTGGACTGTCCCATGTACTGCAGGGTGTTTAGCAGTAACCCTGGTCTCTTACTCATCAGATGCTAGTAGTGTCCCCCAGCTGTGACACCCAAAAATGCCTCCAGATATCGCCAGATGTCCCTGTGGGACAAAATTGCCCTTGTGCAAGGCATTAGTCCCTTCCACATTAGAACCTGAATGTGGGTCTAAGTCCCCAGTTCATGGAGAATCCGCTGTGAGTCTGCCCTCCCCAACACCCCTCATTCCCCACCACAGTTCTGCCTGCAGGGAAAAAGGGAAGAAGGTCGGTGAGTGCGGAAGTGGGAATGGGCTTCTCTATGCTAATTTTCCCCTACCCCAAACAGATAACAAACAGTATCTTGTAGCTTGACTTTGCTTAAAATTTGGTGGTGATGGTTTCCAGATGTGTAGCTTCTTCCTTCCACCAGTTTTATAACAAAAAAAATTTTTTTCTGTTATTTTTGAATAAACACCTTCACAATGTTTGCCTTTGGAGCTATGGACAATACATGTGTAACACTAAAATAGTTTCCCTCCCACTTTCTTCTCTAGCTGCTGAGTTCCACTTCCCAGGGAGAACTGCTGTTTCCTTCTTTTCAGAGATACTCTGGGTATTTAAGCAATTACATGGAGATTTGGCTTTCTGTTTTTCCCTCAGTCCCACAAATGGTGGCCTGGTATATACGGTGTTCTTCACCTGATGACTTCTCTCGGAGACTGGTCCTGTCAGCCATGAAAGAGCTTCCTTGTTCCATGTGTTTTGTGTCCATGTGGATCTCCCACCCACACACTCCCTGGTGTTGGACAATTTCCCTAACCTGTCAGAGCGTAGGCTTTCTCACCTCCAGCATGCAGGTGATGAGAGGGTCTGAGCCATTGGGTTGTTACAAGGTGTAATGGGTTACCGTGGGAAGAGATTTTAAAATAGTGCCTTACTGAGCATAGGATTCCCATGGGCATCTGGGTAAATGCAGATTCTGATTCAGCTGGCCTGGGGCAGAGGGGCCTGTGTTTTCAGACAGCCACCAGGTGACAGAGGCTGCGGGTCCCTGGACTGTGCTTTGAGTGATGAGGCTTAGAACAGGACCTGATTGTAATACATGTGTGAAGGAGAGCAGTCCATCATCATCATCACCAAAACTGACTTACCCCGCTCCCCTGGGATGGACGCCTAGGTGTTTTCTAGTCTTTTGCTCTCACATACAAGGCTGCAGGGGGAAACCTCGGTGCACAGGTCACTTTTCATTTGAGTGTAGCTCTAGGATCAGCTCCTGAAGGTGACATTGTCTATTTGTAGGTGTTTTTTTTTTTTTTTGAGACGGAGTCTCACTCTGTGGCTCAGGCTGGAGTGCAATCTCAGCTCACTATAACCTCCACCTCCCAAGTTAAAGCGATTCTCCTGCCTCAGCCTCTTGAATAGCTGGGACTACAGGTGCCCACCACCACACCTGGCTAATTTTTCTATTCTTAATAGAGACGAGGTTTTGCTGTGTTGGCTAGGCTGGCCTTGAACTCCTGACCTCAGCCTCCCAAAGTGCTGAGATTTCAGGCATGAGCTACCATGCCCAGCCTATTTGTGGTCTTGTTAGATAATGTCAGTTTGCCCTCTTTCGAGGCCATTCCACCTGCACCCCCACCAGCAATGCGTGAGGGTATATGTTTTCCCATTCTTACCAGTTCAAGTTCTCAAACATGGATTTTTACTAATCCAGCAGATAGCAAATGGTATCATGTAGCTTGCCTTTGCTTTTTCTTATTCTGTGTGAGGTGGGCATTTCTTCATGGTTGCCATTTGCCGTTTCTTCCCTGAACGTGGTATGTTCATACTCTCTGCCCATTGTGCTGATAGGTTTTGGCCTTTTTCTGTATGAATTTGGTTCTTTGCAGTTTGAGCAACAAATATCTCTCCAGTTTTTTGTTTAATTTGTACTTTGCATATGCCGGATTTTGCCAAGTGGATTAAAACAATAGAGCTTGGCCTGGCAAGGTGGCTCATGGCTATAATCCCAGCATTTTGGGAGGCCAAGACAGGTGGATCACCTAAGGTCAGGAGTTTGAGACCAGCCTAGCCAACATGATGAGGTCAGGAGTTTGAGACCAGCCTGGCCAACATGATGAAACCTCATCTCTGCTAAAAGTACCAAAAAAAAAAAAATTAGCCAGTCATAGTGGTGCACGGCTGTAATCCCAGCTACCAGGGAGGCCGAGGCAGAAGAATCGCTTGAACCCGGGAGGCGGGCATTGCAGTGAGCCCAAATGGTGCCATTGTACTCCAGCCTGGACGACTGAGGGAGAATCTGTCTCAAAACAAACAAAAAAAGGCAAGAGAGCTGAATATAATAAATCTTTTCCCCAATTGATGCTGGGCTTTGCCTCTTTTTCTTCCTGTCAGAGGCCACTGCCTTAGATGGAGCTTGTGGGGACATTCTGGCCAGCATCTTGGGGACAATTTATCAAAGTCTAGTTTAGGGGCCCTTCTTATCTCTTTTCCAGCTCAGGTGCCTGGCAGTAGGGTGTGGGTAGCGGGAACAATTCCAGCATTTCGGAAGGTCTGCAGGAGGAAACAGGGACCCTCCTCACTCCAGACCATGCAGAACATGCCCTCTGCCTGAATTGTAGAGTGACTCACGTAAAGTCACAGGCCATGTGAGGGGACTGCAGAGGCTAGTACCATACTCATGCCCTGCATCCCAGACCCGTCTTCTTTCTCCTGCTTGTCCCCCGCCTCCCCCTCCCCCCGCCTGTTCTTCTTCCTCTTTCCATGCCCCTGAGAGTGAAGAGCGCTGCTAGAAGACACTGGAGCTTTCCATTGCCGTCTGGGGTGGCACGCTCTAGCCTGCTGAGCAAATTCAGCCTGCAGCCTGACTGTGTGTGTGTGTGGCCTGTGAACTAAGAATAGTTTCACATTTTTAAATGAGAAAAATTGGAAGAAGAGGAATATTTAATATCAAGTAAAATTCTATGAAATGTACATTTTGGTGTCCATACCTACTGTTTTATTTGCACAGCCACCCCCATTTGTCTACGTCATGTCTGGGGCTGCTGTTATGCTTTAACAGCAAAGTCAAGTAATTGTAGCAGAGACCCTGTGGCCTGCTAAGCCACAAATATTTATTATTTTCAAAAATATTATTAACAAGGAAAGTTTGTAATGCCTGCTCTATACCAGCCATTCTCACTCTGTTCCATGAAGTGCCAATAGGTGCCTCAGGGGAAAAGGAAGAGTTTCACAGTCATTTAAGGATGAGGAATGCTAGGCTGAATAAATGAAACCAATTTCTCTGCAGGACTTATCAGAGCATTTATTTTGCCGATGTCCATTGTGAATCTCCGGATAGGAAATATTGCATCAAGGAATTCCAAACTCATCTAGCAATAGAATCATTTGACTCTCCTTTTTCCTTAAAAGCTCCCATGGAACATTCTGGGGATAAGATAAAAATGAAGGAATATGGCTAATTCTCTTCTTCAGAGTAACCATTTCTGTGGACTTGTAGATGTTAGGGAGACCTTCCAATTGGGCCCCAGTGGGTTCTGTGCTTCTCTGTCTTGCCTGCCCTGCTGGCTCAGGTGATTTTTCTCTTCAGTGATGCCAGCCCTGCACCCAGCTCCTTCTAGTACCAGTCCTGCCCTCACCATTGCCCCCAGACACAGTCAGAACCCTTTTGCCCCTTTCGCCTCCAGCACCTGCTCTCCCATTGTCGAGGTTGTGGAGAAAAGTGCTGCCTGATGGTTAGAGCTCGGGCTCTGGAGCCAGGCTCCCCAGGTTCAAATCCCAGCCCTTCTGTTTCCGGCCTTGTGACCCAGGGTGAGTCACTTAACATGCCTCATCTGGAAAATGGGATTCATAATAGTTTCCATCCCCAAGGGTGGTTGTGAGGGATCAGATGAGCTCATGCAAGTGGCGAGTTTAATTGGCTGGTGCGTGGTTGCTGCGAAACACCACTGTCTCATGATCGTCACGATTACCCAGCAAGGTAGATGCTATGGTTCACATCCCCGTGGTGCAGGCAAGAAATGGAGGCTCCTGAGAGCCCCCCATGCTCCACATTTCTGCAGCACACCCGAGACCCTCTTCATTCGCTGCAGCCTAGTGGCTGCAAGATGCTATCTAGAGTCAGAGCAAGGATTAGACGACATGTCCCTGACCCCCCGACTCTGTGACACCACATTTGCCCCTCCTGGGCCAGGCACTGGGGGCCGGGTGTGGTGCCACCGCCCGGGTACTTGGCTTGTCCAGGTGCTGCGTGCCCAGGCAGCGAGTTTGGTGTGGTTGCCCAAGTCGGGGAAGACCCACCCACTCGGATTGTCAGGGAGGGGCAGAGTGTACAATGGCCAGTTGGCTGTGTGGATTTTTGGACCTTTTGGGGATGAGCTAAGGAGCAAGTGAGTCCAGGCTTTTCGAGACACCATGGCTGTGAAATTCTTTGTTTTCCCTACCATGGAGGCTGTCCCGCCTGGCGTCCATCGTGGGGGCACCACACATGCAGGTGCCTGGGGTTTGTTTCAGACCCACCCGTGGGGCATCTCTGATGATGCGTGCAGGAATATGCCCTTTTTCCCAGTAGCTTTAGGGGTACAAGTGGTTTTGGTCCCACAGATGAATCATACAGTGGTGAAGTCTGAGAGTCTAGTGCTCCCATCAGCCAGGCAGTGTACACAGTACCTAATATGTACTTTTTTATTCCTTTGCCACCTTTTAAAATAAGACTTGGGTACTTGAGGCCTGGCCCAGTGACAGCACTCTAGCAAAGTCATGCACAGTGCCTGGGGCAGCCTGTTTACGAGATGGTGCCTGGGCTGACAGTTGCCCTCGGGTCCTGGGTCTCAACCCTACCTGGCTGGATCCTGCACAGGGGAGGCAGCAGGGCCTGTGGGAGGCAGTGTCTATCCAACACTGCTTCATGCCTGGCCCTGAGCTGGCTGCAGAGACCCTGGTCCCTGCCCTGGAGACCTCTTACTGGTATTAACTCAGAGAATATGCTGCCTGCACCAGAACGCAGGGAAGCCAGGTGCCCAGCAGCAGTGCCCATGCCCAGGTCCGCGTCCAGAAGAGGCAGAGACAGGGTCACCCAAACCTTGCAACCGCTAGGCAGTTACACTGTGCCTGGGTGGAGAGGGGCCCCCAGCGGCCACTGGAATTTGAAGTCTGGACACCTCCTGGGGTTTCAGCACCCAACAGGCAGGTGGAGGATAGTAATTTGAGCTAGCCTGCTTCCACTCTAGTGGGGCGCAGCCATCACAGACCTTTTTCAGAAGCCTTGTGTTTGACCCCACGGGAGCCCCTGCCTGCCAGCAGTCTCCAAAACTCCAGAGCCCAGATGGCGCCCTCCTTCCCTCCCATCTGGTCACAGGTGGGGGTCTCAAGGTCAAAATGTGGAGGTGCCCTTCGAGACCACCCAGGAAGAGCATGTCTGTTCCCTCTTCCTCCCAGCTGGGCCCTCCGGTGAGTCACCACTCGGAGCAGCCACAGCTGGGGCTCTGCTCCAGGCCAGCATGCCCTCACGAGGAGAAGCCTATAAACTCCCAGGCACCTGCAGCTCACTGGGAGGGGGCCGAGCGGGGAGCCCGGTCTCATCTCCTGGGGAGGCGCTGACGCTGCAGCTGTGAGGGCTGGAGTCTGTCTTTCCCTTAGTACAGAGAAGAGAGGCGGCCCTTCCACTTGCTCCAGCCCTCAGGCTGTGCTTCCCACCCCTGGGCTGGCTGTGTCCTACACCCCACGCCTGGGTGCAGGTGTCAGGGACCTGGGGAGAATCCAGCACCGCCCAGAGCCCTATGAGAAAGGAGAGGATAGGAGAGGAGAGGGAGAGGAGAGGCAAGGCACCCTTGAGTGGAGGGAATCCTTCGGCTCGGGGCTCCTCCCACCCTGTGGCCTCAAGGCAGAAGAGCCCTGTCTGCAGGCCAGGCCCTGAGCTGCTGATCTGGGTGCAGCTTTTAGAAGCAGGATGGCTGGCAGCCCCTGAACATACCCTGGCACCCGTGGCCCTGTCACAGCACAGCTCCTCGGTCACCTTTGTGTGGTCTCAACAGCTGCTCCCACCTCTCTCAGGGTCTTGCTCTTTTGTATGTTCCATGACCGTAATAACATCACGATTCTGTGGGTGGCTGGAAGGAGACAGTGAATTCACAGAACATGCGAAGTCCCAGCCCCAGCGCCCTGTCTGTGCTCCTGAGTGTTAGTTGTTCTCACTGTTGATTTATTTAGTTCTCACAATAATCCTGCCCAGGTAGCACAATTGATGTCACCAACATTTTATAGATGAGGAAACAGAGGACGAGGAGGTTGGGGGACTTTCTCATGACTCCCAGGTGTAGACCTGGGCTTCAGCCAGAGGATTGTGGCTCCAACCCCCTTTCTCTTTGCTGGAAAATCTTCTAAGGAATGTGTTCACCAGGCCCCACCTGGTGGCGTTTGGAGGGGCAGATGAGCCCCTACAGGGGACCCAGCCTGGCTGTCGGAGGTAGAGACCCCAGGACCCTCTAACATTCTAGGTCTTGCCTGACTTCTCACCTGGGAAGGAAAGTGTTTCTAAAAAGAACCCAGAAGACAGTGGGCTTCTCACAGGACTCACTGCAGGAGCCCCCGTGCAGAAGTGGCCAGGGCTGCACTCAACTTCCATGGCTCCTCCCTCCATTAAAAAAAAATTAGGGCTAGACACGGTGCCCATGCCTGTAATCCCAGCACTTTGGGAGGCCAAGGTGGGTGGATCATGATGTCAAGAGTTTGGGACCAGCCTGGTCAACATTGTGAAACCCCGTCTCTACTAAAAATGCAAACATTAGCTGGGCGTGGTGGTGCGTGCCTGTTATCCCAGCTACTTGGGAGGCTGAGGCAGGAGAATCACTTGAACCTGGGAGGTGGAGGTTGCAGTGAGCCGAAATCATGCCATTGCGTGTCAGTCTCTGAGATTCTGTCTCAAAAAAAAAAAAATTAAAAAGTATGTTTTATGGCCATGTTAATATCAAGATGAATATTATAATTCTGACTGAATTAAAAATTGATTATTTTTGAGATGGGGTCTTGCTATATTGCCCAGGCTGGCTGAGCTCAAGCGACCCCCCAGCCTCAGCCTCCTGAGTAGCTGGAATGGTAGGTGTCCAGCTTTGAATTAAAAACCAAAACATTCTTAGGTACTGAAGGTTCATGTTTTATCTTCTGGTTTTAAGAGACGTTATTGCATTTTCATGGGCCCTGCTTCCCCGAATAGGGAGAGAATGATGATTGAAGATCATCCCCCGCCCCAGCATCTGGTTGTTAGAACAAGTTTCGTGCAGCCAAAACCTCTCCACCTACGCTGGAAGCACAGTTCTTCACTCAACAAACATTTGTGTGCCCCTACAATGAGCCAAGGACTGTTCTAATCACCAGGGGTGTAGCCTGAACAAAAGGAAGATTTGGCTGTGGTGTCGTTCACTTTCTCCCGGGAGGAGGCCGCCCGGCAACGAGAGACCATGTACCGAGGGGCAGGGGTGGAGCCGTGCAGATGAGGTCTGAGGTTGTGAGGATGGTTCAGAACGGCTTCCTGCTGCTCTACAAATCCATATGCCCATTTTCCTTGTGCCTTCTTCCATCCCCAAAGCCTGCTGCAGAGAGATGAAGCCTGGTTTGGGCTGGGGAGACTCTGGTCCTTGCGGACGTGGAGGCACCAGGTCATTTGTCCCAAGAAAGGGACTGCAGCCTTTTGTCCTGGTTCATGGGGTCCCCTCCTCTCTTCCTTGTTTGCAGAAGAAATCACTTGAGACTCGGAAGTGTCATGTCAATCAGCCCTGCCTCTCAAATCCAAGAAGATGATCTGGGAGGCCTTGTCTGCCCCATGTCATACTTCCTCGTTGGGGACCCCTTTCTTCAGCTCCTGTGAGGCCTGCTCTCCATCCCCTGAGCTCCAAGGCCCCAGGCACCTTCTTTCCCTCCTGCACCCTATCTCTGCTTCCTGAAGTCGGCTGGGGGTCAGGAGCAGGTGCATTTTGGATATCTGCAAGCAGAGAGCCCCAAGCGTCTCTCCTGTGACACAAGAGGGCACGTGTCTCACTTCATGCTTATTCCAGATTGAATCGGATGGGATTGCAGAGCATTTAAAGGATTGAAGGGCATGTGCTGTCCAAGTGTGGCGCTCAGCTGTGGCGGCTGAGGAAGGAGCTGGGAGGTGAGCCACTCGCCCGCGGCGGCTGCAGAAACTAAGCCCCACAAAGCCACGGCTGGTGAGCGATGCCGCCCACGGCGCAGCTGGCTCCAAAGTGCCTTTGCTCCATGCAATTGCTTCACATCCTGTTTGTCCAGAAGCCGGAGAAGGAGAGAAAAGAAAAGGCCTGATGACGCAGCGGCTGGGATCAGTCCTTCCAGGGCTGGGACGGCAGGGATAGAGAGGGCAGAATCGGGTAACTGGGGCCAGGCAGATGTCACAAGTGTTAACTGAGTTCTCACTTGTCACTTGGGCCTTGGTCCACTAAGAGAAATGGCTGGTGCAAATGTGTTTTTCACCATTAATGAGAAACATTCCTGTGCTGTGGGCCTTGAAGGGGGAGCCGATGTCCCTGGGCCTGGAAAACAAAGAAGCCACAAGGAAACCCAGATGGCACCCCTGTGCGGTGTGGGTGGGCTGCACCCCCGTCTTTCCCGAGGGGACCCATCGTGCTCCCTGCCTGCTCTCCGGGGTCTTTCTGCAGAGCTCGCGGGCTCCCTTTGGGCCGGCTCCCTCTGGGCTGGCTATGCCGATTTTGCTCAAGCCGCCTGGGTTTGCCAGTGGTGCCGGGTCGCACCAGCTGGGCCCTGTCCTCAGCTCACTCTGAGTCCTGCCTCTGCCTGGCTTCTCTAGGAAGGCCCTTCCCTCTGTGCCTCACTGAATCCCTCCTACCTTTGGAGACCCCGTAGGTCACCCATATCCATGCCTGGGCAGCCTTTCTGAATGTTGGGGGTCCTTTTCCCTGAAATCACCTAAACTCATTGGCAGATGGTGCAGGGCTCAAGTTTGCAGTCTCCAGTCTGCTGGGCCAGGGTGTGGATTCCCTCTCTGTCCTCCCTAGCATCGGGTCCCTGGTAGGTGACTCTATGCCTTTGACCTTGCTTTCCTCCTCTGTAAATGTAGGGTCACGGTTCTACCTTGAGAGGTTCCAGTGAGGAGTGGGCATGGAATGGGCTTAGCATGGTGTTTGGTACACAGCAAATGCTCGGTAAATTGTGGGTTTTCATTTTTGTTGAGAAGCAGCAATGACGGAACCAATTATCCAGAACACTCACTCTGGCAAATGATCGAGAATAATGCTGTCTTCTTTCGTGAGGACCCTGATGGTTTTCCTTACAAGTCTGGAGGTAAGTGGATCTAGGGTTGGTTAGAGTCAGGGTCAGCAAAGGTTTTCAGTAAAGTACCAGATAGTAAATATTTTAGGCTTTGAGGGTCAGACGTTTGTTTTTGCCTGCTGTTTAGTGTGAGAGTAGCCACTGATCATGTGTTCCTGACTGTGCATCAACTATGTTCCAATAAAACTTTATTTGGAAGAACAGACAGTGGGCTGGATATGGCCTGCAGGCTGTAGTTTGCTGGCCCCTGGACTAGAGTATCAACAGACTTAAGGCTTTTTCCCCTTCCGGCCCCATCATCTTGACAGCGTTGACATTTCATCCAGAGGCGGGCACCATGGTTGGCAAAGTGGCTGCCTCCATGTCCCCAAGCATGGAAGGAAAATGCAATGGGCAAGGAAGAAGCCTGTTCATCTCATCACGTGCCTGCCTTTTTCGGGAAGACACTTCTGAGAAGACTTCAGCATCAATCCCCAGCAGGAGCTGCTCTGTGGATGGAGGAAGGCCAGGCACAAGAGGGCTGGGCATGGCTGTGGGGTTCACACCAGCTGATTCTGCCTCACCTCCCTGCAATGATTGGGCCTTCTCCACTCTGCTCTGGACCGTCGGAGCAAAGGTCTAGTCAGAGAGCCTCCCTGGCCCCTTCAGACAATCATAGCTGTGATGCTTTGTGAACAGATAGTGCCCACGGTGTGCAAAGGGCTAAAGTTTTGGCCACGTAAAGGACTCAATTTCTTCTTTACATCAGAAAAATGCCAAGGTAGGTTCACCCCAAAATCTGCACACGATGTCTCTCATTATATACGTAATCACCAAAGCTGGAAGCCACCAGGTGAATGGATAAACAAATGGTGCTACTTTCATACAGCAGAAAGGCATGAATTATTGAAACATGCCACTGCGTGGATGATCTCAAAGACATTATGCAGGTTGGAATAAGCCAATGCAAAAGGCTGCAGGAGTCCATAGTATGAAATATCTAGAAAATGCAGTTATAGGGGTGTGAGTGGGTCAGTGTTTGCCAGGGGCCGGCGGTGCAGGGCATGTGACTACAAAGCAGAGTTTCTCACCCTTGGCACTCCTGGGCCGTTCTTAGCTGTGGGACTGTCCCATGTATCGTAGGATGTTAACAGTTTCCCCGGCCTCCGCCCACTCAATGCCAATAGCAACTGCCCGGTTACGACATCCAAACACGTCTCAAACATTGCCACACGTCCCCTGGGGAGCAGCACCACCCCGGTTGGGAGCCACTGAGCTACAAGGCAGCTGGGAGAGCTCTTCGCAGTGTGGGGCTGCATCCGGACTGATTTGGGTACCGGCTTCTGTACCTGTGCATGTGCTCACAGGTGGGCATACCAAAAGGGGTTGATTTTACTGTCTGGCAAGTTAAAAACTAAGACTTTAAAAAGCAACAAAACACCCCACAGAGAGACCCACACTACGTCTCAGTGAAGAAACCAGCAAAGCGATGGCCTCTGGGCCCCCCACCTGCCTGTCACATAGACCCAGATCCCTTTCCCAACCGCTGCTGCAGCCTGCAGAGGCCTCAGGTATAATTACACCGCAGAAAACCTTGCTACCCCAACCTTAAGGAGCCTTTCTTGGCAGCTAGAATACAAGATGCCCGGTTAAACTTGAATTTCAGATAAACAACAAAGAATCGCATCCCCCGTCTTGCAAACAGTGTGTGTTCATCTGATGTTCAAATTCAACCAGGCACCCTGGGTTTTTTTTATTTGCAAAATCTGCTATTCTTAGGCTAATCTGCAGGCTTAAAAAAAAACCTATTAAACCCCAGCTAAAATATATTTTTCAACTTTCTCAAAGATACAGATTTTATGGTTTCAATGTTATGCAGGTCCTGTCTCCCTGCCCACGTCAGCTTCTCCACCCACCTCACCCCCATGCCTTACAGATGCAGGCTGGCTCCCTCGTCAGTGTGACTTGTCCAGGACATTTAAATACAAATAATCAAAATAGTAGTTACATACACCTACTAAATCTGATATTTTGTAACATAAAATGAAGAGGAATTGTTCTCCCACAAAATAACCTTTCTCAGCCCTTCCTGGGGTATTAGAAGTAAAACAGATGTTACACCTGTGTTAGTATGTGCTTTTCCTTCCCTCCCTCCCTTCCTTCCTTCCTTCCTTCCTTCCTTTCTTCCTTCCTTCCTTCCTTCCTCCCTCCCTCCCTCCTTCCTCCCTCCCTCCCTCCTTTTTTCTTTCCTCCCTCCCTCCCTCCCTTCCTCCTTCTTTCCTTCCTTCCTTCCTTCCTCCCTTTTCTTTTCTTCTCTTACTTCTCTCTCTTTCTCACTCTGTCGCCAAGGCTGGAGCACCATGGCATGATCTCCAGCTCACTGCAACCTCTGCCTCCCGGCTTCAAGCATTTCTCATGCCTCAGTTTCCAAGTAGCTGGGATTATAGGCATGCACCATGACGTCTGGCTAATTTTTTTTTCTTTTTTAGTAAAGACGAGGTTTCACCATGTTGGCTAGGCTGGTCTCAAATTCCCAAC
Organism: Sapajus apella; assembly: GCF_009761245.1. Lineage (NCBI taxonomy): Eukaryota > Metazoa > Chordata > Mammalia > Primates > Cebidae > Sapajus > Sapajus apella. Next base: position 6,831,502 of record NW_022437036.1, read on the forward strand.
CTCAAGTGGTCCACCTGCCTTGGCCTCCCAAAGGGCAGGGATTACAGGCATGAGCCACCGCGTCCGGCCTGCATTTCTTTCCTCCTGGTTGTAATCAGGCTAATTCGCATTGCTGCTCCTCATTTAGTGGCTCATGGGAGGGAACTTTCCTTCTGTCGGTCCCACCAGAGCCTGGGCCTGTGTTGCCACTAGAGCATCCCACAGCATGGGGCAGTGCCGGGCTCAGTATCTGAGTCATGAGCACGTGTTCAGTAAGTGAATCTTCAGGCAGTGGTCGGTGCTTCATGACGTGCCTTCTAAGTTCATTCATCTCATCTTGATCAAGCGCTACATTCTCTCTCGGGTTTTGCAGGTCAGACTCCACCGCGGGGACTCAGCTTTACACGTCTTCCTTTCTTGCTTGTTTAGGGAGTGTGTATGTACAGCCGAGGCTCCTGACCAGGGACGTTTTCTCCCAAGGGGCATATAGCAATGTCGGGAGACATTTTCGGTTATCACGACATGGAGAGGTGCAACTGGCATTGGTGAAAAGAGGCCAAGGGTGCTGCTAAACATCACACCATGCGCAAGGCAGCCCCGATGCCCGCTGTGCCCGGGGGGTGGGGGACAGGGGGCGGGCCCACTGTGCTGGTTGCGGCCTGTCTGGTGAGCAAGCTTTGTACCCAGCATTAAAGCTGGCTTCTGTGCAGGAGCAGAGGGTGAAGGAAACCACCCTTCCCCTGAGTTGTGGAGCTTGTCAAAGGAGGAGGGTAGTATGCGTGAGGGTCCCAGGGAGGCCGGCCCTGAGCATGGTGGGGCCTGAAGAGGAGGATGGAGAGGAGGTACGCGGCTCTGGACCAGCGCTCTCTCTTCAGCCCTGTCGGTTCCCCACACAGCATTTGGAATGGGTCTCCCACCAGAGAACCCTGGCTGCGTCACCCCCTGCCCTAATCACCCACTGGGTTGTGACCCCCAAGACCCCACCCCTACCCACCTCGGCCTCACCTCTGGATCCTCACTCACTCTCCAGCCTCGCCCCTTCTGGTTCCTTGCTCACTCTCTCCAGCCTCACTGACGTCCTCACTGTGCCTGAAACATGCCATGTATTTCTCAGGAACCTGGCATTTGCCATTTCCTCTGCCGGGGACATTCCCTCCCAGAGCTTCCGCTGGCTCACTCTGCCCTGTGCTCCAGGTGCCTCCGAGATGCCTTCCCCACTGCACCCCACTGCTCCCCACTGCACCCCACTGCTCCCCACTGCCGCGTCCCCCCACGCTGTCCTGGATCCTTCCTAGTCCTCACCACCATGGGACAGAGCACTCTACACCCCTCCGTTGATCTCCCTGGCCAGTCAGCTCCCGGGGTGGTCACATTCTTGTTCACCGATGTGCCCCAGCCCCCGGCACACAGTAGCTGCTCAACAAATAGTTTCTGAATGAATTAATTGAAGAAAAAACAAGTTTGTTATTCAAGCCTGGGACACAGAACCTGCATTAGGAGAAGAGGACGAGGCAAAGGATGCTTCCATCTCAGCGTTTCCAGCTGTGGAGCTCCTCTGTAGCCACCGGGGAGGAGCTCAGTGTGTGTTTCACTGACGTGGAAATGTGTCTGCAATATATTACGTAAAGGGCAGATTTCTGTGAAACAGGATTGATGGTGCTGTCTCAATCACATGGAATCGCACCCTGGTGTCTCTGCATTAGACGCGTGTGATGGGGCCAGGCTCTCAGCTGTGGGTGAACTTAGAAGGGCTGTGTGCTAGGTTTGCTTCTGTCGTCCCCACCTTGAAATGATCCATCACTTTTGAACACGAGGTCCCGCGTTCTCATTTTGCACTGGGCCTTGCAAATTGTATCGCTGGTGCTGGCGCCTGGGGATGAGTGGAAGGTTGATGCCGACAAGTGGGCTCCTAGCGAGATGTTCCAGGCCCACTTTCTTCTCTGTGATTTGCTCTCTGCAGTCACCAGGTATTGTTTTCAGAGCCCCCTCAACCCCAAGAAAAAGTTAGAGAGATAACAGAGTTCAGAGTCTTTCAGTCCAGTTTCTTCCAAATGACTCTAGTTATGCATTTGACATTTCAAGGAATACCAGGGACGTAAAGCTCTAGCTGTTGGAAGCTGTCCTCTCCCCACCCCTGGGTGCTGACCTCCAAGCTCACGTGTAGGCCCCACTCTGTGCTGGGGAGCCGTGACCTTTGTTGAGTACCAACTGTAAACCCAGACAGAAGGGAGACCTTGGGTGAGTTTGCAGCACGAGGGCTCGTGGCTGTCATGGCAGAGAATGTGGGTTTTGGTTTTGACAGAGTTCAAATCTTGGCTTTGCCATGGACCAGCTCCAAGGCTTCATCACTCAGAGCCTTGCTCCTCCTCTGCAAAGTAAGGCTGCAGCATCTGCCTTGGGGCTGTGTCGAGGATGGGGTGGGCCGGGAGCCCCCAGTCTGCTGTTGGTGGGGTGGGCGTTTATTCATTGAGTAAAGAGCCAGCAAGAGCCAACCACCGCTCTAGGCATCTTCGCTGTTTATTCATAAAAAGTGTCCCTCTAAGGCACAGTTAGTGGGTCATTCCCAGCCCGGTTTTGCTTTTTAGTTGTTTTAAAATGTGAGATCTAATTTTCCTAACATAAAACTCACCATTTCTAAGGGTATACTTCAGTGATTTTTTTTTTTTTAGTATATTCTCATTGTTGTTCAGCCATTCCATTGTCAAATTCTAGAACATTTCCATGACTCCAAAATATCCCTTACCAGGCACTCCCTGCTCCCCCAGCCCCTGGCTCTAGGCGACTGGTAAGCTACTTCCTATTTCTATGGATTTATCTGTCCTGAACATTTCCCGGAAATGGGATCGTTCAATGTGTGGCTTTGTATCTGGCTTCTTCCATTTGGTGGAATGCGTTTGAGGTTGGTCCGTGTTGTAGCATGGATCAGAAAGTGACTTCTTTTGATGGCAAACAGTATTCCGCTGTATGGATACACCGTATGTTGTTTATCCATTCATTAGTTAATAGACATCCGGTTGTTTCCACTTTGGGACCATCATAAACAATGCTCCTGCCAACTCTCAGGAGCAAGTTTTTTGTGTGAACCTATGTTTTCAGTTCTCGTGGGTACACGCCTAGGAGTGGAATTGTGAAGACTACATATTGAACTTTTTCTTAGGAATTGCTAGTGTCTTTTCTGTATCCCTTTTTTGTTGTTGTTGAAGGCGAATAAGTGTCTGCCGTGGTGGTGTTCAGCCTTTAGGTTAAAAACCTGAACCTTTCCCCAAATTTGGTGATGGGGTAAAGAGTACATACCTGCCCTCAGAGCACCAGTTCCATGTCAGGTCCCAGATGGCTGGTACCATGCTCCCTGTCTCCAAGTCTCTAGGAAAGGGGCAAGAACAACTCAAAATACCAGTTCAGTCCAAGCAATCAAGGGGTCTTTCATCTTAGTTTCTGGGGTGAGAATGCAGGCTTCAGGGCTGGCTTGATCCAGTGACTTAGCAATGTCAGGAGAGACCTGGTCTCCCTGCTCTGCCTTCTACCATAGTGGCCTCTTTAGAAACATGGTCACCTGTGGTTGCCAGATGGTGGCCGTTTCTGTGGCTACATCCATCCCTCCTTTCTCAATCCTGTCAAGAGAGAGAAAGAGGCAGAGAGAAAAGCTTCCTTCTGGACACTAGAGTAGGAAGCTTCTTTTCTGGAAACCTTCAGGATATCACTTTTTCATTTATTGGCCAAATTGGGTCATGTGCTCATCCCCAAACTAATCACTGTAGCCAGAGGATTAGTTGCCTTTTATTAAGCCACAGGCCCCACCTCCAAGGCCAAGGTGGAGGCCATGTAAGGCACAACTGCCTCAATGAAAATCCGGTTGGCTACCAAGAAAAGGGGGGGACAGATGGGTATAATGGCATCATCCCCATTTTACAGATGAGGAAATAGAGGCCCCAGCACACGACTTTCCTCTCTCAGCCCGCGCAGGCTGGTTAGCGGCTGACGTGGATTTAAACACCCTTCAGACCCTCTTCTTGCCCCAGTGTCCTGACATTTCTCAGCTGGGGCTCTGGCTCCCTGGATGTGGCTGTCCTGACAGCTGCCCAAAGCCAGCCAGACGCCTTCGCTCAGAGGTGTGGGGAGACTTTTGGCAGCACGTGGATTTGAGGTATCTGGAACAGCATCAGGTTTTCAGGCCAGGCATTTTTATTTTGCCCTAAAAGCCTTCCAGGGGGGAAACACAGCTCCTAGGGGTTCCATTTTAGTGGTTTCTTTTATAGAACCAATCAAATTATAGATGGGTGAACTCGGGGAAACCCTGCTCAAGAATGCAGGAAAGCTGAACGTTAAAGGGGGTTAAGGTAAAATAGTGCCGGGTGGGACGACATTTGCTCTTTTAAACATTGGTTGTTAAAAAACCAAAGTGAACCCCTGGTGCCAATCTGGTCCTGGGAGGCTGGGTTTCTTGACTTCTGGCCCGTCTGGGGGACTCCAGGTGAAGTTAATTCCAGATGCGAATGGGCCCATCACTTTTGCTGGCCTCCGACCCCTCCCACCTAACTTGGGGGCACCGTATCTGCAGAGGCTTGCCCTCCTGACTCTCAGTCATCCTCATCTGGGTTCAGATTCTGCTTTGTTGCTTCCAAGCTGGTTATCCCTGAGCAGTTATTCGGCCTTTCTGAGTTTGTGCTGTCATAAGTAAAACAGGCTTTGTTTCCACTGGATGCTTTTTTTTGGGGGGCGGCTTTGAAATACTCATCACTCCCAGACATGATATTACCTATATATTTGCCAATGACCTCATCGTTGTCAACGCTAATGGATAGATGCCGCGTCCTTAGGTCCATCTGCAGAGCACAGGATGTGGAGTTCGCCTCCTCTACTTTCCACCCCTGGTTTCCGAGACCCCGTACCCTGTTGGTGTTCCCATTTCTCCTGCCCAGGCTTCTTCTGGGTCCTTCCTTACTGGGTACTCCTGCACAGTCTCCGTGGCATTCCTCTGACCCTCAGTGGAAGACCGAGGCCACCTAGGCTTAGGCTTCACACCGTTCGTCTGGCTGCAAGCTTTCCCCTGGCAAGCTCACCCAGTCCTGGCTTTAAACCCCATCTCCAAGCTGGGGTTGCCCAAGCTCACATCACTGTCTAGTCCACTGCCCTGAGCCAGCATTTATTGAACACTTAGGGTGTGCAAAGCTCTGCCCTGAGCCCCAGCTGAGCATTAAGTGACAGAGGCAGGGCTTTGAACGCAGGAGGTCTGGCCTGGGCCCCACTCCCTCCCTCACTAGCCCAGAGCTCTTCTCTTCCAATTGATCCATTGATCAGGCCTAGGCCAGGCCTCTGCAGCCACCTGACAGCTGCCTTTTGGTGTCAAGTAGGGATTTCAGACAATATCTACTAAAGCAAACTGCATTTTGTCTTTCACCCTCTATTTCTCAGCTTATGTTCCATTGCCTCTGTTTCCCTGCCTTGGTAAATAGCCCCTCCCTTCCTCCGGGGCTTTGGGCCAAAAGCATGCCAGTCTCATGAGATGCCCCTTTTTCTCACACCTTTTATAATCCCTCCCAAAATTCAGTCCCAAATCTCCCCTTTCCTGGTTTGGAGGTTGTGTGCTGGTTATTTGAGATGTCACCTTTGGGGGAAACTGGATGAAGGGCGCTTGGGACCTCCCTGTACGTCGTCTTTCAACTAACTGAATCTATACTCATTTCACAACAAAAAGTTAAAACCAAAATAAATTCTCAAGATGGATTTTAAAAGTGAACTCTTGAGGATCTGACTGTTTCTCACCAGCCTCCCTCCCCACTGTCCTGGGTCCAGTCTCACGCCGTCTCCCACCTGGACCATTCTGATGCCTCCACCTGGTCTCCCTTCCAGGTTGACTCCTGCAGTCGGCTTGCCAGGGACAGGCTGAGTGGCCTTATAAAAACCACTGGAAGTCCCACCCTGGTGGTTCTCACTTCTTCTTGCAGAGTGCCTCAGAGTCCTGACCAGGGCCCCGGATGTGAAGTTCCACTCACCAGGTGGCCTGAAACACAACAACGCTTAATTCTCTTACAGTCTGGAGGCGAGTGGTCCAAAGTCGAGGCGCCACAGGGCTGTCCCCTTACAAAGGCTCTAGGGAGGAGTCCCTCCTTGCCTCTTCCAGCTTCAGAGGCTCCTGACAATCTTTGGCGTTTCACGGCCTCTGTCTTCCCAAGGCTGTCTGTGTCTGGGTCTCTAAGTGGCCTTCCTATGAGGACACTAGTCAGTGGATTAAGGCTCATTTTAATCTAGTATGAGCTTAACTGACAACAGCACATCTGCAAAGACCCTGCTTCTAAATGAGTTCACATCCTGAGGTTCTGTGTGGGTGTGAATTTTAGGGGACAGCGGCAACGCAGGACCCTGGGCTGAGGCAGTGCTCATGCTGCCCACAGGACCTGACCTGACTCATGCCCCTCCTGCCCCTCCCAGCTGTTCCTGCTACCTGCCCCTGCTACTTGAGCACACCCTCCTCTCTCCTGCCTCCGGGCATTCACCTCTGCAGTTCCCTCTGCCTGAAATACACTCTTCCCAGACATCCAATGGGCCCCCTCGCTCACTGTTACCCAAATCTCTGCTCAGATGGCCCCCGTGGCCATTAGAGCTGCTTGCGCCTGCTCCACCTTCCCCGGCACAGAGCCAGATTGCCCCCAACTCCCTGAAGTTAGGCAGATACCATGACCTGCTCTGGCCAATGAAATGCGAGTGACACTTATGGGGTTCACTAACTTGCCACCTTCCGTAGGCATCAGCCTGGCTCCCCACCACTTAGATTCCCCTCCCTGCCTTCCCCGCTAGCATGGAAACCCAGAGAACAGGACGTTTTCTTGGCTGTGTTTGCAGTTGTGGTCCAAGTTTCTTAAACAGTACGTGGCCTAGAGTGAGTACTCAATAAATACTGGCGGGGTGGAGGAATAAGGAGTTCACGAATGAACCGGCAGGCGTGGCGTCCTGGGAGCCCCTCCCGCTCTCGGCCCCCCCGACCGCTCTCCCTGTGACCGCTCTCCCCTGTGACCGCTCTCCCTGTGACCGCTCTCCCTGTGACCGCTCTCCCCTGTGACCGCTCTCCCTGTGACCGCTCTCCCTGTGACCGCTCTCCCCTGTGACTGCTCTCCCCTGTAACCACTCTTCTGTGTACTTGGCTGCTTCCTGTCCAGGGCAGAGCATCAACCCCAAGTTGGCGGGCCTGATCGGGCGGCATGGGCCCCAGAACAAGCAGCCCTTCATGGTGGCTTTCTTCAAGGCCACGGAGGTCCATTTCCGCAGCATCCGGTCCACAGGGAGCAAACAGCGCAGCCAGAACCGATCCAAGACGCCCAAGAACCAGGAAGCCCTGCGGATGACCAACGTGGCAGGTACCCTAGGTGGGAGGGATCACAGATGCCCCACCCCACTCCCAGGAACCCAGCAGGGCCCCAGCGGGACTGGGCAGGGGAGCGACTCAAAATCCATTCAGCTGCTCAGCAGATGGCTGTGGAACACATGGCAGGAGGAAAACCCCCAAATCCCTCACTACACAGAGCATCTTAATTCTGTAAAAGTAATAAATTCGCTTAGAAATGCAAGTAGCAAAACATTTAACACAGCACCAAGCATGTAGATATTTAAATAGACAGAATAGTGGCTGCACTTACAGCTACACAGAGACGAAGGAAGTCTTTGAAACATGGATGGGAAGGCCCCCGGGGGGCGTGCCCCATGGAAGGAGGGAGAGGGAGAATGGGGAGGTGGAAGAGTTTGCTGTATCTTTATTTCATAAAGTGAAAATATTTTAAATTCATGGCAAATTTCAATACTTGATAAGTGTAGGTGGTAGGCGTTTGTTTTGATTTTGTTTTCGAGACAGAGGCTCGCTCTGTCACCTAGGCTGGAGTGCAGTGGAGCGATCTCAGCTCACTGCAACTTCTGCTTCCTAGGTTCAAGCGATTCTCCAGTCTCAACCTCCTGAGTAGCTGGGACTACAGGTGCGCACCACTGCGTCCAGCTAATTTTTGTATTTTTAGTTGAGAAGAAGGTTTCACCATATTGACCAGGCTGGTCTCAAACTCCTGACCTCAAGCGATCCACCTGCCTCGGCCTCCCAAAATGCTGGGATTACAGGCATGAGGCACTGCTCCCTGGCAGGTGGTAGGTTTTAAAAATATATATGATTTGGGATACTTTTCAATTTGTTTGAAATGTTTCTTTACTATATTTTTTTTAAAAGATTAAAGATAACATTTTCATTGCAAGCAATTCAAATCTTAACAGTAAACATAAGTAAAGCAAACGCATTGTACAAAGGAGACTTCAGGGACTGCCCCACGCAGCTCCTCTAGAGCAGACCTCTTTTAGCCCATCGTGTTGTGTGGTTCTTGAGGTTCTGGGGTAGATGGTCCCCCACTTCACAGAGGGGAAAACTGAGGCTCCAAGAGGGTAAGTCGTTTGTCTAAGGACACAGTGTAGGTAAGTGGCAGCCCTGGGTTTGGGTCCCTGGGGTCTGGATGGTCCCTTGCCCCAGGCACTCTTCCCTGTTGGGCTTTGCTGGGGCCATCCGCCTGGCCAGGATGAGCTTTGGTGTCCCTAGCAACCCCATCAAGTGCTTTCTGACAATTCTCCAGGCGTTTGTCAAGCCCCCACATGGGCCTGGCTTTGTTCCAGGCACTGGAGCTGTGGCTGGGATGAATCCCTTTCCCCATAAGCTGACTGGGGAACTGATACTGACAGTGTCTTGTGGCCTGGGGCTGCTGGGAGCTCAAGAGGTGTGTTCTGGTTCTGGGCTTTGGGGGTGGGCTGACCTGGAGCAGCCCTGCTGCCACCGTGGGCATGTGTGGACAGCCTTCCCATACCCCTCGACCGGCTTACACCCCCTGCATACGCAGTGCCAGGTCTGCCAGAAGATGCAACTGAACTCCTCCCAGACTAAAACTGTCGAAACAATGAACCTGATAACAAACCATTTTCCAGTGGGCTGGAGGGGTGACACCCCCAGATCCAAGGAGCCCAGTTTGCTCCCATCCCCAGTCCCATCCCGCCGGACAGGGGAGCTGCTGACTGGGGGTGCCATTTCTCTGGCTCCTCAGGAAGCCAGTTGCAATGAGCAGGGCAACAGCCTCTCCAACATGCCAGTGTCTTAATTCCTGGAACCCGTGAATGTGTCACCCTCCAAGGCAAAGGGGAGTTAAGGCTGCCCATGGAATCACAGGTGCTAATCAGCTGATCTTCCAATACGTGGGCTCTGTGTAGCAGACGGTCCCATCAGTCCCTACAGGAGAGAGCCTTTGTGAGCTGTGGTCAGACCTATGTGAGCACGGAGGACAGGGAGGTAGAGGTGAGTGGGGCCGCCAGCCCTGGGAAGCTGCACAAGGCAAGGATGGGATCCTGCCCTAGAGCTCTGGAAGGAGCCCAGCCTGCCTACACTCGCAGTTACCTGCTGAGATGTGCTAGACGCCAGAGCCACAGAGCTATAATCCGGTTGTGTTGTTCTGAGCCACAGTGTGTGGTAATTTGTCAAAGCAGTGATAGGAAAGCATACATCTTTGTTGGAAAAGTGATTTTCTTTTCCTTTTTTCTTTTTTTTTGAGACAGGGTCTCACTCTTGCCCAGGCTGGAGTGCAGTGGTGTAAACATGGCTTACTGCAGCCTTGACCTCCTGGGCTCCAGCCGTCCTCCCGCCTGAGCCTCCCAGGTAGCTGGGACTGTAGATGCACGGCCACCACCCCTGGGTATTTTTCGTAGAGACAGGGTCTCCCTGTGTTGCCCAGGCTGGTCTCGAACTCTTGGGCTCAAGCTATCCTCCCGCCTTGGCCTCCCAAAGTGCTGAGATTGCAGGCGTGAGCTACTGCGCCCGGCCTCCTCGGAGAGCTTCTCTCATCCTGCTAAGGAGCTGGGCCACCACCGTCTAGGGTCAGCTCAGGAGTTGTAGCCTTCTTGGGTCCAGGTTGATCAAAGGCAGAAAAAGGTCTGAGGTGCAAACTGCTGGCTACGTGGGGAGCTCTGAGCTGCTTATCAGCTCTGGGGCCTGTGCTTGGACCCAGGAAGCATCTGAGGGGAGCAGGGGGCTACTGAGAAATGTCCTGGTGAGGAACAGCAGCAGCCCCGCTCCCAAATTAACCCTCTGGTGCCAATAGCTTCTCCTTCCTCCTCACCTAGCCTAGCTTGAAATTTATGTTCATTTTACTTTTCAAGGGAGAAGGCAGGTCAGCTGGGTTGGTGGCCTTTTTGAGACAAGGCTTCCTGAGCCCTGGTGGGTACCCTGGGGCCCCCAGATGGACCTTGGTGGCTCTGTGTGGCCCCGAGTGTGTGGGGATTCTGTGTGTTTTCTCTTCTGGCAGGTGGATCCATTTTCCCAGGATTCTGAAGGGGTCTGTGATCTCCCAAATCAAAAACCATCCCAATTCCTTCCTTTGTATTTGAAGCCTCTTTTCTGCTGGACTCTTGAAGGCTGGGGTCTAATGGTGAACACACACACAAAGGCTCTCCTTGGGGGTGTTAATTTAGGACAGGAAGGAAGGGGTTGCCATTCACATCCGTACATACTAACAGGCCCAGAGTCAGGGTGGTGCCCAGGGAACCCAGCCCATCCCAAGGGGTGCAGACAAGACTTTGTGGCAAGTGAGCTGAGAGCTCTGGGCACAGTGGGTGCCTGGGGGCCAGGCTGGTCTGGAGAGGATGCTCTGGGCTGTGGGACCTGCAGGGGCAGAGGCCTGTGCTGTGAGGTTTCCTGGCAGCTTTGGGGAGTGGGGAGGATTGGCTGTGGGCGCTGAAGCGGGGGAGGAGAGTGAGGGTACATGGCTCAGGCATTCTCTTGGGAGCTACATCTTGAATTTGAACTTCAGGCCAAGCATGTTCGGAAGTCTTTGCAGAGATTCAAGCTGTGGTGTGTGGTGCGGGCGATAAGATCCTTCTGGCTGCAGCAAGAAAGGAGAGGAGCAGGGCGGGTGCCGAGGGGGCGCCCGGAGCCCCGAGACCCCTAGAGGCTCTTATAGCTCATCCAGGCAGGAAGTGCAGGCAGACTCCATCCCAGCAAAGACTTCCTGTCTGGGAGCTCCATCGGGTGCACCTGGGTAATGAGGGGGAGAGGAAGTAGGCCTCACAGGCTTAGAATTCAATCTGATTTTCCCCACCACCTCCTGATTAAAGCCCCACCAAGTCTCCATTTACACGGCCCTCAGGACGGGCTCTCACTGTGTCCCGTGGCAGAAAGCCATTGCTGGGAACCTGCCTTCTTCCTGCAGATTGCTCATGGCCCTGTTCGAAGTTCTCCTAAACCCTGCCTAGAAGTTAAGTTAAAAAAAAAAAAAAAAATACCGAGGCCCAGCCACACCCTAGGCTTATGCCAGAGTCCTTGAATGTGAGTGTGAGTGTGTACGTGTGTGTGTACGTGTGTGTGTACGTGTGTGCCTGTCACTTTGAATCGTTCGTCTCTCCCTGTGATGGGCTGGAGCCCTTTCATGGGGCCACACAAGTTGAATCTTTCGGCGGCCGTGTGAGCTGGGGCGTGGGCACATGCTCCGGCACGCCACCCCACGTGGAGCTCGCTTTCCTGCCCGCCAGCCCCCTCCCTCGAGCTTCACGTGCTCTTCAGATGCTGCACTTTGGGGCTGAGAAACTGGGTCCCTGCACTTCCTTCTCCCCCACCCATGTTTGGACCCAGCTCCCTGGTAAGCAGCCGCCTTTACCAGATGACCCGTGGGGCGCGAGCTGAGCCTGAGTGCCAGTCCTGACTTGCCTGCGGCCCAGGCAGGGGTTTGTGGAGGTGGATGGAGCCACAGTGCTGGCGTCCGGGCTGTCTTCTGCTCACTGGCGTTCTGTTGCTTGGGGCGGGTGGGCAGGCTTGGAAGAATAGGGAGCTGGGAGTCTCTCCTCTGGTTCCTTGCCTTGCTTTCCTGCTAATAAGAAGTCCTAGGGATACACAGGCGCTCCGGCCACTTTCTGCTGGGACAGTCATGATCCAAAGAGCCCTGGAAGTGCCTGCAGGGTCTGGGGTCCCTGGTGGCAGGGTCTGGGGTCCCTGGTGGCAGGGCCGGCGCTCTCACTCACACCACAACCAGCTTCATGAGCTGTGCTCGGCCCTGGTCTGTTTGGCTTTGGGTTGGAACGTTATGCCAAATGTTGCGGCTTTGTTTTAAGACAGGGTTGGGGAAAGTAGCACTCAGGCCACTCCTTGCCCCTCCTGTGCTCATGACAGACATTGCTAATAGATCACGGCACTTCCTTCTGATGGAGCCGGCACACGGCTCCAGGATCTTCCTTGACTCAGGACACCAAGGAGTCGGCAGTGTCCCTGGCCTGAGCTAGCAGCTTCATCTGCCATCCCTGAGCTGAAGGGATGTTCCCCCTTCTCTGCCCTGCCTTCTGCCTCCCCATAGGGAAGACGGAGGAGGCTCGTGGAGGGACTTGCTACCTGTGGCCGTGGGCATTGCCACAGTCGTGAAGGCCATCTTAGGTTTCTGCTTGGCATCTGTGTGTTCCAGAGGGCAGACTGTATGGTCCAGCTGTTGGTATAATCAGCTGTTTGGACTCTTCCCTGATGGTTCCTTGACCTTGACCTTCTCGTGTTGAGGACACCCTGGCCCTGGGGAGGTTCCTGCTGCTCTGGAGCTGGTTTTCTCTCTCCTAGTCCTGCTGCTCCCCCACTGAGGGTGGGGACCAGGGCCCTCTGGGCCGCCTTGGCTGCCTCCATCCTCTCTGAGCACCCCATTATAGCATCGAGCCTTGGGGCTGGTTCCAGCCATGCAGCCCTTCCTCCGCCCACGCTGTCGGCTGACCCAGGCCCCAGCTTTCTCATGCCTTGCCAGGCTCAGCACCTGGCTCTGGTCCTCTGTGCGATGCTACCCCAGCATCCTCAGGCACGGAGGGTGCCTTGCCCCACTGCTCAGCATCCTCATCCTCACCCAGGAATGCTTCATCCCTGGATGCCTCCCCACCCTCCTCTCTCACTTCCTTTTGGTTCTTACCCATGTCACCTCCCCAGAAGAGTGCCTGCTGGCACCCCTGGCAGCATGCCCGCTACAGCCTCTCCTGCCTTGTTTTCCTCTGTAGCTCTCATGTCCATGTAAGTCTTGTGCACTCACTTACCTATGACCCACCTCTCTTTCTGGAAAAGCCCCTGAGTGGCAGGGCTTTGCTGTCTTCACACCTGGGACTCATTTCATGCCTGCACATCAGGAAGCAGCTCATAGCAATGACTGGGTGAATGAATGACTACACCAGGCATGCAGACTGCAAGGGCAGGGCACGTGGGGGCAAGCGCTCCCGCCCCACCCAGCCTTCATGGAGGTCACTTTACAGAGTCTCCAGTGTCTCCTCAGGACCAGGGCGAAACACGCCTGTGATTTGGTTGTAATCAATTAAATGTAATGTTCACATTGGTGTGCATACTTTCCACATTGCTTTTCTGAACTATAGATAAATTCTATATCTATATAAATAGATATATTCAAAAACGGCACTTCGGGAGGCCAAGATGGTCAGATTACTGGAGGTCAGAAGTTCGTGACCAGCCTGGCCAACATGGTGAGACCTCGTCTCTACTAAAAATACAAAAATTAGCCAGGTGTCATGGTGAGTGCCTATAGTCCTAGCTGTGCAGGAGGCTGAGGCAGGAAAATCGCTTGAACCCGGGAGGTGGAGGTTGCACTGAGCTGAGATCGCACCACTGTACTCCAGCCTGGGTGACAGAGAGAGACTCTGACTCAAAAAAAAAAAATTGCTAATGAAAACAAAAGTAGCCGGAGTTTCAGACCCCAGCTGGGAGAGTGCTGCTCCTGTCCGGCCTGACCTGAAGTCCGGTTCCTGCCTCCTGCGCTCTCTGTGCTGTTCTCCCGCCTCCTGCCTTCTTCCCTCCTCAACCCCCTTCTTTCTCCTTTCTGCTTTCCACTCTTGCTCGCTGCCTCTCTCCCATTTCATTCCAGAATTGTTCTCGGCCATGGGGTAGCTAAGGCAGCTGCACGCTGAGCGTTTCCGGGACCATCAGAATGTCCAGCCTGCGTCTGAGGAGGCGTCCTCATTTGCAGCGTATGGTCCACAGGGGGCTAGCTTACGGCACCGCTCCTGTCCCACCCATTTTACAGACGAGGAAAGTGAGGCTTAGGGAAGGGAGTTCAGTCATGTTCTTTTGTCTTACCATTTCTCATTATCTTAGAAGCCATGCAGATAGAATTCTCCTGAATCAGAGAAAAGCCAAAAACTGAGTGGCGTTCCCCTCTTTGACGTAGACCCTAACGGCGTGCATCGGGTGTGGAGGAAACAGGGAAGCATCCAAACAGTGAACAAGTGTGTGTGTATGAATGGAGTGCATGTGTCGCTTTAAATTTCCCTAACAGGTGGGCCAGAAGAAGAGTAATTAAAAACTAAACTGATTGAACACTCAAGGCTACCCCAGGAGGTACAGGAGCACTCTTCATTTTGCAAGCCAGGAGCCCAAGATCTAGGAGAGCCAGAGCTTGACTCCAGAGCTGAAGCAGTCCCCACGACCCCTGACCTGGTCCCCATGACCTGGTCCTGACACGTGTTAGGCTCCACTCAGAGGCTGCCTGTGCTGTGTGGTCTATACCTCTAAGGGCAACACCTGGGCTCAAGCTGACCACCATTTCCTACATGGTTTGAGCCTTCACAGGTCGGCCAGTTGGGATGGGTTGATGGGTTGGCTGCAGATACCAGAAACTCAAGTCCAATGCTCTCCAACCAGTAGAAGATTCATCGGCCCGCAGAGCCAAGGTTGGGTGAACGTTAGGGTTGGCTGATCCAGGAGCTCAACAGTGTCTTCCAAGCCCAGCTCCTGCCCACGCCCCACCATCCTCAGCGCTGCTTTCTCTCAAGGCCACAGCTGCAGCTGGCTGTGGGGACAGCAGGGGGCTTCATTATTTTTTGCTCCAGGGCAGTAGGAGGGAAAGATTGAGTGTCTCCCCATGGGTCTGTCTTAGGAACAGGGAAACGTTTTCCAAAACCCCCGATGACCCTCGGTTTGCCTTGGCTCACTTGCCCTTTCCTGAACCACTTCCTGCTCCTGGGCAGGTATGCACTGAGGAGCTTTTCTTTGGGGGTCCCACAGTGACTTTACAGAGCCGCTTTGAGGATGTGATATTGGAACCAAGGCTTGAGCCAGACACAACAAAGACTGCAGGAAGGGGCATTGCAGGGGGAGGGGACGGCACGTGCAAAGGCCCTGCGGCAGGAGTGAGCTTGGTGTTCGGCCAATCAGGAGTCAGAGCACACTGGGCCTTATGGGCCGTGGGCACAGCCTGGGCCCTGCTCTGAGTATGACAAAGCCACTGGGAAGTTGTAGGTGGAGGAAAGACAGGTCATGGCTAAGAAAAAAGTAGTCCTCTGCTATGGGGTGGAAGGAAGACTGAAGTGTGTGAGAGAGACAGACAGACAGAAACTTCTGCAGTGTTTACAAATGCTCAGGCCCTGACCCAAATGCTTACAAACTTACATAGTTCTGGAAAACCCCAGTGTGTAATTTTCACTACAAGAGACCTCAGGAGTGTTTTTTTTCTGAAAGGTCATCAGGTTCTGACTGCCGCCTCATTTCTTCTTGCTGCTGGTGATGAGGGGGGCTTGTCCCAGGCCCGGTCCCCGCATCCTCTTGCCCTGCAGAGGGATGAGGGCTTGGGTCTCACACGTCCAGGTCATTCATAAGCAGATCTCTTTGAGCACAGCATTGTGGGAGGTGGATGGGGCTTGATTCTCTTATGGAATCCAGGCAGATGTCAGCATTTAAATAACACAGGGGTATAAAAGAAACCAGTGTCCACAGAAGGATCTAGAAAGTATTATGGGATAAGACTGCATGAGAGAGGGATGGGGCATGGGTACCTCCCTTACTAGGTAGGGCCTTTGCTGGGGGTGGAAATGAGTTTTAAGGCAGTTGGACCCTTGCACTGGCTTTTAGATCAGGAAATGTGCTTGGCTGCTGTTCCCATCACCGCCTGAGACGGCAGGAACTCTGATGCATGTGTGTTTCTTTCCCCTCCCTGGGCTCTGCTTCTTCACTTCCTTGTCGACGCAGAGAACAGCAGCAGTGACCAGAAACAGGCCTGTAAGAAGCACGAGCTGTATGTCAGCTTCCGTGACCTGGGCTGGCAGGTAAGGGGCTGGCTGGGCCTGTCCTGGGCATGGGGCCTCTGGCGGGGCCTCCCCGGAGGCAGTGGGTCTGTGCTCGGGCCTGTTTCTCATCTATGCCAGTTAAGACTCCTGTATCAAGTGGCCTCGCTAGGGAAGGGGACTTGGGCTAAGGATGCAGGGAGGCCTCATGAAACCTAACAGCAGAAATGTGGTTGAGACTTGAACTTGAACCAGGAGCCCAAACACTTTGGACTCTGGAGACCCTGTTCTCTGCGTGCATCTCACTCCCATCCCTTGGCGGCTGCTTCTCAAGGTGATGCGGGGCCATGTGTTTGAATCCAGACGCCTGGGGAGCCATCGCCCACTCTGCCCTCTGTCCCCACCTACCCCATTCCCATTCCCAGGGGAGGGATGGATCTGCCCAGCTTGCTACGGGTGCTTGTTCCTGAACCAATCATGTTTTAGAGGTGGGGTCATGTTACTGGCACATGGCTGCCCCCTCTGAAGCCATTTGCATGGAATGAGGCAGAGGGCAGGGGAGGAACCTAGGAGAGGAGTGAGTGAATCCACCACGTGGCTGCCGTGAGCTCTCGTGTGATTCTCATTCAGAAATCATGCAGCACCTGCAGCGTTCTGGGCCCTGTTCTAGGTACTGGATTGGAGGTGCAGCGATGAATGTTGCAATGTATCTGCCCCGTGGGGCTCGAATATCCCTGGAGAGGGTATTGTCATGAGGTCATCAGGGCAACTGGTGGTGTTCTGTCCTAGGGGAGCTTGTAGTTCAGTGGGAGAGTCCGGCATCTTCCCTGGGGTTATGCCCAGACACACTCAGGGCATGCACACACACACAGCCAGCTCCAAGCCCTCCCATGAGCCTGCCCTTGAAACTGATGACCACATCCACCCCCTGCTGGGACAGAACCCAAACTCCAGGGGTACCCGCTGGAAGATTCCATGTGCTTCAGCATCACTGAGGATTGTATTGATCACTGAGGGGTATATTGTATTGATTATTGGTCATGGTGGGCAACATTTCTGTGCCACCCAGACTCTAGAGGCAAGTGTGGCACACGGATCCCTTACTGAGAGTGTACATACCTGTCTACACTGTCACTGAATCATCACCCTGAGCCTGCATGAGTGATGCCATGATGAGTTATTAGCCTCTCTGGCAGGTGGGCATACCAAGGCATGGAGGTTTGTTTAAGGTAAACTGCCAGTGTGTGGCCACCTAGTGGGGGTGGAGCTGATGATTGCCTAACACCAAAGGCCCCTTGCTGTGCTGTCTTCTGTCAAGGAGACACAGCCATGGATGACCATCTAGATTGGCCCAGCCCCCTGGGGCTTTCCTCATTTTTAGGGTTTTTTTTTTGGAAATGGAGTCTTGCTCTGTCACCCAGGCTGGGGTACAGTGGTGCGATCATAGCTCACTGCAGCTTCGATCTTCCCACTCAGTCTCCCAAGTAGCTTGCACTACAGGCTTAGGCCATCGCCACTGGTCCTTCTTTCCTTTCTTTTGGGACCATGCAAGGCCACCCATTTTTTCCTTCCCCTGCTGGGCCCCTGCTGCTCAGGAAACATGGCCTGAGCCTTTGACCTCAGATTGAGGGCTTGGCGTGGTGGCTTCTGGCTACATGGGGGTCGGGACGCCATGGCTCAGGCTTTCTGCACAGTTTCCCACACTCTCTTCTCCCCCTCAGGACTGGATCATCGCACCTGAAGGCTACGCCGCCTACTACTGTGAGGGGGAGTGCGCCTTCCCCCTGAACTCCTACATGAACGCCACCAACCACGCCATCGTGCAGACACTGGTGGGTGTCACGCCGTCTTGGGGTGTGGTCACCTGGGCCAGGTGGGCTGTGGGGCCACAGATCCTGCTGCCTCCAAGCTGGGGCCTGAATAGATGTCAGCTCTTTGCCATGTCATGATGTTCATGACCCTTTGCCCCATTAACAAAAAAAATAAAAATTGTATTTTATGACTGGTTTGGTATAAAAAGGAGTATAACCCTTGACCCTGAAGTTCATTGATTTCTCCTAATTTTAAAAGTAACTAGAAGTTTTATGGACACCCTTGAGAATGCTTATAGTGTTGTGGGTACTGGTTACTGTGCCGAAGAGTATTGGGCCCTGCTTCCTTTTCCAGCAGAGGAAACAGGTAAACAGATGAGAAATTTCAGCGAGGGGCAGAGTGATCAGAAGCTGGCCAGCAGGATAATAGGATGCAGAGATGGGTGGGGACCCATGGGGCTATTTCAAGTTAAATTTCAGTGGGACCACTGGGAAGATTCCATGTGATAATGAGATTCAGGTGCCCAGCACATGGCGACACTCCGTAGATGTGATTCCTGCTCAGCCAACAGCATCCATAGTGATAAGAGCTAGGGATTCTGTTCTTTGGCTTAGAATCCAAGGTTCAGGGACCTTGGTTATGTAGGTCCCTGCCATGAACATCATCTGAACCTTTCCTGCCAACTGATCACCACCCTGCCTTGAATGCTTCTGGTGACAGAGAGCTCACTACCAGAACCACCCCCTCCTTTCATTCAGTAATCTGCCTCCTTCTTTTCTTGTCCCCATCCTGTGTGTTAAATCCTGGAGAAAAATCTCATCTATTCCTTTCATTTGGTTCTCCCTTTTCAAGGCAAGGGTGTTTTTTTTTTTTTTTTTTTTTTTTTTAAGCATTGATTTTCCAAAGCCCTCTCTCACTGGCCGCATTTTGGTGTGTGTTTCAGGTCCACTTCATCAACCCGGACACGGTGCCCAAGCCCTGCTGTGCGCCCACACAACTCAATGCCATCTCCGTCCTATACTTTGACGACAGCTCCAACGTCATCCTGAAGAAATACAGAAACATGGTGGTCCGGGCCTGTGGCTGCCACTAGCCCCTCCGTGAAGTCAGACCCTTTGGGGCCAAGTTTTTCTGGATCCTCCATTGCTCGCCTCGGCCAGGAACCAGCAGACCAACTGCCTTTTGTGAGACATTTCCCTCCCCATACCCAACTTTAAAGGTGTAAGAGTGTTAAGAAATGTGAGCAGCATATGGCTTTTGATCAGTTTGTCAGTGGCAACATCCAATGAACAAGATCCTACAAGCTGTGCAGGCAAAACCCAGCAGGAAAAGAAAAAAAATGCACAAAGAGAAATGGCCGGGCCAGGTCATTGGCTGGGAAGTCTCAGCCGTGCATGGACTCGTTTACAGAGGTAATTATGAGTGCCCGCCGGCCAGGCCACCCAGCCGTGGGAGGAAGGGGGCGTGGCAAAGGGTGGGCACTTTGGTGTCTGTGCGAAAGGCAAATTGACCTGGAAATTCCTGTAATAAATGTCACAATAAAACGAATGAATGAAAATGGTTAGGATGTTACAGATATATTTTCCTAAACAATTTATCCCCATTTTTTGGTTTATTCTGATGCATAAACAGAAGGTGTGTCATGTGGAGGGCGGGGAGGTCCCTCTCCATTCCCTTCAGGTTTCATTCTGAGGCTTACAGAGGCCCAATGTTTACCAAGGTCTGCCCAAATCCAAGATCTAGTGGCAGGGGAAAGAGCAAATGTCTGCTTGGAGGAGGGCGGTGTGTTGACCTTTGGAGGAAAAATATGTTCTGTTGTTCAGTTGGGTGTGCAGTAGCAGAAATGAAACTAGGTGTGTGAAACACCTGTAGACATTTGGGATTGGCTTTTCAGCTCACCCCAGTGGTGGGAAATCCATGTGAAATTGCAGAGGGGACAAGGACGGCAAGTAGGATGGAATTTGCAACTTGACCCTGGTGTTAAGAAGCACCAATGGGCCGGGTGTGGTGGCTCACACCTGTCATCCCAGCACTTTGGGAGGCCGAGGCAGGTGGATCACTTGAGGTCAGGAGTTCAAGACCAGCCTGGCCAATGTGGTGAAACCCCACCTCTACTAAAAACACAAAAATTAGCTGGGCATGGTGGTGCGTGCCTATAATCCCAGCCACTCAGGAGGCTGAGGCAGGAGAATTGCTTGAACCTGAGAAGCGGAGGTTGCGGTGAGCCGAGATCGCCCCACTGCAGTCCAGCTTGGGTGACAAAGCGAGACTCCATCTCAAAGGAAAAAAATAAAAAGAAGAAGCATCAATGAAGCCTAGTTCCCCATGGGAGTGGGGTGAGCAGGGACACTGTACGTCCTCCCAGTGGACCCTCTGGTCTTTGTCTTCAGTGGCATTCCAAGGCTGGGTCCAGCCCAGGGCATTCGTGGCTGTCTCTTCATTTGCAGACCCTGATCAGAAGTTTCTGCAAACAAATTTGCTCCTTGGAGTAAGGCGGCGATGGCATAATAGGAAGTCTGATGGGTGCAGGATGTGCTGGACTCACATTGCAAACAGAGGCCTTGTTGGGGGTGACATCCCGACCAAGTGTCCTGATTTGGAGGTGGCACTTCTGATGTGGCTCTTGGTGTAAGCCCGCCCTGCTTTGGCCGGTGGGTCCCATACATAGTACGCACCCAGCCTCCGGCCACAAACACGAGGCCTCGGGGAGGGCTGCACTGTCTGCGAACGTTTTCTGCATCTATAAAAAAAACAGCCGGGACTGTGGCCATGTGGAACCCAGTCCTGTGAGGGACTGTTTCTCCGTCTTGACTCAGATGGTCCCTGGACACACCGGGGCTCCGTTTTTCTTTTCTGTTTTTCTTCTTCAGTAGCCTGGGCTGCAGCCTCCACTCTGTCTAGGCCCTGGGAGGAGTATTTTCTGTTGTTTGGTTTCATTTGGTGGCAGGGCTGGGGCTTTTTGTGGGATCCCTCTGGGTGCAAGTTTTCTCACGGCGTACTGACCCAACCAGCCTCTGGTTAGCATCGTTTGTACATTTTAACCTGTAAATAGTTGTCACAAAGCAAAGAGATTATTTATTTCCATCCGAAGCTCTTCTGAAGCCCCACCTTAATCCCTCGTTCAGGACGATGAGCTTGCTTTCCTTCAACCTGTGTGTTTTCTTATTTAAGACTATTTATTAATGGTTGGACCAATGTACCCATGGCTGTTGCGTTAGCAGTCCGTAGTGAGAATTCTGTATAAATACACAAAATAAAAAGGGTTTGACTTGCAATAAAAGAAGTCTGGTTCTGGTTCTTTGGCCTGTGTATCTCTGTGTGTTGTTTTTTTTCTCTGGGTTCTTGGACACTGAGGTTCTCTCCGACTGCTAAGAGCTCCTACCACCATCAACACGATGTTTATCATCCAGGCCTTGGGGGTAAACGGGCGCTCGTCATTATTTGGTGCAGCTGTGTGGGGCTCTGGGCAGGAGAGATGGAACCAAGCAACATATGTGAATTTGGTAGGCTCGACTACAAAGATCCTTGATTGAATTACAGTGCAGCTGTCAGCAGCTGTTTCAAAGAGGCAGGGGGTAAATTAGCTGTGTTTACTGCTAACATAGTTGAAAGATTTAGTCATCCCAATAAAATAGAGGCACCACAGAGCGAAAAAGGGCAGGAGGTGCACACCCAAAACTTTAAAGCGGTGCCAGCCCCAGAGCTGACACTGTCCAGTGCAAATGGCTGGGGCAGCTGCTGGAGCGTGGCTGTGGACGTGGACGGCCCCCAGCAGGCCTGGCAAAGGCCGCCAGGGTCCAGTACCTCGCCAAGCATGGAGCAGCACTCGGCCGTGTAGTGTGGAGCAGTGTTTTGGACGCCTTTCCTCTTTGAAGTGCACGCTCGGGTCACCTGATGGCTGTTGTTGGAATCCCAGCCTGATACTTGGACAGGCCTCCCGTTCTCCCCCTGTTGCCTGAAACAAAGCTGCTGCTCCTAGTGAGTCCCAGCCCTGGCGATTTCCAAATGCTCCTGCCATTGTCCTGGCAAGCGGTTTTGCTTTTGTTCTGTTTTCCAGGCTGAAGACCAGAGCCACAAACTGGAGGTCCAGATGTGGCCTGCGGACGGGCCTTCCTCCCTCTGCATGGTGTTTATCTATTTCTCAAAATGTGAATTCATTGCCAACATGTTTTTGAATATCAGAAGATGGGGGTGAAGAAAAACTCCCCAAATCTGGCTTCTGAGAATCGGGAGGCCTGGCCACGCTGGGCTCCACGCACATGTGGCCACTCCGGGTGGCCGTGGAGAGACAGCTGATGCCCAGTCTCCACTGCTCCCTATTGCCTCTCTTACAAAAGGGTGAATGTCAGTTGCTTTTTTAACATAGTAGACACCTGTTTATGTGCACTGATGTCCCTATTAAGAGCAGGAAAGGAGAAGCTAGCCTTGGAGAGCTGAGCACTTTGGAAAGGACAAACATTCTCTTTTCCCGTGTCACTTGCCCTCTCCCCTTCATGCCGATTGTCATCTGATGATGGAATGTCTTACAGAAGGCAGCTTGTCTGTCTCCGTTGCTGGAGAGCAGCAACTTTGGGTCACTGTGTGTCCCCAGTTCAGCACAGGGCTTCGCACACAGCAGAGCTCACTTGACGTGTTTTGATGAATAAATGTCATTGTAGTTACCAACAGGCTGGAAATCAGGACACATGGTCTCTGCCCTCACAGCTGAGTGACCCTGGGGAGGGCCTTAACCCTGGTCTTCTGGGCCTCCTACTTTCAGATCAAGGTTAGAGTCAGGGGCTTACAGGTGGGCTCCATCTGATTGGCCCCTTTGGTAGTGCTGGGCAGCAACTTGGGGTCATCAGTGAAAAGCATTCTCAGGTGTGCCCAGGAGAACGCCCCCCCCCACCCCCAACAGAGCAGTGACCTTACCTGCTGATCGTCATCCCAAACCCTGTAGCTGCTTCCTCTGCTTTTTGTTGTTATTCTAGAAAAGGAAGTGGCTTTAGGAAGGAAATAAGTGTGATGAATCTGACCTTAGATGCATGTTTGCTCAAACTCACATCATTGTTTAATGCCACAAGCAAGCCGCTGAGTAACAGACTAAATAATTCCCAAAAAAGTTTATATGCACACACGTTCGTGCGTGTGTGTGTGTGTGTGTGTGTGTGTGTGTGTGTTGGCGGGGGGTGTCTGGGGGGTGAAGGTGGAGATGGATTTGGCCACAATATACTCTGAGGTCCACACCCTTGTATTTGACCCTCGGTGGTGCACATCTAACACAATTAAATTACAGAAATGGAAATGCTGGGCTGGGTGTGGTGTCATCCAGCACTTTGGGAGGCCAGGGCGGGTGGTTGAGAGTTCGAGACCAGCCAGACCAACACGGAGAAATCTGGTCTCTATTAAAAATAATAATAAGAAAAAATATACACACACACACACACACACACACACACACACACATACAAAATTAGCTGGACATGCTGGCGCATGCCTGTAATCCCAGCTACTCGGGAGGCTGAGGCAAGAGAATCATTTGAACCCAGGAGGCAGAGGTGGTGGTAAGCCGAGATCGTGCCATTGGACTCCAGCCTGGGCAACAAGAGAAAAACTTCATTTCAATAAATAAATAAATAAATAAATAAATATAGAAATGCTATATAAAAATGGTTTTGAACGCTAAAGCCAGCAGAGAAATTACACATTTGAGCTCTGACCCTTCCTGACAGAGTCCCGTGGTCTCTCTGTTTTGGGAGGTTTTCGCATAAGCCATCTTACTTGTCCCCTCTCACCAAGAGTTAGGCAGCAATGTCTTTGTCCTTCCACCTTGCAAGGTCACACTGACGTGTCGGCAGGTCACCCAGAGGTACTGTGAGTGGGACAGAAATAGCTGCTCTGAGCAAATGCCTTTCCCGGCAGTCTGTGGAGAGGAAGATGTTCACAGCCCTGCCAACAAGTGCTGGTCTCTGTCTGACCTTTGCTTAGTGTGTCGATGAAGGAAGGGATGACAGATGACCCGGGTCCCAATCCCGGTCTGTCCTCTGAGTGGTCCCTAAAATAATACCATTACTGGGGCCAGGCACAGCTTCTTATCTGTGGAGTGGGTGCGCTGATAACACTGAGCAGGTCCTCACGGAAGCCCTGGGCGAGGAGGGGCAGCAGCTGCGGGCCTTGGATGTTTTGCGAAGGTCTCTGCCTCCTGGCTGGCCTGCTGACATTCCAAGGGGTATAAATAGTCTGACGGGCTCCATGTCTGATTGTGCCCGCACGGCGGCGGCGGTGGAGCCTGGACACCTGCTATGTTACACCCAACTAAAGCCATGGTGCACAGACCTGTAGCTGCCTCTGCTGCCTCGTCCTCAGCCAGAGCACGCCCCGGGAACTCCTCCTCCCAGCCTTGCCCAGCCGTGACCTCCTTGTCCCTGCTCACCTTCAGTATCGTCCCTAAGCATTTCTCTGGCTGCCCACAGTTCATCATTGGAATGCTTCTTTTGTTTATTATTTATTATTCTTGGTCCCAGATTTGAAAACAAAGAACACCACACAGGAAAGGGTTAAAAAACTGCCCTGAAATCTGACCTACTTTTCCCACTGGATGTTAGCTATACTTATTTCTAGATTTTTTCTATCCATACTTCACACTGTTTTGTTGTTATTTTAATACAAAAGGGACTATACTCAATTTCTATAGCCTTCTCTCTCTGTCCTTACCAAGTCACACATGTTGTCCTGGGCCCCCGACCCCTGCAGCCCTGTTTGTGATGACTGCCTGACATCCACACTGAGCACAGGCACTGCTGCCTGGCTTATGTGCTGGCTTATGTGCTGTATGACCTTGAGCACGGGACAACCTCTCTGCTGTGGTCCTCTCACATGTAAAGTGGGGTTTATAATACTTTTTAACCTCATAGGAGTATGGTGAGAATGAAGTGAGTTAGTATGCGCAGTGCTTAGAAGAGTGTTTGGTTCATAAGATAACAGCAAGAGTGAGTGGAAAGAATTAGTAACTTAAAAAAAGTTTTCAAGAAAGAGTACCTGGTTCACAGTGAGCACGGATAGTGTTTAATCATCCTCACCATTACCACTGCCAGCGCCACCAGCACCACCATCCCCATCATCACTGTCGAGTTCATCATTGCCACCACCACTACACCACCATCAACATCACCACCACCACCATTACCAACACCACTGTCACCATCACTTAGCATCACCGCCACTATCATAACCATCACCACCACCATCAACATCATCACCATCATTATTACCACCACCACCATGATCACCACCACCA